>NC_087343.1:83604090-83907121 GCF_030014295.1 Loxodonta africana | reverse complement strand
AATTTGAGGTTCTGTTTCATATTTTTCTCTCATACTATCAGGACCCATCTACTGTGTTGGATGATCAATAGTGTTAGCTGGGCACCATCTAGTTTTGCTGGTCTCAGGGTGGATGAGGCCATGGTTTGTGTAGAATGCCATTTTATTTTGAGTAAGCTAAAATTTACTGAACAGACGATTTCCGAAGGGTGGCTTGAGAAGACAAAGTATTATAATGACATGTGCAAAGATAAGGAGTTAGAAAACCAATAGGGAAAAACATGCGTGGCATTTCTCAAGCTGAAAGAACTGAAGAAAAAATTCAAGCCTTGAATTAGAACATTGAATGATTCTATGGACAAAATATTGGACAATGCAGGAAACATCAAAAGAAGATGGAAGGAATACACAGAGTCACTTTCCAAAAAAGAATTGGTCGACATTCAACCATTTCAGGAGTTAGCATATGATCAAGAACCATGATACTGAAGAACAAAGTCCAAGCTGCCCTGAAGGCATTGGCAAAAAACAAGGCTCCAGGAATTGACAGAATACCAACTGAGCTATTTCAACAAACAAATGTAACACTGGAAGTGCTCACTAGTCTATGCCAAGAAATCTGGAAGAAAACTACCTGGCCACCCTACTAAAAGAGATCCATATTCATGGCCATTCCAAAGAAAGGTGATCCAGCAGAATGCAGAAATTATTAAACTGTGTCATTAATATCACATGCAAGTAAAATTTTGCTGAAAATAATTAAAAAACTGCCAGATATTCAAGCTGGATTCAGAAAATGACATGGAATGAGGAATATCATTACTGATGTCAGATGGATCCTGGCTGAAAGCAGAGAATACCTGAAAGATATTTACCTGTTTTATTGACTATGCAAAGGCATTGAACTGTGTGGATCATAACAAATTATGGATAACATTGTGAAGAATGGAAATTCCAGAACACTTAATTGTGCTCATGAAGAACCTTTACATAGATCAAGAGGCACAAGAACAGGGCAAGATACTGCGTGGTTTAAAATCAGGAAAAGCGTCCATCAGAGTTGTATTCTTTCACCATATTGACTCAATCTGTATGCTGAGCAAATAATCTGAGAAACTGGACTGTATGAAGAAGAATGGGGCATCAGGATTTGTGAAAGACTCATTAACGACCTGTGATATGCAGATGACACAACCTTGCTTGCTGAAAGAGAAGAGAACTTGAACTGATGAAGATCAAAAACTCCAGCCTGGTAGTAGGGAACCCAAGGTTGAGAAGGGAGAGTGTTGACATGTTGTGGGGTTATTAACCAATGTCATAAAACAATATGTGTACTAACTGTTCAATGAGAAACTAGTTTGTTCTGTAAACCTTCATCTAATAAACAATTAAAAAAAAAAAAAAAAAGACTCCAGCCTTCAGTATGGATTACACCTTAACAGAAAGAAAACAAAAATCCTTTCTACTGGACCAAGAAGCAACATCATGATAAATGAAGAAAATATTGAAGTTGTCAAGGATTTCATTTGACTTGGATCCACAATCAACACCCATGAAAGCAGCAGTCAAGAAATCAAATGATGTATCGCACTGGGCAAATCTGCTGCAAAAGACCTCTTTAAAATATTAAAACGCAAAGATGTCAGTTTGATCACTAAGGTTCAGCTGATCCAAGCTAGACAATGTATAAGAAGACCACAGAAGAATTGATCCCTTTGAATTATGGTGTTGGTGAAGAATATTGAGTATACCATAGACTGCCAAAAGAATGAGCAAATCTGTCTTGGAAGTACAGCCAGACTGCTCCTTAGAACTGAGGATGGTGAGACTTCATCTCACGTACTTTTGACATGTTGTCAGGAGGGACCAGTCCCTGGAGAAGAACATCATGCTTGGTAAAGTAGAGGTCAGCAAAAAAAGGAAGACCCTCAACAAGATGGCTTGAAATAGTGGCTATGATAATGGGCTCAAATATAGCAAGGATTGTGATGATGGCTCAGGACTAGGCAGTGTTTTGTTCTGTTGTGTGTGACGTGGCTATGAGTCTGATTCCACTTGATGGCACCGGCACCTAACAGTAACAGCCACAAGATTTGCTTTGCATTCTGACCAACTAATAGACACGTATGAGAGTACATTTGGAGCTTCTTGCTTTTGGGAAATTCAAAGAGGGTGTCAAGCAGTCTGGCAGTAATTAAAAGTGCCATTATCCTCTTGTTATTCATAATGAATCCAGCAGGATGAGGGCCTTGCCTCTGGTTACCCAGGAAAAGAATTAGAACTCTAAAGCATGAATGACAGCAGTGGACAGACATTGCTTTTAGAATATAAGAAGCATTTCCAAAAGGAACAAGTGTTATTTACCTACATAAAGTAAATATTGAAAGATTGGCTTAAGCAAAACATAGACCAGGTGAGGTTGCAGGACTGGATAGTAAAAGAATGAGCTAATATTGTGGCTATTTCAAAGACAGAAACATTATTTTTATGACATCTATTTAATTTTTTATTCAAATAAAATATGAAAACAATTCAAAAGGGAGTAAGTAGGTAATTTTTTTTTCTAAGAAATGATAAATGTGTGTTATAGCCAAGTACAAATTTCCATTTATAACATTACTCTTAAACAAATTGCACTTTGCTACATTTTAGAAATTGTGTAGTTACAGGTATTAAACTTCAAAATTATTTGGACATGCTCTATGTTGTGTAACACTTTAAAAAAAAGTGTCCTAGATAAGGCAATATATTTATCATCTGGACAATAAGGCAAAGAAATTGAATTTAGACTCCTCTTCTGGTATGTTCATTGAACAACCAAAACTACCCTATAGTTTTAAGGTTGATATTGGCCTTTCTGCCCATAGTAAAGCCTGAATAGAGATACAGTGCTTCATCTGGAGAGGAAAAAGGGAAGGTCTGTCCTCTCTGCAAGGGAAGAAGGCACATAGTGATAGAACTTAGAATTTGTGCCTCCTATAAAAAATATCCTTCTTGTCCATGTACTTCTCTTCTGTTGTGGGGTAACTCTGCCAGAGGTATATTGAGAGAAGACACTAAAAAAAAAAAAGGCAAGCAGGACTGCCCTATAAACATGACAAGTGGGGCATTGTCTTAGTCATCTAGTGCTGCTGTAACAGAAATACCACAGGTGGATGGCTTTAACAAACAGAGTTTATTCTCTCATAGTTCGGTAGGCTAGAAGTCCAAATTCAGGGTGTCAGTTCTAGGGGAAGGCATTCTCTTTCTCTCTGTCAGCTCTGGAGGAAGGTCCTTGTCATCAATCTTCCCCTAGTCAAGAAGCTTCTCAGCGCAGGAACCTCAGGTCCAAAGGATGTTCTCTGCTCCCAGCACTGCTTTCATGGATGATATGAGGTCCCCCTGTCTCTCTGCTTGCTTCTCTCTTTTACATCTCAAAAGAGGTTGGCTTAAATTGTAGATTAATGTTGTAGATTGAGTCTACATAACTGCTGCTAATCCCATCTGATTATTATCATAGAGATAGGATTTACAACACGTTGGAAGATCACATTAGATGGCAAAATGGTGAACAATCACACAATACTGGGAATCATGACCTAGCCAAGGTCACAGATACTTTTAGGGGACACAGTTCAATCCATGACAGTCATGGATGTCTTATTATTCTCAGCTGAGTCCTGTGGGTCAACAGCTGAAGGAAGTGATGCCTGTGAGATCAGTGCTTGCATGTTGAGGTTAGAAAAATAATAAACAAATAAAAAACCAAACCCGTTGGCCGTTGAGTCAATTTTCACTCATAGTCACCCTATAGGACAGGGTAGAACTGCCCTATAGGGTTTCCAAGGCTGTAATCTTTACAGGAACAGACTGTCACATCTTTTCCCAACACAGCGGCTGGTGGATTGGAATCACTGACCTTTTGGTTAGCAGCCGAGCACTTAACCACTATGCCACCAAAGAGGGAGGACCTCTAGGCTAAACATTCACATGCCTCCACCATCCTTGGAGGTGACCGCAATCCACTAGCATGGATTCAGGCAGAAATCAAAGGACTTAGAACTGGAAAGGACTTTAGGGATTTAAAAAAAATCCAGCCTTCTCATTTTACACATGAAGAACTAAGACCATGTGAGAGCCACGGAGCTAATCAGTGACAGAGAAATGGGACAAGAACCTGAATATTTTGACCAGGAGTTTTGTAAATGGAAGGGCAAATCATTATATGTAGTTACTAAGCAATCTTAGTAGGAAACAATTTTAGATGGGGTGATTTGAAGCTTCATATTTAAAGAAATGAATCGTAATACGTCTGTCATGTGCAAACGAGTGCCAAACAATTCTCTTCACACTGTTTTATAAAACAATCATAAGCCCCACAGCTTTTCCTTATTGGGAAGTGTCCTTAAGTGAACTCATGCAGTTCGCTTCATCTTCTAGCCCTTTAAGTGCTCACTCACACATTGAGGAGGCTAAACTTGAAATCCTAAATTCTCTAGCCCATAATTGGAAATAATTCTCTTTCTAGTGTATATTCCTTATCTAAGCCTTAAAGACTGAACAGCTGGATTGCCTTTACAGGGAAAACCTATACTTCATCTCTCCAAGGCATCCTGCCCAACTTAAGAAGTGAGGTTGCATCCACACAGTGAAAATTCTTAACAAATTTTTCTTTCATTTGGCTTGATATGTCTTGTGTAGTCACAGTAAATTTAAACAAATCAAAGAATGTTCAGGAAGCAGAAACAGGCAGACAAAAAAGAAACACATTGTTATTAGCATCCTGGAACTACAAATCACAGCACTTCAGTCCTGCTTCCCATAAATACGGAGAGAAATAGGTTGCAGATATTGGCCCTGTGGAAAGTTAGAAAACATGTGAGTATTCAAAAATTGTTCATATACTATGCGCCAGGCATTTTTCACATATTCTTTCATTTAAGAAAATACCTTATTCTCCTTCTAGGTGGTATCAGTCTTAAAAACTTATTTGTGGGAAAGTATTTGGTGTTGATTATTTCTATTTTTGCTAGAAAAAGATATTATGTTTGGTAAAGTAGAGGGTCAGGGAAAATGAGGGAAACCATCCGTGAGATGGTTTGACATGGTGGCTGTAACGACGGGCTCAAACGTACCAAAGACCGTGAGGATGGTGCTGTTATATATAAGGTCACCACGAGTCAGTGATGACTCAATGGCAACTAACAGCAACAACATTTACATTTTATGCATTTATTTATCCAGTAAATATTACTTGAGCAACTATTATGTATACTATGCTAGGTGCTTGAACACGAGAAGAGAAGAAAATTAGACATGATCTATGCCTTTATGCTTAGTCTAGTGAGGGAGAAAATACAGTAACACAAATAAATGTTAGATTACAATTTGATGAGCGCTGTGAAGAATAGGTACAGAGCGCTAGGAGATAGGGGATTTGACTTGGTCAGAAAAGTCAAGGAGAGCTCCCTTGAGAAACTAATGCTTGAGCAGAAATGTGAAGGAGTTGGGGTTGTCAAGGGGAAGGAAGAGTATTTGAAGTCAAGAAAATAGTGCAGGTAGGTCTGCATAATAATAGTGGGTCTAGGGGTGTGATATGTATTTTAAAAGATCTCTTTTGCTGTAATATAGTAAATAGGTTTGGCTAGGCTTAGAAGGGATACAAGAAGACTGGTTAGAAGGTTATTAAAACAGACAAAGCTTAATTAAAGAAGGCAGAGAAGATGGAGGTAAGTGGACAACTTTGACAGAATTAGGGGATGGATTGGATATGGAAGTGAGGGAAAAGGAGGTGTCATGGATGACTTCTGGTTTTTAGGATTGTTTGACTGGATGGCTGGTCCATTGAGATTGGGGACTAGGTTAGGGGTGCTGGGTAGTTGTGGGTGTGGAGAGAGCATGAATCCATGTTAAACTTGGGCACCTTCGAGAATCCAGAGAAGGCAAGTTAAGTTGCCAGTTGTATAATCAGATTTGAAGGCTGAGGAGACAGAGGCCTAGGCTGGAGATAAAAATTTTCAAGTTGTCTTCATATGCATGGTAATGAATAAAATGAGTCAAGATAAAAGCACCTGGGAATAGTTTAGAATGAATTTAAGTACTTTTGCTTTCCTGTGGGAATGTGCATTTAAAGCCTTGTCTCTGAGTATGGAATACATTAATCACTTTGATTCCTCATCAAGGTTTTTCAGTTTCTAAAGCAGGTGGACAAACTTATGAATTTGGGCTGAAATGCCTATAAAATTATGCCACATAGGTGTACTCTGTGGGGCTTGTTGAAAAGTTAACTAAAAGCTTTAGAAAAAATGAACTTTCAATGGTCTTCTTGGGAGGCAGATAGTATATGTGGAGAGGAGGATGGACAGGTAAAATGCAGAGGCTCACGGAACAAATTAAATACCATGTTGGCAAACAAATGGCTTAAGATGATCAAAGATGTCTTTTTAATCTACAATAGATGGGAAATGTTTTTGCATGAAGACTGAACTACTCTAAAATGTCCGGATTGGCTTTTAAGGCATTGAAAGTATTTGCTTCATTCTACGTCTAGGTATTCACTTTTCCTTCACTTTAAAATATAATCTTTAATAGCCATCCCAGGTAGGTGGGCTGTGGCTCTTCCTTACTCCACACCTGGTTCCTGCTCTTGTTTTGGCCCAATGAGTGGTTAAATATTTCCCCTCTGATTTGCTCATTTTGCCTTGTGCCAGGCATCGTGCTGGATGCTTTCACCTTTGTTATCTTATTTAGTTAAAAATAAGCAAATACAACTGACTTGATTTGTAAACCTTCACTTAAAGCACACACACAAAAAAAAGAACAAGCCGTACTCATTATCTACTACATGCCCACTACCACAGCAGTTAAGAGCTTGGCTGCCAGCCAAAAGGTCAGCAGCTTGAATCTACCAGCCTCTCCTCGGAAACCCTACGGGGCAGTTCTACTCTGTCCTGTAGAGTCGCTATGAGATGGAATTGACTCGATGGCAAAGGTTTTTTTTTTTTTTTTTTTTTTTACATGCCCATTACAGTACAGGGCACTGTGAAGAATACATTAGGTTGTTACAAGAGCTTTATCCTCAGGGTGCTAATGGTCTGATGGGAATGGAGACAAGAAACCAAGAACAGTTAGGACACACTTAAGTGCTCTATAGTCTAGAATAATCCCAACAGGCTGCCTCTAGGAGGTAGGAGATGGTCTGGGCTTTGAAGGAGGGAAAGGGCTTGGAGACAGATGGAGGACACCCTAACTGGAAGAAAAGGCTAAGCAGATGCCTGCTCGGTAAAGCCCAGGAAAGAGATGAGCCTGACTGCCTGCCAAAACCACCCAAGGTAACACAATATATTCATAGGATATTTGGGAAAATACAACTAAGTGTAAGGAAGAAAATTTAAGTTACTTATAATCCCACTACTTAGAGCTAACCACTATTAACACCTTGGTGTATATCTTTCTGGAATCTTCTGTGCATACAGATGGACAGACTGACATGCACTTTTAAACCAACCGCAAATATTGTTTTCTGTGTTACTGTTATATTGCCACATCCATTCGATGGAATACTATAAATAATAAAGCCTATTGATTTGTTTACTAAGAATAAAGTACATCTACACAATGAAATATTATGAAACTTAAAAGGATGAAATGTAGATGTAGATTATATGTATACTTTCATAGAAGGAATCCCTTTCTATATGATTAGGTGAAAAAAGCAGGTTAAAAATAAATTAATTAATTTAAAAAAGCAGGTTACAAAACATTATTGAGGCATAATCCATTTGTTTTAATTTTTAAACAAAACCAAAAAAATCCATTGCGGTCGAGTCGATTCCAACTCATAGCAACCCTACAGGACAGAGCAGAACTACCCCATGGGGTTTCCAGGGAGTGGCTGGTGGATTCCAGCTGCTGACCTTTTGGTTACTAGCTGTAGCTCTTAACCACTACACCACCAGGGTGCCTAAATATGCTGCTTTTGATTGGCCCAGGCACCACTGGGATTTTTTTTTTTTCTCTTTTAAAAATTTTTATTGTGCTTTAAGTAAAAGTTTACAAATCAAGTCAGTCTCTTATAAAAAAAATTTATATACACCTCTCTATATACCCCTGGCGTAGTGGTTAAGTGCTACAGCTGCGAACCAAAGGGCTGGCAGTTCGAATCCGCCAGGCGCTCCTTGGAAACTCTAAGGGGCAGTTCTACTCTGTCCTATAGGGTTGCTATGAGTTGGAATCGACGACACTGGATTTGTTTTTGGTTTTATATACCCCTAGTTGCTCTCCCTCTAATGAGACTGCACACTCCTTCTCTCTACTCTCTATTTCCCTGTCCATTCAGCCAGCTTCTGACCCCCTCTGCCCTCTCATCTCCCCTCCAAACAGGAGCTGCCTACATAGCCTCATGTATCTACTTGATCCAAGAAGCTCACTCCTTACCAATATCATTTTCTATCCCATAGTCCAGTCCAATCCCTGTCTGAAGAGTTGGCTTTGGGAATGTTTCCTCTCTTGAGCTAACAGAAGGTCTGGAGCCCATGACAACCGGGGTCCTTCTAGTCTCAGTTAGACCATTAAGTCTGGTCTTTATATGAGAATTTGAGGTCTGCATCCCACTGTTCTCCTGCTCCCTCAGCGGTTCTCTGTTGTGTTCCCTGTCAGGGCAGTCATCAGTTGTAGCTGGGTACCATGTAGTTCTGGTCTCAGGCTGATGTAGTCTCTGGTTTATGTGACCCTTTCTCTCTCTTGGGCTCATAATTACCTTGAATCTTTGGTGTTCTTCATTTTCCTTTGCTCCAGGTAGGTTGAGAGTAATTGATGCATCTTAGATGGCCGCTTGCTAGGGTTTAAGACCCCAGATACCATTCTCCAAAGTGGGATGCAGAATGTTTTCTAAATAGATTTTATTATGCCAGTTGACTTAGATGTTCCCTGAAACCATGGTCCCCAAGCCCCCGCCCCTGCTACTCTGGCCTTTGAAGTGTTCATCACTGGGATTTGTAAAGAACATATCAAAATTGTTTAAACAATTTATCAGAAAAATAAAAAAGGATAATCTCATTTAAAAATTATACAATGGGAATTTTCCCGTTATTAAATATTTCTCAAAAATATAATTTTATTGGCTACATAATATGCTGTCATGTATTTACAACATGTATGTACGTGTATGTTATATATGTACAACAGTTTATTTAAACATTTCTTTGTTGTTCCAATTTTTCATCATTACATATATCTCATATATATATATAAAATATTTAAGTGTAAAGTCCTAAAAAAGAACTATTGGATCAAAAGAAATAAATATGTTTAAAGCTTTCTGCCAAATTGCTTTGAGAAAGGTTGTCATGATTTTTCATTTTCACCCCAACCCGCTGCCATCAAGTCGATTCCGACTCATAACAACCCTATAGGGCAGAGTAGAACTGCCCCATAGAGTTTCCAAGGAGTGCCTGGCAGATTTGAACTGCCAACCTCTTGGGTTGCAGCCATAGCACTTAACCACTACACCACCAGGGTTTCCATCTTCACCAACAGCCTATAAAAGCACAAGTCTCATCTTACTGAAAATACTTTCATTGTTATTTGTATTTCAACATTTATATTGCTAATAACATCGAAGATTTTTTTATCAGTCACTTATAGTTCTTATTTGAATAATTCTTAACCTTTACTTACTATACTATTTTTATAGCACTTTAAAAAAATCAATGCATAAACTATTTGTCTATAAAGATGAACCATTTGTCATATATGGGGCAAACATTTTTTTTTTCTACCTTATTGTCTTTTAATACTCTTGGAAACCCTATGGGGCAGTTCTACTCTGTCCTGCAGGATTGCTAGGAGGTGGAATTTACTGGATGGCAACGAATTTGGGTTTTGTTTTTTTTTTCCATCAGTGGATAAAGTGTTCACTTCACTGTGACGTATCTGCTTGTAATTAAATTCCTCCAAAATTTTATTGCTGGTGTTGAATGCTTTGATTCTTGATTGCAGCAGGAGTTAATAATTATTTTCTAATTTTTAATAATTTCATATATGGCACTTAATAACACCACGTAGAACACAATCCAACATTTTGCCGTATTTGTCATATAACCGTATACTCTTTCACCAGTCAGTTTTGCATACAGGCATAATTCACTTTAGTGTGTAAAGTGACCACAAAAACTTTGAATGTGTTCAGCCGAGTTATTTATAGACTTACGCAAAAAAATTTGTTAATGTAATTTTCAGATTACTTATGTAAATGTTCAAAAGAAAGACAATGAGGCATTAAATTGTCATACAGTGCTCACCTGTCAAGTCCTTGCACCTGTACCTAGGAACTCCCAGGACTGTACCACAAAAGTGAATTAATATCATCACAGAATCACAGGCTAGAACTCTCAAGGTGTTGAACAAGGTGCTGAACATAAGCCTGACTTAAGTCCAACACATGATGTTTGTCCTAATCTTCCAGAATTCCCGATGTTCTATGCTTACTGGAGCTGAAAAGTTCACAAGTTTTTCCTTTTCTAAATATATTTTTCCTTAGGCCAAGCCAAATCTCATTACCTGGAATAAGAAAATCATTTGTTTTCAAAACATCCATGCTCATTTCTCTTAAAATAATCCTTTACATACCAGAGGACAGGTTCTTTTTCCCCCTACTTTTGTGTCAGTATTCTCAAAGGTGCCTCTCTTTTTGTTTCTGGTTTTTTCTCTTGTTCTTGAACCTACGTGCTTTCTAGACAATTCAGTTAACACATATAGAGTACCTGCTATTGTGTCAGGCGTTGGATTAAGTTCTGGGAATCCCTTCAAGGAATCTTCAAGGACAGGGGTCAGCATACTTTTTTCTGTAAAAATCCAGATAGTAAACATTTTTGGCATTTGGGGACCATACTTTTTCTGTTACAATTACTCAACTTTGTTGTTGTGGTGCAAAAGCAACCACAGACAAGACATAAACAAATGGGCACGGCTGTGCGCCAGTAAAACTTTATTTACTAAAATAAGTGGCAGGTTCCTGATAAAGGAGAACACTGATACTTCTAGAATAATTACAATATAATTATTACATGATTTTCATATAATATAGCATAACAGAATATAATGTAATATAAAGAGCCTTCTGCATCAGCAGTATAAATGTGATGTGACTATATTAGCAGTATGAACAGCGTACTGTGGGGACACAGCATAGGGAATAACTCATTTTTCCTGGGGGGTGTGAGCAAGTTTTCATTTAGGAGGTGACTTTTAGGGTTGAAGGGATTCCAGAAGGAAGAATTTCAAGAAGAGAATTTCAAGGAGGGTGAACAAAGGGTATGGGCATGAAAAAACATGTCATGTTTTGGAATTCTTAAGTTCTCCTTTTTTGGCTAAAACACAGTGTTTTGAAAGATGTCAGGGAAAGGTATGCTGGAGCCCAACTGTTTTAAAACTGCGATTCTGGAGGTCCATCCCATGAAAGCAGCAGACAAGGAATCAAGGGATGTATTGCACTGGGCAAATCTGTTGCAAAAAACCTCTTTAAAGTCTTAAAAAGCAAAGGTGGCACTTTGATCACTAAGGTAAGCCTGACCCAAGCCATGTTTTTTTCAGTCATTTCATATACATGTGAAAGCTTGGGCAATGAAAAAAGGGGAACTGATGAATTCGAATTGTGGTTTTGGCAAAGGATATTGAATATGCCATGGACTGCCAGAAGAATGAACAAACCTGTATACAGCTAGTATGCTCTCTAGACATGAGAATGGTAAGGTTTCGTCTTCCTTACTTTGGACATGTTATCAGGAGGGACCAATGCCTGGAGAAGGACACCATGCTTGGTAAAGTAGAGGGTTGGTGAAAAAAAGGAGCACCCTCGAGGAGATGGATTGACAAATGGCTGCAACAATGGGCTCAGGCTCAGATATAGCAACCATTTGAAGGATGGCATAGGACTGGGCAACATTTTGTTCTGTTATACATAAAGTCACTGTGAGTTGGAACCAACTGAACGGCACCTAACAACAATGCCGTGTGTAGGCTATTTTGGAGTGGGAGAGAGTGGAGGCAGGGAAACGGGTTATACACCTACTTCTAATGTCTGGGTGAATGATAATAAGGGATGGAGCTGAGGACAGTGGCTGTGGGATAGAGAGGAGAGACTTTTGGAGGATGGATCTACAGGTGACTGAATGATTGTATTCAAAGTTCTGGGATGGTCAATTGGTTGGATGGCCTGCCAGTTATTTAGCACTCAGATTTGTCCTCTGACTTCTACCCGTTTGGTACAAGGGAAGAAGTACCTCTAATCGTACCTCTAATGGCCTTTACTTCTGCTTCCTCTTGTCAATTTTTCACAAAACTAGTCAGGGTAATTTTTTTCAAACCCTAAATAGATTATATCCCTGACCTGTTTAAAACGTGCTGGTGGCTTCCGTGACACCTAACACAAAGCTACACTCCTTAATTTGGTACATAAACCTCTCCCTGAGGTTGTCCCCTTCCCCCTTACTTATTTTGCGCAGCCACACTGGCCCGCTTGCTGTTCCGCAAACTTACCAAGTTAATTTCTGTCTCAGGGCCTTTGTACTTGCTCTTCCCTCTGTTGGCAGTGTATTTCCTCAGATCTTTGTGAGTTGTCTCCTCATCATGCAAGTCTCTGCTTTTATACCACCTCTTCAGAGACCATCACCACTCATCCCGTTCCTTTGGTTTGTGTTCTTCACTAAATGTATACTCTCTGAAATTATATCCTTTCTTTATACTTTTTCAAAGTTTGGAGGGGGACAGAGGGTTTTGTCTTGTTTACCTTTCTATTCTCAGCACCTAGTACACAGTCTGGCATATATTGAGAACTGAATATATTTGTTGATGAATAAACGAATAACTATTCCATATTTACAAAGTGTTGTATAGCAGAAGTGCTCTGTTTATTTTTTTTTAATTACTTTATTATTTTACTTGCATGCTTTCTCTTCCTGAAATGCCTACCACCTATCCCATCTTCATTATTTATCTTTCAAAATAGCTGGAGTCCTTTCTTCTAGAAAACTTTCTCTCCTTCTTCCATGCAGGAAATTGACTGCTTCCTCTTTTGTGTTCCGTTGTGCCCCAGCAAGAGTAACATTTTATTATACTTATTTGCTTAATATTTGTCTCCTTCTCCTAGAGAATGATCTCTTAAAGGGCAGTGGACCATGAATTTTTCATCTCTGTAGCCTCAGTACCTAGAGCAGTACCTGACACATAGTTGCATTCAGTAAATATTTGTTGAATTAATGGTGTGGCTGATATAGTCCTTAAGAGCAGGTTTTCCAGCTCCATGTTTCTATTTTTTTCTGTATACTGTGGATCAATGGGAAATAAAAAGTTTCCATATCTGTAAAATGGGCATGACAATACTAACTTCACAACATTTGTAGAGAATATTGAAGTAGTGGAATGAAAACTCTGAGGAAGCTATAACACAAATAAACTCTGTTGTTCTTATATTAAGGAGAAAGGCCTTCTTCCATTCATAAAGATGCATCCTATTATGAACATTAGTTTTGCTCAAGAATTGTCTACAAGAAACCTTAAGATTTCTAGATTTTTTTCAGGGCAATTTGAGAGGAAGATGCCCTGATGGAAGTAGGGTTGAGACAGAGGTCACAGAAAAAGGGGAAAATGTCCCCAGGAGCATATGCTGGATCCTGTCTAGAGGTTTGAAGTCCCTGGGTGGTACAAACAGTTAAGTGCTCAGCTGTTAACTGAAAGGTTGGTGGTTTGAGTTCACCCAGAGTCACGTTGGAAGAAAGGGCTGGCAATCTACTTCCGAAAAATCATCCATTGAAAATCCTGTGGAGCACAGCTCTAATTTGAAATGCGTGGAGTTGCCATGAGTTGGACTCAATGGCAACTGTTTTTTTTTTCCTCTAGAGGTTTAGCTAATCATGCTAGGAAGGCCTTAGACTATATTCACTAGAGAGAAATCTACAAAGCCCAGAGGTAGCAAAAGTACAAACTTGGTAGGAGGCCCTGACTCAAGGTTATATTTATATGCAGGTCCACAATGGGCAGTGTCATTGTATAGGTCCCATCCCTTTCATGTGTAAACCCATGTCCTCAGCCTAGCCCATGCATCAGTGTCCAAGCCTGCCAGAAGAGGAAGCCTGGGCTCAGGGTGCTCTCAGAAAGACTGCTTTTCACCAGAGCACATGAGTGCTGCCTTCTGATAGGTGCTTCCTTGCTCTGGTGCCCTTAAACCTAGAAGCTCCTGCTTTCTAAAAGTTAGAAAGCACAAGGTGGGGAGAAAATGTATGACCCACTCTTTCTGAAAACATTTTTATCCTTTGCTTTTCACCACGCCATTCAGAAACTGAGAGGCAGTTCTGTCTCCAGCCCTATTTTGCATGAGGTGTCACTAGTCATCGAATTTACCATTAAGTAACAACCAGAAGGAGAAACAGATTTTAAAATATTTAAAAGTATGTAGGTGCCAAAGTGCTTTTTCTAAGGATCTAACTAGTGACACATTGTTGTTTTTCACCCAAGAGTTCCTTGAAGATGAAAGCGATCAATCAGAATGCATCTTGAGTGAGCCTGGGAGCAGAGCGGGTATGGAATGGGATGAACTGGGGGTCTCTACTTAAATTGCTGTGGCCTGCCAATCTAAAAGTTGGCCTTTGTGCGAGGAGGTTCTTTCTCTCTTGAATCATCCATACTCATACCCCTTCACTAGGGAGGAGGGGATCTTACCATACTTTCAGGCATATTTTTAGTTAAAACACTTTGGAAGTCTTAGTTCTGTTAAAACAGTTATGGATATTTTTGCTAATGCACAGAACTAAGTCTTTAAAGGAATCCAAGTAGGCCTCAAAGAAATTTATTAAACGTATTAACAGTCTTCTCCCCCGAACCTTTTAAAAGTTTGGTATTCTAAGAAAATATATGCGAGTGGCTGACAGATAAGCATTAGTTGCGCTTTTCTGTTCTCCCATGTTTCTATGTTCCTTCCCTTTTCTTTAAATAGCAAATTGCATTTAATTGCATATTTTCACATCATCTTTCTTATTAGACTTGAGCTCATCTGGGGTGAGACCAGGTCTCACCCACCTTAGATTTGTCAGTGCCTACAAGTGTACCTAGTACAGAGTTATTTCTCAAAAACTATTTGTGAATGAATGAAATTCTATTTTTAGCTGTAGGTCTTTGTTTGGCTCTCAGCCTAATTAGGTAATCTTCAATTCATAGCAAGCATTATCTCCTAATCAGATCAGAAGATGCTCAAGCTCACTCTTAATAAAAGAAGTACAAATTAAAATTCTATTGAGATACCATGTTTTCACCTGTCATATCCTTACCAGTGGTTGTATAAACTAATGTCACCTCCAGGGAGGGCGATTTGGCAATGTCTAACCAAATTCCAAACAAACATACTCTTTGGCCCACCATTTCCACTTCTAGGCATTTATCTGGCAGATATCCTCCCATGGGTGCCAAATAATATATGCAAGAACCTTCAGTGTGGCACTGTTTGCAGTAGCAAAGATTGGAAATGACCTACATGTCCACTAGTAGGGGACTAGTTAAATAAATTATGGTGCATCCCTACAATAGACATCTGGTCCAGCACATAAAAAGAATGAGGCAGCTCTGTATGTACTGATATGGAATGATTGCCAAGATATACTGCTGTGTTAAAAAAAAAAAAAAAGATTTGAGACAGTATGTACAGTATGCTACCATTGATTAAAGGATGAAAAGATACATAGACATATTTGCATGTATATGAATAGCTATCTCTGAATGCCTTAGCTTAGGGAACTGAGTGGATAGATAACAGGGAGGGAAGGAAGCTATGGTTTCTGTTACTCACAATATAAGAAGTCCCATTTGTCCCACTCGTTTAACCCTTCACTGCTTTCCCATTGCTCTTAATATTAAATCCGCTATTATTATCAGGACCCTTCCTGCCTCTCCTGCCTCATCTTCAGCCCATCTCCCTCTTTGCTTGGTCTTAGTTCCTCAAAGACCATGCTGTTTCCCATCTCGTGGCCTTTGCAGATGCTGTTTCTCTGCGTGAAACACTCCTCCCCTCCACCCTCATCTGGCTAATTCCTAGCAGTCCTTTAGGCATCAACTTAGGGATCACTTCACCAAAATAATCTTTCCTAACTCTACAGACAAGGGTAGTCCCCTGACAGATACTTCCAAACGTGCTGAACTTTTCTTTCAGTAGCAAACACTATGGGTGCAATTAATAAAACAGTTGCTTGCTAGCTGCCGTCCTTACTCAGCTGCAAGTTGGTGTCTGTCTTGGTTACCTAGCACAAAGGAGGCACTCGAAAAACACTTGTGGGAGGAAGGATAAAAAGAAGAGAGGAAGGAATAAAGGTGGGAGGGAGAATGTAGGAAAGTTATCTCATAGTGTCTTAGATATCTAGTGCTGCTGCAACAGAAATACTATAAGTAGATGGCTTTAACACACAGTTTATTCTCTCACAGTTTAGGAGGCTAGAAGTCTGAATTCAGGGCGCCAGCTCCAGGAGAGGCTTACACTCTCTGTTGGGTCTGGGGGAAGGTCCTTGTTATCAGTCTTCCCCTGGTCTAGGAGCTTCTCAGCACAGGGACCCCAGGTCCAAAAGATGCATGCCCCTCCTCTCCCGTGGTTCATCTTGCTTAGTGGTAATGAGGCCCCTCTCTTCTCTGCTTGCTTCCCTCTTTTATATCGCAAAAGAGATTAACTAAAAATAGAACCTAATCCTGTAAATTGTCTCCTGCCTTATTAATTAACATAACCGCCTCTAATCCTGCCTCATTTACATCCTAGAGGTTAGGATTTACAACGCATAGGAAAATTACATCACATCACATAATGGAGAACAACGACACAATACTGGGAATCACGGCTTAGCAAAGTTAACACACATTTTTGGGGGCCACGATTCAATCCATAACATATAGGGAGAGAGGAAGGAAGGCAGAAAGGAAGGGAGTCATTACCAGCACATTAATAAGTAATTTGTTCGTGGGCTTCCTATGCTCAGGTTTGCTTGAAAATCCTATTGTTAACTCTGTAATCTTAGAATTCATATGGTATAGAAATTTGGCATTTTGATTTATTGTTTAGTGAAGAAGTTTGTCAAAACTGATGGATTTTGTTTTCTTTAGCTAAAGAATTTTGCTATTCTGAATATTTCTTCTTTTACCACTGAGGGACAGTAGCTTTTCACAGAGAAAGTAATGATTTTCTTTTTTTAATTGTGCATGAGGTGAAAGTTTACATAGCAAATTAGATTCCCGTTCAATGGCTTGTACATAAAGTGTTTTGTGGCCTTGGATTCATTCCCTTCAATGTGTCAGCACTCTCCCCATTTCCGCCATGGGCTCCCTGTTTCATTTTGTCCTGATTTTCTACCCATTCCTGCCTTCTCTTTGTTTTGGGGCAACTATTGCCCTTTTGATCTCATATAATTGTTGTAAGGAGCACATTCCTCTCAAGTGTTATTGTTTATTTTATGGGTTTGTCTGTTGTTTGGCTAGAATGAATGGCTTCAGTTCCAGGTCAGAAGTATGTTTTAGGGCCACAGTCTTGGGGGTTCCTCCAGTCTCTGTTTGACCAGTAAGTCTGGTCTTTTTGTGAATTTGATTTATTTGTTCTACTTTTTTCTCCTGCTCTGTCCGGGACCCTCTGTTGTGATCCCAGTCACGGTGATCAGTAGCAGTAGCTGGGCACCATCTAGTTCTTCTGGTCCTGGGTTGTGTAGGCTGTTGTTCATGTGGTCAGCAGTCCTTTGAACTCATTGCTTCCTTGAGTCTTTGTTTTTTTTTTTTTTTACTTTCTGGACTGGAACAGATCAATAGTTGTATCTTAGATGTCTGCCTGCAAGCTTTTAAGACCCCAGATGCTACTCACCAAATTAGGATGTAGAACAACGTAGTCTTTGTGAACTGTGTTGTTTCAATTGATGTAGATGTCCCCTGAGTCTATGGTCCTTTGCCTTCGAGCCTAGGAACTTCATCCTGCGAGGCATTTGGTTTTATGTCCAAGAGGTTTCCCTGACTGTGCCACTTGTGTGCTCTATTGTCTATATTAACATATGAGGCCCACCTACAGTCATGTATTTAGAAATATCCACCACCCAACTTGTATCTGCCAGTGGGTGTGCTGTCTTACACCCTCCCACACCTCTTGGCGTATCTATCTATCTATGTATCCATTCATACGGTATTATTTGTTAATACTATTGTTGCAGGATTGTCTGTGCTGTAGTAGTTACCATAAAAAAAAAATCCATTGCCATTGAGTCAATTCCAGCTCACAGCGACCCTATAGGATAGAGTACAACTGTCCCATAGGGTTTCCAAGGAGCTGCTGGTGGATTTGAACTGCTGACCTTTTGGTTAGCAACCATAGCTCGCCATAGCTGTTAACCACTGCTGCATTTTTTTTTGCCTTGGTCATGTTGTACTGACTTTTCCCATATTGTGTATTGCCTTTCCCTTCACCGATATTAACACATGTCTACTATCTATCTGGAAACCCTGGTGGCATAGTGGTTAAGTGCTATGGCTGCTAACCAAAGGGTCGGCAGTTTGAATCCACCACACGCTCCTTGGAAACTCGATGGGGCAGTTCTACTCTGTCCTGTAGGGTTGCTATGAGTCGGAATTGACTTGACGGCACTGGGTTTGGTTTTTGGTACTATCTATCTATTTGGAGTCCTGGTTGTACATAGGTGCGTTAAGAGCTATGGCTGCTAAACAAAAGATTGGCAGTTCAAATACAACAGCTGCTGCTTGGAAACCCTATAGGGCAGTTAGTTCTACTCTGTCCTATAGAGTCGCTATGAGTCAGAATCAACTGAACAGCAACAGGTCTTGGGGACAGAATTATCTATTTGGTAATTTTAAAAATATGGAACGCTTCATGAATTTGTCTGCCATCCTTATGCAAGGGCCATGCTAACCTTCTTCGTATCATTCCAATTTTAGTATATGTGCTCCTGAGGCAATCACGAAAGTAATGATTTCTATCTCTTATGAGTGGGAAGATCCTTCAATAAATGCGTATTAGGACTTTAGGTTATCATAAATGTTCTGCATTTTCAAAAAATATAGATGCTGCTATGTCTAAACATGAATCAGGTGATCACTTGAGTGTATTTAGAATGAGATGCAAATTTCTTCCCCAGCTTCCGAGGCCCTGAATGAGCTGGCTGCTGCCCACCTCTGGTCTCAGATACTGCTTCCTCCCCTTGCTCCCTCTGCTCTAGCCACACTAGCCTTCTCTCCCCTGTTGCTGCTGCTCCGGAGAGCTAAGACCATACGCACCCCGGAGTCATTTCACTCACCATTACCTCTTCCTAGAATGCTCCCCTCATTCAGACCTCTGCTTCAATGTCAGCAACACACAGGGACTGGACAGGTTTTGTGAGGCCTGAAGCTTTGGAGGAGCCTCTTTGAGAGAAGGACTACAAAGTTATGAATATGAAAATTCATACAAAAGTCAACACTTCTTTTGTATAAGAAATGAAATCACAACAAATGGCAAAACAGAAAAGCTGATAAATACCACAAATATTACAAAAGCCAGAAAAAAATATTTTTGGTAGGAAACTACCTAACATAATACTTTTTTCCTCTGCATTTTTTGGCTACATCCTTTTTGATCACCTTTTCATAAGATGATGAGTGGGTGATATTATTTTCTATAGGGAGAATGAAAAGATAATTCAGTCTTCCATATAGCATAATTGATTGAGATGTGCTTTTATTATTGATAGTTTAACAATGATTCTTTATTTGTTCTTGGTAGAATTGTTGTCAAGCTTAGGGAAAGCTCTATTAAATTTCTTTTACACATGGGTGGTTCAAATCCACCCAGAGGCACCTAAGAAGAAAGACCTGGCAATCTACTTCCAAAGGATCATAGCCATTGACGACCCTATGGAGCACAGTTTTATTTTGACATACATGGGGTCTCCATAAATCAGAATTGACTCCACAGCAACTGGTTTGGCTTTTGGATTGGAAAACTTTAGGACATTTCAAGTGTTTTTTGTGAGTGTGTGTGTGTGTGTGTGTGTCTGCTTGCGCTCACGAGTTCTAGAGTCCCTCTCAGGGCCTTGGACAGGGTCCGTGCAGATGAAGAAGCTCTGAAACTTAAGCTTCGTGGTAACTCCCACTCTGTCTCCACTCCCCAATTAATTGTTAGCACTTCGCCTGGTTTCATTTTCCTTAGAACTTAACAAAACCTGAAATTACTGTATTGTTGTGCTTTCCTGTTTACAGAGTGTCTTCCCCACACTGCAGTGTAAGCTCCATTTGAGCAAGGATGTTGCTGATAGTGTCTAGGGCTGTACTCTCAGTATCTCACGTAGTTCTTGGCTTATGAGAGGCCTCAGTGATTAGTTGAATGAGTAAATGAATGTCAAGTAGAATTCAATGTTAATCTCTAGAATTTGTTCCTGGAATTTATGAATGCTGACTTTTAAAATAAGAGCCATTTTAATTAAACTTGATTGCATATCAAGTGTTATGAACACTAGTTGTGCTAATAGGATACTTCTCTGAAATGGCAATTTTTACCCAATATCACCGTGTTTTTGTTTCTTTGACTAGAAATTTCAAGATAGCAAAGCCATAGATCCTTCAAAGTTTGCATGGACCTCAGATCTTTGATACAGCGGCTTTCAAACTTTTTTTGCTCTCTTAGCTCCAAAAATAATTTAAAAAAAAATAGAAATTTATTACATATTAAAAGTTATCTAATTTTTAAAAAATCATAAGATTAAATATTTGCAAAAGATATGATTTCCAAATTGTAAACTGACACTTTAAAATCTCAGTTATATTCAATCAAAGCAAAATGTCAAATTGATTTGATTCCTGCCTTCATCCCTTTTAAAAATAATTAATAAGCCCTTTAACAGTAGAAATGTTAAATTGTTCATTTCTTTTTTTTTTAATTTTTATTGTGCTTTAACTGAAAGGTTACAAATCAAGTCAGTCTATCATACAATAATTTATACACACTTTGCTATATACTCCTAATTGCTCTCCCCCTGATGAGAGCACACTCTTTCCCTCCACTCTCTCTTTTTGTGTCCGTTTGCCCAGCTTCTGACCCCCTCCGCCCTCCCATCTCCCCTCCAGACAGGAGATGCCAACATAGTTTCATGTGTCTGCTTCATCCAAGAAGTTCAGTCTTCACAACTATCATTTTCTATCCTGTTGTCCAGTCCAATCCCTGTCTGAAGAGTTGGCTTTGGGAATGGTTCCTCTCTTGAGCTAACAGAAGGTCTGGAGCCCATGACAACCGGGATCCTTCTAGTCTCAGTTAGACCATTAAGTCTAGTCTTTATACGAGAATTTGAGGTCTGCATCCCACTGCTCTCCTGCTCCCTCAGCGGTTCTCTGTTGTGTTCCCTGTCAGGGCAGTCATCAGTTGTTTTTCTGTTTTCTATTTCATTTAGTTCTGCTCTAATTTTTATTATTTGTTTTCTTCTGGTGCCTGAGAGTTTCTTTTGTTGCTCTCTTTCTATTCGTTCGAGTTGTAGGAATAATTCTTTGATTTTGGCCCTTTCTTCTTTTTGGATGTGTGCATTTATTGATGTAAATTGATCTCTGAGCACAGCTTTTGCTGTGTCCCAAAGGTTCTGATAGGAAGTGTTTTCATTCTCATTTGATCCTATGAATTTCTTTATTCCATCCGTAATGTCTTCTATAATCCAGTCTTTTTTGAGCAGGGTATTGTTCAATTTCCAAGTGCTTAATTTCTTTTCCCTGCTTTTTCTGCTACTAATTTCTACTTTTATGACCTTATGGTCAGAGAAGATGCTTTGTAATATTTGGATGTTTTGGATTCTGCTAAGGCTTGCTTTATGACCTAATATGTGGTCTATTCTAGAGAATGTTCTATGTGCACTAGAAAAGAAAGTATACCTGGTTGCTTTTGGGTGGAGTGTTCTGTATATGTCTATGAGGTCAAGTTGGTTGACTTGGCCTTTAGATCTTCCGTGTCTTTATTGAGCTTCTTTCTGGATGTTCTGTCCTTCGCTGAAAGTGGTGTGTTGAAGTCTCCTACTATAATTGTGGAGCTGTCTATCTCAATTTTCAGTGCTGTTGCAGTTTGTTTTATGTATCTTGCAGCCCTGTCATTGGTTGTGTATTTAATATGGTTATATCCTCCTGGTATATTGTCCCTTTAATCATTATATACTGTCCTTCCTTATCCTTTGTGGTGGATTTAACTTTAAAGCCTATTTTGTCAGAAATTAATAGGTGCCACTCCTGCTCTTTTTTGATTGCTTTGCTTGATATGTTTTTTTTTTTCCATCCTTTGAGTTTTAGTCTGTTTGTGTCTCTAAGTTTAAGGTGTGTCTTTTGTAGGCAGTGTATAAACGGAACATGTTTTTTATCCATTCTGCTGCTCTCTGTCTCTTTATTGGTGCATTTAGTCCATTTACATTCAGTGTAATTATGGATAGGTATGTATTTTTTTTTATGTATTTAGTGCTGACATTTTTATGTCTTTTTTGTGTGTTATTGGCAGTTTCTTTTTCCCACTTAATTTTTTGTGCTTAGTAGTTTATATATTGTCTTTTCCTCTTATTCATTGTTGTTGATTTTGTTTCTGCTGAGTCTCTATTTTTTTCTTGTATTTTATTTTGGTGAGTGGAATAGTCTCCTTTGTAGTTACATTTAATGTTTACCTCTATTTTTCTAAGTTTAAACCTGACTTTTATTTCTTTATATCACCTTGTCTTCCTCTTCATTTGAAAGATCTGTGACTACATTTCTTAGTCACTCTTTCTTGTTTTAATGTTGTCTTCTTTTAGATAATAACGTCGCTGTTTCCCTGTTTTGAACTTTACCTTTTTTTATTTTTGTGTATTCCTTCTCTGGGTTGACATCTGCTGGCACTGTCCAGTGTTCTAGTCTTGGGTTGATACCTGATATTATTGATTTTCTAACCAGAGGACTCCCTTTTGTATTTTTTGTAATTTTGGTTTGTTTTTTATGAATTCCCTAAACTTCTGTTTATCTGGAAAAGTCCTAATTTCACCTTCATATTTAAGAGACAGTTTTGCTGGATATATGATTCTTGGCTGGCAATTCTTTTCCTTCAACGCTTTATATAAGTCATCCCATTGCCTTCTTGCCTGCATGGTTTCTGCTGAGTAGTCCGAGCTTATCCTCATTGACTCTCCTTTACAGGTGACTTTTAATTTATCCCTAGCTGCTCTTAAAATTCTCTCTTTATCTTTGGTTTTGGCAAGTTTAACTATAATATGTCTTGGTGACTTTCTTTTAAAATCTACCTTATGTGGAGTTCGATGAACATCTTGTTAGGTATCTTCTCATTTTTCACGATACCAGGGAAGTTTTCTGCCAACAAATCTTCAACAACTCTCTCTGTATTTTCTGTTATTCCTCCTTGTTCTGGTACTCCAATCACTCGTAGGTTATTTCTCATGATAGAGTCCCACATGATTCTTAACGTTTCTTTATTTTTTAAAATTCCTTTATGTGATTTTTCTTCAAATATATTGCTGCCAAGCGCTTTATCTTCATGCTAACCGATTCTGCCTTCCACTTTCTCAATTCCGCTCCTCTGACTTTCTATTGAGTTGTCTGCTTCTGTAATTTTATTGTTAATCCTTTGAATTTCTGATTGCTGTCTCTCTATGGATTCTTGCAGGTGATTAAATTTTTCATTATGTTCTTGAATACCCCTTTTAATTTCTTCAACTGATTTATCTGTGAGTTCCTTGGCTTATTCTATATATTGCCTGATCTCCTTCCTGATGTCTTGAATTGTTCTGTATATTAATCTTTTGTATTCTGGTAATTCCAGGAAGGCACTTTCATCTAGAAGATCCCTTGATTCTTTGTTCTGAGAGCTTGTTGAAGCGATCATGGTCTGTTTCTTTATGTGATTGATTTGATATCGACTATTGTCTCTGAGCCATGTATAAGTTATTGTATTAGTTTATGTTTGCTTACTGTATCCTAGCTTCTTGCTTTGTTTTGCTTTGATATGCCCAGATGGGTTGCTTGAGTGAGCTAGCTTGATTAATTTCACCTTTGAAGCTCTGACGTCCAGTCGCCAGATGGTTAGAGCTGTTATCAGGTATATCAGTGTAGGATTCCATTCACTTTTCTTGTATGGATTCAGCTCAGGTGTCCAGGTAGCTGGTCATCAAATGTGTGGTACAGGCTCTGTCCTACAGTCTTAGAGGGGCAGGGATTATTGGTGTAGGTACTGGTATCCGATTGCAGCAGGGGTCACACTCTGAACAAGGCAGGAGGCTGAGAGTCATCCCCCACGTGACTCTGAGGAAAGCACATCTCTCTCCCCTAAAGCATACAGGTGGGTGGATTCTACAGACGGACCATGTGCACCCAGTGCTTTTAGTTGTAAGGACTGGGAGGTACCAATTGTCCTTGGACCCCTGTCATGGGTGGCTGGGCGGCCTGAGTGGAGCCACCAGTCCTTAGGCCCCTGATGTGGGTAGGTGAGGACCCTGTTTAATAGGCAAAGTGGTATCAATCATCAAACACCTACCTCTCCATTGCACTGCTAGAACGGTTCCAATCTGCCAACAATGGCCTATTCTCATGAAAACAGGCCCACACCAGTCCCTGCAGGGGAGAAAGTGAGTGTTTATTCCTGGACAGGAGCTGCTTCTGTCCAGAGTTCCCTTGGTTAATGGAGCTGGCAAATTATCTTTTCCCCCAATTGTGAATTTATTCCTTGTCCGAGGCCAGGAGAATCGCTCCACGTGCTCCACCGGGCCTATCTCAGGCTCAGGGAAATCAACAGCCTCAGAACCCGGCTTGGGGGCAAGGGGCGCAGTAAAATATGCACAAGTACTTAGCTTTTGTCAGAGTGCCGTTCTTCTCTGGTTCTGGAGGTGTGAGTAGGCTGTGCAGCTGGCTGCTTCTCCCTGAGGAAACTATGACCGAGCACTACTATCAGGCTGAACGCTGCTATCCGCTTGCCACAGCCACTCCTGGGAATGGTGTCTGAGGGATCCCGACAGTTCTCTGCTTCTGAACCATCTCTCCCTCCCCCTGCTGCTCAGTCCGTCTTCTAACTTTGCCTTTGGTGTTCAGGGCTCCTAGCTTGTCATAAATGTAATCGTTTCACTTGTTTTTTCAGGACTTTGTTGTAAGGGCGATAGCTGGAAGCATCTGGCTACTCCGTGATCTTGGCCTTGCCTCTCATTTTTCTCTCTTAAACCTGTTTTCATTCCACTCCCCTTCCCCCTCCCATTGTAATATATTTTTATGTCTGAAAGTCTTCTGTGGATAACCTCATCAGACTTTTCTGATACATATATATATATGTATATATATATATATATACATATATATATATATCATAATCTCAGGGTTTCTCCAGTTACTGTCAGACCCCTAAGTCTGGACTTTTTTTGTGAGTTACAATTTTGTTCTACATTTTTCTCCAGTTCTGTCCAGTTCTGTGATCTGCAAGGCTGTATATCTTTATGGAAGTAGACTGCCACATCTTTCTCCCACAAATCAGCAAACCACTGACCTTTTGGTTAGTAGTCGAGCGCTTTAACCACTGTGCTACCAGAGCTCCTCCTGCCTGTGTGTATATGTATATATATACATGCACACACATTTAAATTTAAAGTTCTTTGTGACCGTAAGGCTCTAAGTGTTAAAAATTGCCTGGATTGAGTTATTATAATTATTGCTAGTATACAGATGATCAAAACATAAATATATGATAAGTTTTGATATATAACTATTAAATAGAAGTAAATTTTCATTAGAAATGCTTTTCTTAGTTCATGTATTCAGGTCTGGATATTATTTATTAAAAGAATAAGAGTTTAGCATCAATTCTGTATCTGTTGTTTTATGGATATAAGTGCTGAGAACCTTGTTCACATAAATAAGCAGATGGGAAATAAGTTTTTGTTATAGCAGTATCACTCAATGCTCTGAATTCCTTCCAAGTTTTCTGTCTGAGATTATACAATAATTTATCATCAAGAATTATTATTAATGATCTATCAGTTGACAGAAGCCCTGGTGGCACAGTGGTTAAGAGCTTGGCTGCTAACCAAAAAGTCAGCAATTCAAATCTACCACCCACTCCTTGGAAACCCTATGGAGCAGTTCTCTTCTGTCCTATAGGGTTGTTAGGAGTCAGAATCAACTTGATGGCAGTGGGTTCATCAGCTAACATTGTCATATTATTGTTAGGTGCCATCAAGTCAGGTCTGACTAATAGCCACCTTATGTACCGCAGAATGAAACACTGCCCAGTCCTGCACCATCCTTAAAATCGTTGTTATGATTGAGCCCATTGTTGCAACCACTGTGTCAGTCCATCTCCTTGAGGGTCTTCCTCTTTTTCTGCCAATTGTCTACTTTACGAAGCATGATGTCCTCCTCGAGGGACTGGTCCCTCCTGATAACATGTCCAAAGTATGTAAGATGCAGTCTCGCCATCCTTACTTTTAGGAAGCATGCTGGTTGTACTTCTTCCAAGACATATTTATTTGTACTCCTGGCAGTCCATGGTATATTCAATATTCTTTGCCAACACCATAATTCAAAGGTGCCAATCTTCTTCCATCTGCCTTACACATTCTCCAACTTTCACATACATTTGAGGTGATTAAAAATACTGTGGCTTGAGCCAGGCACATCTTAGTCTTCAGAGTGACATCTTTGCTTTTCAACACTCTAGAGACGTCTTTTGTAGCAGATTTACCAAATGCAGTGCGTCACTTGATTTCTTTACTGCTGCTTCCGTGGGCGGTGTTTGTAGGTCCATGTAAAATGAAGTCCTTGAGAACCTCCATCTTTTCTCCATTTCCTTATTGGGCTAGTTGTGAGGATTTTTTTCTTTATACTAACGTGCAGTCCGTATTGAAGGCTGTAGTCTTTGATCTTCATCAATAAGTGCTTCAAGTCCTCTTCACTTTCAGCAAGCAAAGTGTGTCATCTGCATATCACAGGTCGTTGATGAGTCTTCCACCAATCCTGATGCCCCATTCTTCTTCATATAGTCCAGTTTTATGGATTATTTGTTCAGCATACAGATTGAATAGGTATGGTGAAAGTATACAACCCTGACTCACACCTTTCCTGACTTTAAACCAATCAGTACCCCTATGTCTGTCTGAACAACTGTCTCTTAATCTATGTACAGGTTCCTCATTAGCACAATTAAGTGTTCTGGAATTCCCATTCTCATAATGCTATCCATAATTTGTTATGATCCACACAGTCGAGTGCCTTTGCATAGTCAATAAAACACAGGTAAACATCCTCCTGATATTCTCTGCTTTCAGCTAGAATCCATCTGACATCAGCAATGACATCCCTGGTTCCATGTCCTCTTCTGAATCTGCTCTGAATTTCTAGCAGTTTTCTGTCGATAGACTGCTGCAGCTGCTTTTGAATGATCGTCAGCAGAATTTTGCTTGTATGTGATATTAATGATATCACACGTGAGCATTTGGTTGGATCATCTTTCTTGGGAATGGGCATAAATATGGAACTCTTCCAGATGGTTGGCCAGGTAGCTCTCTTCCAGATTTCTTGGTATAGATGAGTGAGTGCTTCCAGTGCTGCATCTATTTCATTTGTTGAAACATCTCAATTGATATTCTGTCAATTCCTGGAGCCTTGTTTTTCGCCATTGCCTTCGGTGCAGCTTGTACTTCTTCCTTCAGTACCGTCAGTTCCTGATCATTTAGCTGCATCCTGAAATGGCTGAAGGTCGACCAATTCCTTTTGGTATAATGACTCTGTGTATTCCTTCCATCTTCTTTTGATGATTCCTGCGTCATTTAATATTTTCCCCAGGGAATCTTTCACTATTGCAACTCAAGTCTTGAATTTTTGTTTCAGTACTTTCAGTTTGAGAAATGCCAAGTATGTTCTTTCCTTTTGGTTTTCTATCTCCAGGTCTTTGCACATATCATCATAATACTTTACTTTGTCTTCTTGAGCCGCCCTTTGAAATCTTCTGTTCAGTTCTTTTACTTCATCATTTCTTCCTTTTGCTTTAGCTGTTTGACATTCAAGAGCAGGTTTCAGAGTCTCTTCTGACATCCATTTTGGCCTTTTCTTCCTTTCCTGTCTTTTTAATGACCTTTTGCTTTCTTTATGTATGATGCCTTTGATGTCATTCCACAACTCATCTGGTCTTCTGTCATTAGTATTCAATGTGTCAAATCTATTCTTGAGATGGTCTCTAAATTCAGGTGGGATATGCTCAAGGTAATACTTTGGCTCTTGTCAATTTGTTCTAATTTTCTTCAGTTTCAACTTGACTTGCATATGAGCAATTGATGGTCTTTTCCACAGTCTGCCCCTGGCCTTGTTCTGAGCTATGATATTTCCATCATCTCTTTCCACAGATGTAGTCAGTTCGATTCCTGTGTATTTCATCTGGCGAGGTCCATATGTATAGTCACTGTTTATGTTGGTGAAGAAAGGTATTTTCAATGAAGAAGTCATTGGTCCTTTAAAATTCTATCTTGTGATCTCCAGCATCATTTCTATCACCGAGGCCATATTTTCCAACCACTGATCCATCTTCTTTATTTCCAGCTTTGGAATTCCAATCACCAGTAATTATCAATGCATCCTGATTGCATGTTTGATCAGTTTCAGACTAGAGAAGCTGGTAAAAATCTTCAATTTCTTTTTCTTTGGCCTTAGTGGTTGGTGCATAAATTTGACTAATAGTATTAACTGGTCTTCCTTGTAGGTGTATGGATATTATCCTACCACTGACATCATTTTACTTCAGGATAGATCTTGAAATGTTCTTTTTGACGATGACTGCAATGCCATTCCTCTTCAAGTTTTCATTTCCGGCATAGTCGACCATATGATTGTCCAATTCAAAATGGCCAGTACCCGTCCATTTCAGCTCACTAATGCCTAGGGTATCAATCTTTATGTGTTCCATTTCATTTTCGATGGTAACCAATTTTTCCTAGATTCATACTTCATACATTCTACCTTCTGATTATTAATAGATGTTTGCAGCTGTTTCTTTTCATTTTGAGTCATGCCACATCAGCAAATGAGGTCCTGAAAGCTTGACTCCATCCATGTCATTAAGGTCGACTCTACTTTGAGGAGGCAGCTCTTCCTCAGTCATCTTTTGAGTGCCTTCTAACCTAGGGGGGCTCATCTTCCAGCACTATATCAGATAATGTTCTGCTGTTATTCATAAGGTTTTCACTGGCTAATTCTTTTCAGAAGTAGACTGAAACCTGTGCTCCATGGGTGACCCTGCTGGTATCTGAATACCAGTGGCATAGCTTCCAGTATCACAACAACATGCAAACCCCCACATTACAACAAATGGACAGACACGTGGGGAGGTCAGTTAACACGTCCTGCTTCAATTATATTGACAGCAAAGAATTGGGAACCACCTGATCTACAAAGAGATTATTTAATCAAACAGTAGAATCATTCACCATCTCGACAATGAATTTAGAACTCTCTCTGTGTTTGGTGCCCTAGAGGTTTTTATATCTCAGGAAAATCCCAGGTTTTATATCCAGTGCTGTAGAAAGATTTGGAGTGGCTAGAAGTCGTGCGTGTGTGTGTGTTCCTTTTAAATGGTTTTTGTTGTGTGCTACTGAGTTGATTCCGACTCATAGTGACCATGTAGGCCAGAGCAGAACTGCACCATAGGGTTTCCAAGGCTGTAACCTTTATGGAGGAGCCCTGGTGGTGCAGTGGTTAAGAGCTCTGGTGGTAATCAAAAGGTCAGCAGTTTGAATCCAGCAGCCACTCCTTGGAAACCCTATGGAACTGTATAGGGCAGTTCTACTCTATCCATGTGAAAGCGTTTGCCTTTTTTTTTTTTTTTTTTTTGAGTCTTTACAGAAGCTGACTGCCATGTCTCTCTCCCATGGAGCAGCTGATGGGTTTTGGCCACCAACCTTTCAGTTAGCAGCCGAGTACTTAACCACTGTGCCACCAGGGCTCCTTTTTAGAATGTTTTGTTGTTTTAGATGCTGTCAAGTAAGTTCCGACTCATTGCAATCCTATGTGCAACAGAACAAAACACTGCCTGGTCCTGTGCCATCCTCACAGTCGTTGCTATGTTTGAGCCCATTGTTGCAGCCACTGTGTCAGTCTATCTCATTGAGGACCTTCCTCTTTTTTGCTGACCCTCTACTTTACCAAGCATGATGTCCTTCTCCAGGGACTGGTCCTTCCTGATAAGATGTCCAGAGTACATGAGACAAAGTCTTGCCATCTTTCTGGTATTTTCTCCTTTCAGCCAGGATCCATCTGACATCAGCAATGATATTCCTGGTTCCACATCTTCTAAATCCAGGTTGAATTTTTGGCAGTTCCCTGTTGATACACTGCTACAGCTTTTGAATGATCTTCAGCAAACCTTTACTCATGTGTGATATTAATGATATTGTTTGATAATTTCTACATTCTGTTGGATCATCTTTCTTTGGAATGGGCACACATAAGGATCTCTTCCAGTTCGTTCACCAGGAAGCTGCCTTTTAAATTTCATGACATAGAGGAGTAAGAGCTTCCCATGCTGCATCTGTTTATTGAAACATCTCAATTGATATTCCGTGAATTTCTGCAGCCTCTTTTAGCCATTCCCTGTAGTGCAGCTTGAACTTCTCCCTTCAGTACCGTCAGTTCTTAATCATATGCTCCTTCCTGAAATGGTTGAACATCGACGAATTCTTTTTGGTACAGTGCCTCTGTGTATTCCTTCTATCTTCTTTTGATGCTTCCTGAATCATTTAACATTTTCCCCGTAGAATTCTTCAATACTGAAACTCAAGGCTTGAATTTTTTCTTCAGTTCTTTCAGCTTGAGAAATGAATGCTGAATGTGTTCTTCCGTTTTGCCTTTTTAAGTCCAGGTCTTTGCGCATTTCATTGTAATACTTTACTTTGTCTTCTCAAGCTGCCTTTTGAAATCTTCTCTTCAGCTCTTTTACTTCATCATTGATTATTATTAACCTACACAACATCTGGACCCTGGGCATGTTTTCAGGTAGATAATTGAAACAGTTTTTCTAAGTGAAGTTGAGGATCTGAAATTGAAAGTCTTGGAGTTACATGGTAGTTGCAAGACCATTCATTCTGAACCTATCAGAATGAGGTTCGGAGTTGTGCTTTTCAAGCTCATACCACTAGATTATAGCAGACCTGGTGTGCAACCCAGACCTCTGGGATCTATCTTTTCCCTGTACCACACACTTTCCCTTGCCCCTCACTCCTATGGTAATTACTGCTTGTCTTTAAATAAAATAGTAAATAAATAAAATACTCAATTTAAATTAGCTTGTAAAGCCCCAGCAACTTCACTTGAGACCAAAATAGGAATAATCTGTAGAGAGAAAGGAGTGTTAGGCTCATTCTGCGTAAAATTTTATAATCTGCAATTTACTCTCAAGACCAGGAGCTTCAGGTTTGACAGTTGTAGCAAGAGTATCAAGAGTGACCAACACAGTATTTGCAACCAACGGGTTAAATTATGATCATTTACAATCACACCCACCAAACTGAATAAGTGGGTAACACACTTGTTTATAAAAATAACCTAAAATTAAAATAAAAATTAGCTGTTTCAGTTTCAGTTCATTCAGCACATGTTTATTAAGAGCCTGCCATGTGCTATAATGTGCTGGCTGCTAGAGATTTTGAAATAAATTCTAACCTAATTATCTGACTGCAGGAAGTCACGGGATTGGTGATGAAGAGCAGCAGATGCTGAGGCTCAACTTCAGCTCCATCCTTTTGGTTTAGGTGACCTTAGGCAGGACTCAATTTCCTCTTCTGGAAAATGGAAATAATACTATGTAGCTCAGAGTATTGTGGGGCTTAAGGAGGTAGTCATATAATAAGCACTCAGTAAATGGTAGTTGTTAACTATCACTCTCTCTATTTCCCCCTCCACCCCAGCGCCTGACATGATGTATGCACACATGGGTAGACACTCAATAAATGCTATTTAGTCAACAAATAAATGAACAAAAAGCAATGGATATTTTAATACGCCATTCCATTTGTAGACAAAAGCATTATATTGTCAGCAGAAGAGGCTATTTTAAAAAATATCATTTTAAATACCATATTTAGTCCATTCTAATGCTAATATCTTTGTAAATGTTGCTTTCGCCCTTTTACTGTTCAATGAAGCCACAGATCCCACTTTCAGGGAGCTTTCTGTGTATTCTAACATTTTTCTTTCACTTTTTTTTTTTTTTTGCTTTAGTTGCAAGTTTACAGCTCAAATTAGTTTCTCATTCAAAAATTTATGCACAAATTATTTTGTGACATTGGTTGCAATCCCCCATTGCATCAGTACTCTCCTTTCCCTTTACACCCCGGATTCCCTGTGTCCATTCATCCAGTTTTCCTGTCCCTTCCTGTCTTCTCATCTTTGCTTTGGTGTTGCCTATTTGGACCCATGTTCTTGATTGAACTAAGAAGCACATTCTTCACATGTGTTATTGTTTGTTTTATAGGCCTATCTAATCTTTGGCTGAAAGGTGGACTTCAGGAGTGGCTTCGGCTCTGAATTAAGGAGGCTGGGAGCCATAGTCTCAGAGGTTCCTCTAGTCTCTGTCAGACCAATAAGTCTGTTCTTTTTATGTGAATTTGAATTTTGTTCTACATTTTTCTCCCGCTCTGTCCAGGACCCTCTAATCCCTGTCAGAGCAGTTGGTGGTAGTAGCCAGGCACCATCTCGTTCTTCTGGGCTCAGGCTGATGGAGCTCTGGTTCATGTGATCCACTAGTCCTTTGGACTAATATTTCCCTTGTGTGTTTTGTTTTCTTCTTTCTCTTTTGCTCCAGATGGGATGCCACCAATAGATGTGTCTTAGATGGCCACTCACAACAAGCTTTTAAGACCCAGATGCTACTCACCAAAGTAGGATGTAGAACATTTTCTTTATGAATTATGTTATGCCAGTTGACTTAGATATCCCCTGAGACCATGGTCACCAGCCCTCAGCCTCAGTAACTCAGTCCCTCAAGTGTTTGGATGTGTCTAGGAAGCTTCTATGAGTTTGCCTTCATCTAGTTGTGCTGACTTCCCCTATACTGTGTGTTGTCTTTTCCTTCACCAAAGTTAATACTTGTCAACTATCTAGTTAGTGATTTCCCTTCCCCACTCCTCCTCTCCCTTGTAAACATTTTCTCAGGTTTTTATAATAGTGGTCTTATACAATATTTGTCCTTTTGTGATTGATTTATTTCACTCAGCATAATGCCCTCCAGGTTCATTCATATTGTGAGATGTTTCATTGTTCTTTATCCTTGCATAGTATTCCATTGTGGGTATGTACCATAATTTGTTTATCCATTCATCCGTTTATGGCCACTTAGGTTGTTTCCGTCTTTTTGCTGTTGTGAATAATGCTGCAATAAACATGGGTGTGCATATGCCTATTTGTGTGATGGTTCTTACTTCTCTAGGATATATTTCTAGAAGTGGGGTTGCTGGATTGTGGGTATTTCTATTTCTTTTTAAGGAGGTGCCATATCATTTTCCATGGTGGTTATACCATTTTACATTCCTCCAGCAGTGCATAAGAATTCCAACCTCCCCACAACCTCTTCAACATGTTATTTTCTGTTTTTTGATTAGTGCCAGTAATGTTGAGATGAGACGGTATCTCGCTGTAGTTTTGATTTGCATTTCTCTAATGGCTATTCAGTCTGTATGCTGAGAAAATAATCTGAGAAGCTGGACTATATGAAGAAAAACGGGGCACCAGGATCGGAGGAAGATTCATTAATAACCTGCGTTATGAAGATGACCCAACCTTGCTTGCTGAAAGTGAAGAGGACTTGAAGTACTTACTGATGAAGATCAAAGACCACAGCCTTCAGTATGGATTATATTTCAACATAAAGAAAACAAAAATCCTCACAAATGGACCAATAAGCAACATCATGATAAATGGAGAAAAAGTTTGAAGTTGTCAAGGATTTCATTTTACTTGGATCCACAATCAACATCCATGGAAGTAGCAGTCAAGAAATTAAAAGACACATTTGGACAAATCTGCAAAAGACCTCTTTAAAGTATCGAAAAGCAAAGATGTCACCTTGAAAACTAAGGTGGACCTGACCCAAGCCATGGTATTTTCACTCTCCTCATATGCATGTGAAAGCCAGATTGATGAATAAAGAATACCGAAGAAGAACTGACAACTTTGAACTGAAGTGCTGGCCAAGAATATTGAATATACCATGGACTGCCAGAAGAACAAATAAATCTGTCTTAAAAGAAGTACAACCAGAATCTTCATTAGAAGCAAGGATGGTGAGACTATGTCTCACATACTTTGGACATGTTATCAGGAGAGATCAGTCCGTGGAGAAGGGCGTCATGCTTGATAGAGGGTCAGTGAAAAAGAGAAAGACCCTCAATGAGATGGATTGACAGTGGCTGCAAGAGTAGGCTCAAGCATAACAAGGATTGTAAAGATGGCGCAGGACCGGGCAGCATTTCATTCTGTGGTACATAGGGTCACTATGAGTCATAATCAACTTGACAGCACCTAACAACAACAATAACAATGGCTAATGATCACAAGCCTTTCCTCGTTTATCTGTTTGCAGCCTGAATGTCTTTGTTGGTGAAGTGTCCCGTCACTTTTATTAGCAGAGCTATGGTGTGAGCATTATTGTAGGCTCTTTTAAAATTATACAAAACAGAGGCAGGGCCAAGATGCCGGAATAGTCAGACGCTTCCGGTGATCCCTCTTACAACCTGTTAACCTTCTTACAACAGAGACCTGAAAAAACAAGTGAAACAATGATATTTATGGCAGGCTAGGAGCCCTGAACATCAAAGGCAAAGTTAGAAAACAGAATTAGCAGCAGGAAGAGGGAGAGATGGTTCAAAAGCAGAGAGGAGTTGCCGGACCTGAATTGCTGGGAACTCTCAGGCAGCATTCCCAGGAGCGACTGTGGCAGGCTGGTGGTAGCATTCAGCTGCAGTTTCCTTGGGGAGAAACAGTCAACCACACAGCCTACTCACACCTCCGGAACCAGAGAAGATCAGAGCTCTTGGCAAAAGCTAATTACTTGCATATATTTTACCACGTCCCCCACCCTCAAGCCGGCTTCAGTGGATGTTGATTTCCCTGGGCCTGAGATAGGCTGTGCTGAGCCCCCTGAGCCATTCTCCCAGCCTTGGAGAAGGAATAAATTCACAACTGGGGGAAAAGGTAATCTGCCAGCTCCACTAACCTTGGGAGCTCAGGACAGAAGCAGCTCCTGTCCAGTCATAAATGGTCTATGGACTTTGAATACTTTTCCCCCCCGCATGGACCTGTGTGGGCCTATTTCAGGAGAATAGGCCCTTGTTGGCAGACTGCAACTGTTTTAGCTGTGCAATGGAGAGGTGAGTGTTTGATGTTTGACACCACTTTGCCTATTAAACAGGGACCTTGCCTACACACATCAGGGGCCTAAGGACTGGTGGCTCCACTCAGGTCACCCAGCCACCCGCTACAGGGGTCCAAAGATAACTGGTACCTCCCAGTCCTCACAACCAAAAGCATCAGGTGCCCACGGTCCATCTGCAGAACCCACTCACCATTGTGCTTTAGGGAACAGAGATGCACTTTCCTCACAGGCACTCGGGGGATGGTTGTCAGCTGCCTGCCTTGTTGAGGCTGTGACCCCCTGCTGCAACCAATACTTGTACCTACACCAATCACTCCTGCCCCTCTAAGACTACGGGACAGAGCCTGTACCACACATTTTATGACCAGCTACCTGGACACCTGAGCCAAATCCATACAAGAAAAGTGAATGGACTCCTAGGCTCATGTACCCGATAATAGCTCTAGCCATCTGGTGACAGGATGTTACAGATTCAAAGGTGAAAATAATCAAGCCAGCTCACTCAAGTAACCTATTTGGGCATATCAAAGCAAAACAAAGCAAGAAGCTAGGATACAGTAAGCAAATATAAACTAATTCAGTAACTTATAGATGTCTCAGAGACAACAGTCAATATCAAATCACATAAAGAAGCATACCATGATCACTTCAACAAGCTCTTAGAACAAAGAATCAAGGGATCTTCTGAACGAAGGTGCTTTCCTGAAATTACCAGATGCAGAATACAAAAGATTAATATACAGAACAATTCAAGGCATCAGGAAGGAGATCAGGAACAAGATCAGGCAATATGTAGAATAAGCCAAGGAAAACACAGATAAATCAGTTGAAGAAATTAAAAAGGTTATTCAAGAACATAATGAAAAATTTAATAAGCTGCAAGAATCTATAGAGAGACAGCAATCAGAAATTCAGAAGATTAACGATAAAATTACAGAAGCAGACAGCTCAATAGAAAGTCAGAAGAGCAGAATTGTGGAAGTGGAAGCCAGAATTAGTGAGATTGAAGATAAAATGCTTGGCACCAATATATTTGAAGAAAAATCAGATAAAAGAATTAAAAAAAATGAAGAAACCCTAAGAATCATGTGGGATTCTATCAAGAGCAATAACCCATGAGTGACTGGAGTACCAGAACAGGGAGGGATAACAGAAAATACAGAGAGAATTATTGAAGATTTGTTGGCAGAAAACTTCCCTGATATCGTGAAAGATGAGAAGATATCTATCCAAGATGCTCATCAAACTCCACATAAGGTAGATTTTAAAAGAAAGTCACCAAGACGTATTATAATCAAACTTGCCAAAATCAAAGAGAGAATTTTAAGAGCAGCTAGGAAAAAATGAAAAGTCATCTACAAAGGAGAGTCAACAAGGATAAGCTCGGACTACTCAGCAGAAACCACGCAGGCAAAAAGGCAATGGGATGACTTATATAAAGCTTTGAAGGAAAAAAATTGCCAACCAAGAATCATATATCCAGCAAAACTGTCTCTCAAATACGAAGGCGAAATTAGGGCATTTCCAGATAAACAGAAGTTTAGGGAATTTGTAGAAACCAAGCCAAAAGTACAAGACATACAAAAGGGAGTTCTCTGGTTAGAAAATCAATAATATCAGACATCAATACAAGACTAGAACACTGGACAGAGCAATCAAATGTCAACCCAGATAGGGAAATCACAAAAATAAAGATAAAAAAAGTTCAAAACAGGGAAACAGCAATTTCATCATGTAAAAGAAGACAACGTTAAAACAATAAAGAGGGACTAAGAAATGTAGTCATAGATCTTTCATATGGAGAGGAAAACAAGGCAATATAAAGAAATAAAAGTTAGGTTTAAACTTAGAAAAATAGAGGTAAATATTAAGGTAACCACAAAGGAGAATAACAATCCTACTCATCAAAATAAAATACAAGAAAAAAATAGAGACTCAGCAGAAACAAAATCAACAACAATGAATAAGAGGAAAAGACAATATATAAAGATAAACTACTCAGCGTAAAAAAAATAAGTGTGAAGAAGAAACTGTCAACAACACACAAAAAAAGACATAAGAATGATAGCACTAAACTGACGAAAAAAAACACGTATCCATAATTACGCTGAATGTGAATGGACTAAATGCACCAATAAAGAGACAGAGAGTGGCAGAATGGATAAAAAACATGATCCGTCTTATACACTGCCTACAAGAGACACACCTTAAACTTAGAGACACAAACAAACTAAAACTCAAAGGATGGAAAAAAAAAAAACATATCAAGCAAAGCAATCAAAAAAGAGCAGGAGTGGCACCTATTAATTTCTGACAAAATAGGCTTTAAAGTTAAATCCACCACAAAGGATAAGGAAGGACAGTATATAATGATTAAAGGGACAATATATCAGGAGGATATAACCATATTAAATACACACCCAATGACAGGGCTGCAAGATACATAAAACAAACTGTAACAGCACTGAAAATTGAGATAGACAGCTCCACAATTATAGTAGGAGACTTCAACACACCACTTTCAGCGAAGGACAGAACATCCAGAAAGAAGCTCAATAAAGACACGGAAGATCTAAAGGCCAAGTCAACCAACTTGACCTCATAGACATATACAGAACACTCCACCCAAGAACAAACAAGTATACTTTCTTTTCTAGTGCACACGGAACATTCTCTAGAATAGACCACATATTAGGTCATAAAGCAAGCCTTAGCAGAATCCAAAACATCGAAATATAACAATTTTTGTTGAAATTGTAAAACGGGAACCCAACTTACTGTGTAAGCTTTCACCAAAAACTCAATAAAATATTATTAAAAAAAAAATCATACAAAACACTTCCAGGAAGTCCCAAAGTTCCCTAGAAACATATGAATCTAGCAGGGAAAACATTTCCCATCTTTGGAAATTCCTGGGTGGAGTGAGGAACCAACGATATAGACTTTTGTTGAGAAGATGTTTAAAGGACCATCGAGGATATATTATTGTTAGAGCTAGTTAGAGAATTTTTCTTGTGCCAATTTTAGGGTTAGTGTGAAAGAGCCCTGGTGGCGTAGTGGTTAAGTGCTAAGGCTGCTAACCAAATGGTCAGCAGTTTGAATCTGCCAGGTGCTCCTTGGAAACTCTATGGGGCAGTTCTACTCTGTCCTATAGGGTTGCTATGAATCGGAATAGACGCGACAGCACTGAGTTTGGTTCAGTTTTGGTTTGTGAAAGAGCTGTGGTAGTGCAGTAGTTAAGAGCTCAGCTGTTAACTAAAAGGTTGGCAGTTCAAATCTACCAGTCACTCCTTGGAAACTCTATGGGAGGGACCCTTCTATTCTGTCATATAGGTTTGCTATGAGTTGGAATGGCCTCACTGGCAGCCAGTTTGTTCTTGGTGATGGGACTAAGGAGGCAATTCTTCCCCTTTCTGAGATGAATAACCCAAGTTCCAGGCCTGCAGGGTCTTTCCTAGTATTCCTTTCTGTTCACTTTCCTCTCCCTGACTCTTTTACTGCTCTGATTATTTCCTCCAGGGACACCATCTACAGTGTGTTGGTGGGAGGGTTGGAAATAAGAGGAGTGACATCGAGTATGTGTGCCTTATTTAAAGGAGCATTGTTAGAATCTTACATCTTGTTTGCTTGTGTTGCTTAAGTTTGGTTATTTTAATATATTCTTTACATTGACTTGAGTCTTATTCGTTGCCCTTAATCATTAAATAAGGCATTGGGTTATTCGATTTTGGGAACTTATATAATGTCTAGGAATTGGAGAACAGGCCAGTCTTCTTAATTTATCACTCTACCTGGTTCCATTAATCCAGTTCTGAATATGTTTGAGGAAATGTATTTTGAGATTACCTTTAAAATAAATGTCATTGTTTCTAATCATACTTCCTTTCACACACAAAATAATTTCAAACTGTTCTTTAGACATCAGGTGATGTTGGTACTTCCCATTTCTTATCCTTGGTTTCTGTTTGAAAACTTCAGCTCAGCTACTAAATTGTACAAGCAGTTGAAGAGAAGAATTAGGAATTTGTTTTGCTCTCTTTCCTAGCCCTGTTTTTCATTCTCTGTACACCCACTCCTGCCCACAAATGCAAAGCTACACAGTCTTACACTCTAAAATTTGATTCTGCCTACAGTGTACCCAGCGGTTAATTTGTGCAGCTCTGAGTCATCTTGACAGTCATATGCTTCCAACAGGTGAACACCTCCAGGCACTCAGCTGGAGACCCTCTTCTGTAATAATACATACGTTTAATGAGAGTTCTATGTATCACCCTTATTTTCCAGGCATAAGATGTAACAGGTAGAGTTCCTGTTTCTTGTCCTATACCCTTAAGATATTTGTACTTTCTTTCATGCCCTTCTTCTATGTGTTTTAGCATGGGGAAAGGAAGAGAAAAAGATGTCTCTGAAGTGAAGTCAAAGTCAGTACTGCTGGTGGAGCTTATTGTCTCTGAGGCACATGGGTGGCGGCTCCCTTAAGGGATTTATACCTAATCAACACACAAGGGGTAGGTTTTTGAGAGATCTGGTGACTCCAAGCTGTAAGTCTCCTACCACATTCCTCTACTGCCAGCGCCTCTTTGCCTCATGCCTTGATGGCCCCTGATAAACCTGCTGCCTCCAATCTTACACACTTTTTGTGGTCCAATGCTTGTACAGAGGAGGTGAACAGGCTCATATTCCCTACTTCTGAGGAAGTGGGAATTTCAAGAGTGTTCACTGGCCCCTCTCTATCTGATCACATCACCACACTATGGCCTCAATGCTCATTCCTCCTCTGGCAGACCAGCAGGACCAGTGGTCACCAGTCATAACCAGGGACTGAGATGTAAGTCGTCCCTTCTCCCAAACCAAAAACCCTTTGCTGTCAAGTCAATTCCAACTCATAGCGACCCCATAGAACAGAGTAGAGAACCACCCCATGGGGTTTCCAAGGAGCACCTGATGAATTCAAACTATCGACCTTTTGGTTAGAAGCTGTAGCTCTTAACCACTATGCCACCAGAGTTTCCTCCCTTCTCCCAGATACCCGCAAATCTGGAGTGGTTCCACTGAGTTTGACTTCCTCTGCTCTGTAGAAGAGGCCAATCTAGGGACCAGAGTTTCTTATCAAACTTTGTGTTTTCCGCAAATGGGAATAGCCCTCTCAGACCTTTTCATGATAGAACCTGGCAAACCAGTCCAATCTCTCTAGGTCCTGGGAGTATAGGAGTCTCTAGTTAGTAACTGGACCCTCTTTTATTTCGTCTCTGAGAATTTCATAACTTTTTCTCAATAGCGTGCTAACCCTGTTGTGATTCCTGCACTATTCTGATGATGTGGGGGCAGGACTAGCTCTCCCTTGGAAACTCACACCACCCTGTTACTAAAGTTCAATGAGGTTTCAGTTACTTAAAATCAGAGTCCCAGGTATTACACCATCAAAAAATAATTCTTATTCATATGTTTATAACTTTTCTTAATGAGGTATGCATTTAATAAGACATTTGCCTAAAGAACTCAGTTGTGTCTCAGAGGAGTGACTCTTGAATGGTGGATTCCAGAATCCTTCAAATTCCAGCATGTTAGTGCCTGACTGCTATGCCTTATGTAAGACTTGCCCTCCAGAAAAAAAACGGACAGTTTTGTAATTTTTAAGCAGCTTTGGTGTAAAAATATACAGTGGGATTGCACCAAGGCTGGGGTTTTTCAGGGAGCATATGGCAGAGGAGTAGAGAATGAGGAAGTGAAGTTGTTGATAGGAAACTGGTTAAAGTGATGAACCATGAGGTCCAGGTTATAAAACAGTGGTTTGTCACCCTGGCATCACTTGGGAAGCCTTAGGAAGTACTAATGGTTGAGTAATCGATTGGTGTAATTGATTAAGGTGGTTTAGTCATCCTAAGTCTTAAAAGCTCTTCAGGCAATTCTAATATTTAACTTGCAAACCACTGCTCTAGAGGAAAAGTGAAGTTAGATAGGGGCTGATAGATTGAAGAGAGAATGAAAGGCCAAGATATTGGAGATTCCAGATGTAGTAGGACTAATAGAGACCTGGATTCAGAAGGGAGATTGCCTCTGAGAGTGGGATGTCAGGACTGAAGGTTATAATGAGTTTCAGGTGTGGCTTAAATGGGCCCTCTGCTAAAGTGAACTGGGAGGGAGAAGTAGCTGGTAAGACTGTGGGTGCAGGCAGGGACTAATTATCCAAGAAGCAAGGTATGCACAGGCTTGCTTGTACCTATTTACTAATCTGTAGTGCACATTTTCATCTGTTTTTCACTACATCAAAGATGTGGTGAAACTCATGTGAAATTGTGCACTACAGATTAGTACATAAGCATAAGTGAACTGGTGTATACCTTGCTTAATGTAACCCCATGCATACCTTGCTTACTGGTTAATCCACCCCCGGATGCGGGGGCCTATTTATGTCAACAGTGCGTAGAGCAATTTGTGTTAAATTGCTGAATGACCTCTCACAGCTGGTGCTGGAAACTGTGATGGCCAATAGATACTGCTCACTGGGGCCCTGTCTCAAGTGATGTCCAGGACACTCGCCCTACCCCTCCCCATAGGCCTCAGCATGGGTGTGTAGTCCTCTGGGATCATGGAAGCAGAGAGGAAGCCCATTAGGAGGTGTCCAGGCCCTGCTGACTGAGGTGGAGGGACCTAGGGTAAAAGACTAAAAGAACAAAGGTGGGAAGAGTGTAGTGTGGTTGGATGACATGAGCCCGAAAGGAGGAGAGGTTTTTCATGGAGGTGGAAAAGTAATGGTTGGAAGTAGCAGTGAGGAGCTTTCACGCCTCCTTCCCCAGCAGGGAGTTTTGAAGAAGGTGGGAAAATGCACTTCTGTCATAAGAGCCAGCCATAGCAGAAGTTTACCAGCTACTAGTTGCTGTAGAGTCAATTCTGATTCACATGGACCCTATGTTGCCAGGTGGAAACCCCAGGTTCTCTTTGGCACAATAAACGAGAGACTGAGGTGGGAGAGTAGAAAGGTGCCTTTATTTTGTTGCACTAGGAGAAGGAACAGTCAGGGCTGCTGCTGCGAAGACTACTCAACAAGGGTGAGGGGGAAGGTTATTTTTAAAGGGTTTACAAGTAGGAAGTTCATACAAATAACATCAGCAGGATTCTTAATCATACTGTGGAGGTGCAATGGAGTTTACATATAACTTCATGCATCAAATGTTCAGAAAATGCTGGTTAAATTCTACCCAGAGGCGGGGAAGTTCTATCTAGGAGGTATTTAATAAGCTAAAAGGTTAGCCTGAATGTCAGCATGATGCCTAAACTGGTTTCTGCTGATTTCCTCTAGTTCCGGGCAGCACTTAAGGAGAGGGGAACCAGAATTTTAATGTAAAGCTACAGGGGCATGCCAAGCAAGCTGCTTAAGGGAGCGGAATTTTCCGAAGCCTGGGGACCTCTGTCTTACCAGTGTGTGTAAGAGTAGAACTGTGGCTACTTTTTTGGGAAGTAAATCACCAGGCATTTATTCCAAGGTGCCTCTGGATGGACTTGAACCGCCAACCTTACAGTGAGTGCATTAACTATTTGCACCACTCAAGGACTCCAAGTAAGGTCCTGGGAAAGAGCCTGATCCTTCAGTATTATTGAAGTTTGGTCTCCAGATGCTTGAGGAGCTCTGTGTAAGAGTTTTTTAGAAAACAATTAACAGGTTATTTAGAATCCATGACCTAGCCTATGCAGTGCAGGGGTCTCAAACTGACTGAATGTGAATTTGTTTTGTTTGGCTCAGACTTGCGTTTGGGAAAAAAATTGCATTTGAATGCCTTTTGGCAGAGCCTGCTGACTCCAATTTATCCCAGGTTCCATCTCTAGGCTTAAAACTTAGCTGCTGCTTTACATTATCTACATGGCTCCGAGGTTTTTTTTTTTTCTATGAAAAATTTCAAAATGCTAGAGAGAATGATATAAGAATCTCCATATACCATCACCCAGACCTGAAGCCTTTTTGTTTTTAAATTGTACTTCAGATGAAGATTTATGGAACACACTCGCTTCTCGTTAAAGAGTTAGTACACATATTGTTTTGTGACTTTGGTTACCAACCTCTGAACAGGTCAACACTTTCAACTTCTTGACCTTTAGTTCTGGTCCTTGCCCCTGGGCTGATGTGCCCCTTTAGTCTCTTCTTGTTTTATGGGTCTGTCCAATCTTTGGCTGAAGGGTGAACCTCAGGAGTGACTTCAGTACTGAGCTGAAAGGATGTCCGTGGGCCATACTCTCAAGGTTTCTCCGGTCTCTGTCACGCCAGTAAGTCTAGTCCTTTTTTGTGAGTTAGAATTTCATTCTATATTTTTCTCCAGTTCTGTCCCTCTACTGTGATCCCTGTTAGAGTGGTGGTACCTGGGCACCATCTAGTTGAACTGGACTCACTCTGGTGGAGGCTGTGGTAGTTGTGGTCTAATAGTCCTTTGGGCTAATCTTTGCCTTGTGTCTTTAGTTTTCTTTCATTCTCCCTTGCTCCCAATGGGATGAGACCAGTGGAGTATCCTAGATGGCTGCTCATAAGCTTTTAAGACCCCAGATACTACTCACTGAAGTAGAACGTAGAACATTTTCTTTATGAACTATGTTATGCTGATTGAGCTAGATGCATTCCTGAAGACTTTCATGTTGTGACCTCTGCGGAGGTTCAAAAAAAAAAAAAGCATAATCCATTTCTTTACAAAAAAACTTTTCCTGAACTGTGGAATGCCTCACTCCCACTCCCACCCTAAACCAAAAAAAAAAACCAAACCCATTGCCCTCGAGTTGGTTCTGACTCAGTGACCCTATAGAACAGAATAAAACTGCTCCATACAGTTTCCAAGGAGGGCCTGGTGGATTCGAACTGCCAACCTTTTGGTTAGCAGCCGTAGCTCTTAACCGCTACACCATCGGAGTTTCCAACTTACTAGCCTAACTTGCTACTCATTATTTAAGTCTCAGTAAAAGCATTATCTTTTTATTCACTTTTCACATAATCCTTCAATAAATATTTGTTGAGCCTCTTTAGAACCTACCCAGCAGCGCCTCTGCTTCCATAAAAATTACAGCCAAGAAAACCCTATGGAGTGCAGTTGTACTCTGTAACACATGGAGTTGCCATGAGTTGGAATTCAATCAACGGCAATAAGTTTGGTTTTTAGTTTTGGGTGTGCCAGGCCCTCTTGTAGACACTGGAGCTAGAGCAGTGGGCAAGGCAAACAAGGTCCCTGTCCTCAGAACTTACAGTGCAGGACAGGGGAGGCAGACTACACACAATAAATAAATAACTGAACAGATAGTGTTAACTGCTATGAAGGAAAAAAGCAAGGCTATTTGACAGAGAATTGACAGAGTAGGGGAACTGGGGTGGGTGGACCACTTTAGATTAGGTGGTTAGGAGGGTCTTCCTGAAAGGGTAACATTTGATTTGAGATATGAATGACAAGAAGATTCCACCATGTGAAAATCTAGAGGGTACCATGCTCTAGGCAGAGGGAACAGCCAATGCAAAGACCCTGAGGTGGTGGGAATGAGATGATCCGACTTAGTAGGGAGGCTAGGGAGGAAGCAAGGAGACTGGCAGAGAAACTCATTGTGCAATAATTCAGGTGATAGATGATGGTGACTTGGTGCAGGGAAATAATGGTGGGGGAGGTGAAAAGTGTTCACATATTTTCAGATTTTGGATGTATTTTGAAGGTAGACCTGACAGGCTTTGCTAATGGATTGAATGTGAGTGTGAGAGAAAAGAGAAGTTAAGGATGACTCAAACATTTTGGGTTAAGCAACTGGAAGATTGGAGTTGTCGTTTTCTAAAATGAAGACTACTATGGGAGGGGTAAGTTCAGGTGAGCACTGGGATATCAGAATTTTGTTTTTCAGAGTCAAGGTGGAATGCTCCCAGGGTGTGGAGGGTCCTGGGCAAATATTTCTTATGGAGCACCTATCTATATGAACAATTTTATTTTAAAATGTAGTAGAAAATTCATGGTCCCTTGTGAGATGTAGTGATCTCTTGACCAGGATTTAGAAAAATTGGTTGTGAAGAGGTACTTAGATATTTGTTCATGATCCAGTCAGTGCAGGTGGAGATTCCATCTCTCCTTGTTGAGGAACTGAAGCTGCCTCTTTTTGTTCTTTACTGTCAAATGTGCCACTTTCATATCTCCCACTAGGAGAGAGATAGCAGTGCTATTATTACTTACAATGCCATGGCTGTTTGGAACCTGTTTGTATTGAAACAGTATAGATCTTGTTTCTGCAGCTCCCTAATGCCATTTATTTAATACTGATTACATCATTATTTCTGGTGCTACATCGTCCATGGTGCTGCCTGTGAATACTGCCTCCAGTGACTCTCTCAGAGCTGGTAACTGTGCTTCGTTGATGATGATCACAAGTGCAAGTCTTGCCTGTAATATATGGGAAAATGTGAATAATAACTCATTGTATGGTAAATTTCTATTAAATTTGCTGTTGGGAATTTTATAGTGTAAAGGTAGAGGTATGTATCTTGCAACCACGTCTTCTCTTGAACTCTTTAGGTCTCAGTACCTTCTTAGAATATGCTCTTTCCATGTTGGCTGCACCCCTGCCTTGCACACCACCATCTGCCTTGCACACCACCTGGGCAGAGCTGAAAGAGAGGCCCCATTCACTTAAGGAATGCCTCTTCCTCTCTGACAGCACTTAGTACCAACCTTGGAGACTACAGCAGCATCACATCCATAGGAGGCGAGAGGACATTGATCAGACCAGCCTGTTGACATTGCAGAGCCATCTGTGGAAAATCCTCAGAGGATGAGGCACAGACATCCCAAAAGGACAGCCTGACACGTGTAGCAGAGCCTATGGAGGGGTGGTAACCACCCTGGGTGCCAGCAGTGGGGAGGCGGTGGAATGCCCAGGGTAAAGAGCACCTGTTGCTACCTCTGCTGTCCTCAAGTGCTGTAGACCATGGGCAGCGCAGCAGCTGGAACTCCAACAGGTCATCACCAATGCAGGGGCCTGCATACTCAGCTCAAGTCAGGGGCTGGCAATGGACCTTCAATAGCCTAGGGTCCTAAACTTGTCCTGAGTCTAACAAGAGCCACACAAAATCAGAGTGTCAGTACCCTTCTAGGCAGCTCAGCAGGAACTATCCTGTCACCAGGACTGTCTTCTGGAATGGGGCCAACACAATTCCTGAGCTCCTGGGGCACTTGGTTGACTCTAGGCGCTAGGTAGATATGAGGGACCCGGAAGGGCAGTAGAAAGTTGTTGAGCACCTGGAAGGGCAGAAACTGAAAGTGGGTCTCATGAAGACTCTGGGTGCCCCTCCTGGATGCACGACTGGCCCCAGCCAATCCCAGCTACAGGAGGGAGACTTAGAAAGTTTTGAGGGTGGCACCTTCAGTGACTAGCATCCACATGGAACCAGGTCCAGGCTTGGGCACCCTGGCAAGGGGGTTGGGACGCGAGGCTTAGGGCCCAGGGCAGGGGATGCTGGCTTGGGTCTAAAGCCCAAGATGATGTCAAGTGTGCAAATTTTAGACCTATGTCCAGGCTGGAGGTACCGATTTGGAAGTCATCAAGCTGCTGAGAAAGGTTTTATGAGAGGAAAAAGTTCCAAGACTTTCAGCTCCCAAACTCTACCACATTATTCTTAAAATTTAAGAAGACAGTTCTCTCCTTTCCTGGTAGATGAAGGAACTTAAGATGAGAATCATCCACTTGAAGGTTTCTAGAACTTCAGTAGCTTATGCAAATCTGCAGAGAAAGAACTCTGAGCCCTGAAAATAGAAACAGTTCATAATATGAAAAACCACAGAACCAACTTTCCTTAGGAATCAGCACCTGTGGGGAGGCATGACATTTTTATTTTCCAGGGCCAGGCCGAGTCAAGGCTAATAATATTTTCCGGGGCCTCTGAACAGTGTTATTTGTTTTAGTCTGCTTTCTGTTTAGCCAGGGGAATAATTAATTAACAACTAAGTCTGCTAGAACACACTACCAAGTGGCACTCAGTAAATGTTTACTGACAATGATGAGGCTATTGTTTATCCATATCAACAAATTGGAAACAAAATCATGGCGTTTGAATGCAGGGTGTTAGAGACTCTCATCTTACAGATGAGAAAACTGAAGGTCAGAGAAGCAAGGTGATTTATCCAAGGTTGCACAGCCAGGTAGTGGCAAAGCTAGAATTTACACCCCAAATTCCACATTCTAAATGTATTCATTGCTTTTTCTGCTATGTTCCACTGTGTTTTTTGAGAAATGGTTGAATTTCTCTATGCCAATTAAGATGTCGAGACATCAACCTTTCTAAAGAACGGTAAAACCTCATTAGGTCCAAATAACTGGAAGGAATGCTAGGCTGAATTAAGGTAAAAGTTTGAACTGTTTTAAAAGGTATTCAGCTTTTTCCTTTCAAGGCCATGTAGTGAACTGGAACAAATAACCACAAAATGGGGCCAAGTAGAGGTCTTACTGAACCTGCTCAAAGGAACAAACCAATAATTTATAAATGGTACATTAACAATTTCCTTACAAGTGATAACTGCTTAAGATATTTTAGGCATTTTGGGAAATAAATTTTTGGTAAAAGTAAGCTAAATGTTTCCCGTGAAAACTTATGTAAAAATTTGCCTAGGAAACTTTCACAAGCATCATATTGCGGTGCAGTGAATTACTTTATGTGGCCTTCTAAACATGGTCTCTGTGACTCCCATACAATGATCGGGTAAAAACGAAAAAAAAAAAAAACCAAACCCAGTGCCGTCAATTCCGACTCATAGTGACCCTATAGGACAGAGTAGAACTGCCCCATAGAGTTTCCAAGGAGTGCCTGGTGGATTCAAACTGCCAACCCTTTAGTTAGCAGCCATAGCACTTAACCACTACGCCACCAGGGTTTCCAGTGACTGGGTAGGACTATGCAAAAAAGGCGCTTGTGGCCCACCAAGGGGATTGGGCAACTTGTTGCTAATGCATATAAGGTGTATTGAACCTGTGATGGCTAAGGTTATGTGTCGGCTTGGCTGGGCCATGATTTTCTGTTGTTTGGCAGGTGTGTGATGGTGTAATTTGGCAGTTATGTAATGATGTAGTCATCCTCCATTTTGTGATCTGAGGTAATTAGCCTCCATTTTGCAATGTGTTACAAACCCTAGCCTCTATGCCCGTGGTTATGGTCCCATTTGGGAGTGAGTTGTCCATTATGTTAGTGAGGCAGGATTAGAGTGGGATATATCTTGAGTCACAGCCTTACTAGAGAATGCAACTCAAGTCACCACCCTTACCCCAGTCACCATCCTTACCACCCTTATTCAAGCCACACCCTTGTACCACCTTGTTCAAATAAGGGGAGTTTCCTTGAGGGTATGGTCTGTATCCAATATATATGTATATGAATGCTCTGGCCAAGTTCTCTCTCTTCCTCTGGATTCTGCTCTCTTGCTTTGGATTCTGCATCTTGTTTGCCATCATTTGACCTCTGATTCTTAGAACTTGAGCCAGTATCCTACTGTCTGACCTGCCAATGCTGGGATTTGCCAACTTCCACCAGTGGCATCATTAGGGTTGGTGTCATCCAGTGTGGTAACTCATGATGTAACCCTCCCCCTCTGTGTACCTCCTCCCATATGAGACCATAGAGAATCCTTAGTAATGTTTATTATCAGTTTTAATCATAGAATAGTATGTGATAAATATACTTGTAAATTGCTTAAATGTAATATTTCTTAGATTATATAAATACTAACAAAATAGTTTTGAATTACAACATTATTAGTCTGAGCAGATGCCTTTTTAAATTTTTCTCCTTTTCCTTTAATTACTACTGCATCTCAAAAAAGTTATTGATATAGGTTCACAAATACTAATTACCACAATATGGTAGCTAAAACACCAGAAAACTTGACAAAATCAGAGAATATAAAAATACCAGCAGCAACAAAAACAACAGCATGTGCTTGTAATGTGTGCAGACAAAACCAAGTGATTCCAAGTGTCATTGTAATTGGGTAATAATGATAACTCTGACTAGAACAAATTAGAATGTTCAAAAAGTAAATTAGCATAGAGTTTTAGTCTTGCAGGTATATTGATGCATGTAAGCCGTGCTTATAAAATCATGTTTTTGTTGCTATAACTAACTACAGAGATATCTTTATTAAAAAAAAATACATTTCTTCTGAAACACTGCACAAAAATTTTATAAACGGTCATTTTGGGATCACCCCCTCTGACAGTGTCATCTAGTGCAGTCCACACTTCCTGCACCCCCATAGTGATGCCAGTGGCTTCTGCGGCCCTACGAGCCAGCAGCCTATCATCTGACCTGATGTGCCAGCTTCCATAGCCTTGTGAGCCAGCAGCCTGTTGTCTGACCTGCTGATATAGGCTTATCAACCCCTGCAAGCATGTGAGTCAGAAGAAGCCTCCAGCCTGACACCTGACTCACGGATTTGGGACTTGCCAGCCTCCACAACCACGTGAGCCATTTCCTTGATGGTTTGTGAGTTCTGTGAGATGTTGTAGTGAATTACAGAATCCAAAGACAAGAGAGGGAGTACTCAGGGGAGGAGGAGTTGATGTTAGAAATGATGGAGTGATACAAAAATTTGGAAAAGTGGGACATCTGGGATATCTTTAACCTCTGCCTCATAGGAAACAACTTTGTGCTGATCCTTCAGAAATAAATTATTCATTCACATATGTGCAAATGTCAGTCAAACCACATGCTAAAATTATCATGTGTTTGATTTAGTGGCATATAAAGGAATTCGTTTTTACCATTTTGCTGTAGTTGAATTGGTTGGCACTATTTTTGGGGATCTGTAACTCACAGCAGCAAAAATGACGACATCTGTCTCTCTCCCTTTCCATCCCTTTAGTTTTTCTTCTATGCCAGGCCAAAAGAATGCTTCCAGCTGCTTGAAAATTGGAAGTCTTTTCTGGACACTCCTTTCACTCACCACAGTCGCCCACCAATTTCTCTAAATGACGCTGTACATCCTGTCACCATCTGTGAGAAGGCTACATTTGGCTGCCTTCTGTCATTTTTTGTTCAAACACTAAACATTCATTTGTTACTGAAGATATTTGGAAATATTGGGCCTTATTATCTCTAATTCCCTTGTTTAACTTATGATCAGGCATACTCCTGAAGCACCTCACAGGTCTCCTCTACTATTCTCTCTTCAAACTGGTGACTTTTTCCTTCTTTGTTTTATAAGAGTCAGAGTTGTCTACCTGGCAGGTAACATGTGGGAGGTTCTGGACTAGTCGAGGGAATGTTATTGATTAACAGATAGACTACTTGGGAGAAAAAAAGTCTATAATAATCTCACTCAATCAATGTGTTCAAAGCTGGGAAAAGTAAAGGTCTGTAGAGAAAACGGGCCTCTGGTAGGATATATAGAAAGCTCTCCCTGCTGGGTGAGCTGTCCTACATATGACTCAAAGATTCATGTATCTTAGAAAAACACTGACCAAAACAAAAAAGAAGGCTGCAGCTATTTCTGCCATTTAATGTTACAGTTCATTCCGACAAAATATCTTAAAAAAAAAAATATCTTAAGGTCTATGCAAAATAGGGCTACTCTGGCATTTCCTGCTGGTAACCTACTGCCCCCCTCTGGAACAGTTGGGAACTGAAGTTTTTGATCTGTCTTTGTCAGGTTTTTATTCTCCATTATGCAGGTATATTGATACATTTAAGCCAGGATTACAAAATAGTGTTTTTGTTGCTATAACTAACTACGGGGATTTTTTTTTATATATAAAAAAATACATTTCTACTGAAACACTGCACAAAAATTTTATAGACAGTCATTTTGGGATCACCACCTCTGATGGTGTCATCCAGTGCAGTCCACTTTCCCTGCACCCCCATAGTGATGCCACTGGCTTCTGCAGCCCGGTGAGGCTGCATTGGAGTTCACTTACCCAAAGGTGCTTTACCATAGTGTGAAGATGTGCCCAGGCATGAACTGCAAACGGTTTATTCAGTGAGTTTATGCTGACTCCCAGTAACACAAGGATCTTTGTTTGATTTCCTGGCTGGAGGATGAACTCCTTAGTTTTGTGAACCATCTGTCCTGTTCTGCTTCCATGCTCCTCCTACCAAGAACCCAAGCTAAAACCTTCTCTCTTTGGCAGACTTGAACTAGCAAGAACTAAAATCCTTCCTGACTTGGCACCCTGCCTTCATAATTTTTTCCTTAAAACGGAGAGTTTGGACTTTTGATCTCTAAGGTCCCTCTGGCTGTGAGTCCATAAAAATACCTGTACTGGTTAGAAATATACATTTAACATAAAGAAACTCTTTGGTACTACGTAAATGAGCTTTCCCTTTCAGTGAAGATTTCTGGAAATAAAATGATAGCTCTTGGAGGAGGGACTATATTTCAAAAACATTTTTCAAAATATAAAATATGCCACCAGGAGGCAGTGTTGACATACAGTTTAACTCAAGGATCTCTTCAATCTGTTTTGAGAGAAACATTTCTTGAATCAAAGGATAAGAATGGTTAAATGTTATGTTTTGTGTGGTGATAAAGTTCTGAAAGGAATATTAAAGGTACATGCATCTTACACAGTAATAGAGTAATAAGTCCAATATAAATGAAAGTATTAAATATTAAACCTGGTTTGAGAATATAGGAGAAATGGTAGATAGCAACTTTTTATTAAAAAATAGAGTTCACTCTCAGGCCAACATCTCACTTCACCTCAGCCATATACATTCTCTGAAAGTTGGCTGCTTGGGCTCTGTGCCTGTGCATTAGGGAGTGTCGTTGTTGTTAGATGCCGTTGACTCAGTTCCAACTCACAGCGACCCTATATACAACAGAACCAAACACTGCCTGGTCCTGAGCCATCCTCACAATCTGTGCTATGTTTGAGCCCATTGTTGCAGCCACTGTGTCAATCAATCTCGTTGAGGCTCTGCTTTTTCCCTGATCCTCAACACAGACGTGTGGTCGCTCTCACAGTCTAGGAGGCTAGAAGTCCAAATTCAGGGCACCAGCTCTAGAAGAATGCTTTTCCTCTTTGTTAGTTCTGGGGAATGGTCCTTGTCATCAATCTTTCCCTGGTCTAGGAATTTCTCAGCCCAGGGTTCAAGGGATGAGCTCTCTCCTGGCTCTTGTTTCTTGTTTCATGCTTGGTAGTGTAGAGGATCAGCGAAAAAGAGGAAGACTCTCAACAAGATGGATTGACACAGTAGCTGCAACAATGGGCTCAAACATAGCAATGATTGTGAGGATGGCTCAGGACCAGGCTGTGTTTTGTTCTGTTGTGCATAGCATCACTATGAGTCGGAGCTGACTCGACTGCACCTAAAAACAACATCTACTTCACCAAGCATGATGTCCTTCTCTAGGGACTGGTCCTTCCTAATAACGTGCCAAAGTATGTGAGACAAAGTCTTGCCATCCTCGCTTCTAAGAAGCAGTCTGGCTGTACTTCTTCCAAGACAGATTTGTTTGTTTTTCTGGCAGTCCATGGTATGTTCAATATTCTTCGCCACTACCATAATTCAGAGGCATCAATTCTTCTTCAGCCTTCCTTATTCATTGTCCAGCTTTCCCATGTATATGAAGCACACCTTAGTCCTCAATCTGACATCTTTGCATTTTAACACTTCAAAGAGATCTTTTGCAGCAGATTTGCTCAAACAAGTGAGCACCTCCAGCGTTGCATCCGTTTGTCGAAACATCTCAACTGGTACTCCATCAATTGTTAGAGCCTTGTTTTTCACCAATGCCTTCAGTGCAGCTTGGACTTCTTCCTTCAGTACCATCAGTTCTTAATCATATACTAACTCCTGAAATGGTTGAACGTTGAGCAGTTCTTTTTGGTACAATGACTCTGTGTATTCCTTCCATCTTCTTTTGATGATTCCTGTGTTGTTTAATATTTTTCCCATACAATCCTTCAAAATTGCAACTCGAGGCTTGAATTTTTTTCTTCAGTTCCTTCAGTTTGAGAAATGCCAGGTGTGTTCTTCCCTTTTGGTTTTCTAACTCCAGGTCTTTGCACATGCTATTATAACACTTTGTCTTCTCGAGCTGCGCTTTGAAATCTTTGGTTCAGCTCTTTTGCTTCGTCGTTTCTTCCATTATGCTTTAGCTATTCTACGTTCAAGAGCAACTTTCAGAGTCTCTTCTGACATCCATTTTGATCTCTACTTTATTCCTGTCTTTTTAATGACCTTTTGCATTTCATGTATAATGTTCTTGATATAATCCCACAACTTGTCTGGTCTTTGGTCATTAATGTTCAGTACGTCAAATCTTCTCTTGAGATGGTCTCTAAATTCAGGCAGGATATATTCAAGGTCATACTTTGGCTGTCATGGACTTGTTTTAATTTTCTTCAGCTTCAGCTTGAACTTGCATATGAGCAGTTGATGGTCTCTTCTGCAGTCAGCCCCTGGCCTTTTTCTGACTGATGATATTGAGCTTCTCCATCATCCTTTTCCATAGAAGTAGTTGATTTAATTCCTGTGTATTCCATCCAGTGAGGTCCACGTGTATAATCGCTGTTTATGTTGTTGAAAAAAGGTATTTACAGTGAAGAAGTCATTGGTCTTGCAAAATTCTGTCATGTGATCTCCAGCATCATTTCTATCACTAAGGTCATATTTTCCAACAGCTGGCCCATTTCTTTGTTTCTAACTTTTGTATCCTAATTACCAGTAATTATCAATACATCTTGATTGCATGCTTTATCAATTTCAGATCGTAGAAGTTGATAAAAAAAATCTTCAGTTTCTTCATCTTTGGCCTTAGTTGTTTGTGCCTAAATTTGCATAATAGTCATATTAACAGGTCTTCCTTGTAGGTGTATGGATATTATCCTACCACTGACAGCGTTGCACTTCAGGATAGATCTTGACCATTCTTTTTGACCATGAATGCAACGCCATTCCTCTTCAAGTTGTCATTCCCAGCATAGTAGACCATATATGATTTTCCCATTCAAAATGGCTAATAGCAGTCCTTTTCAGCTCACTAATGCCTAGGATGTCCATCCTTATGAGTTCCAGTTCATTTCTGATGACTTTCAATTTTCCTAGATTCATACCTCGTACATTCCACATTCTAATTGTTAATGGATATTTGCAGCTATTTCTTCTCATTTTGTGTTGTGTCACATCAGCAAATGAAGGTCCTGAAAGCTTTACTCCATCCATGTCATTAAGGTCCTGCAGTACAATTGATTACACTTGTATGGCCTTCCTAGTCATGGCCTTGTAACCCCCACCCAGGTAATTGGTAGGACTGCGTGATAGGGTAATTGTGGCCCACCAAGGGGATTGGTCAGTTTTGCCTTAAAAGAGAGCCAATTCCAGAGCAGAGAGGAGGATTTTACCAGCACCAAGGAAAAACAGCCAGGAATGGAGAGCACATCCTTTGGATCTGGGGTCCCTGCCCTTAGAAGCTCCTGGAATCAGGAGATGGAGAGAGAGAGAGAGCAAACTAGCTGTAACCCTGAAGACAGTGAGAAGTGGTAGCAGTAGAGACCCAGCAGCAAGAGACAGCTCAGTGGGATGCCCAGCCCACGGATGGAGAGAGAAAGCTGAGTGCCTCTGGGGAGAGGCCTAGGACCAGGGAGAGGCATGCCTGCGAGGACCACTGGGAAGAGGCTGTCCTGATGGAAGAGCTGTATCCTTGAGTGTTCTTGAGCCTGAATTGTAACTGTTACTTCCCTAATAAACCCCATAATCATGAGTGTTGCCTATGAGTTCTGTGTGGTCATTGCAATGAATTATCGAACCCAGCAGAGAAGTAGAGAGTGCTGTGCAAGGGACAATTCGTATCAGAATTAGGAAAGATGGCAGAGAGGGGAGCTTGTCTGGCCTCCACCTCATGGGAATCAGCCCTGTGCTGTTGATCTTGGTTTTCCTTGCCCCTTGTGTAGTTGGAGGATGTCAGATACTGTCCTCCAAGCCATTTTTACAGGTCGATTTTGCTTTGAGGAGGCAGCTCTTCCCCTGGCTTCCAACCTGATGGTCTCACCTTCTGGCATTATATCAGACAATGTTCCACCACTATTTATATGGTTTTCACTGGCCAATTTTTTCAGAAGTAGATTGCCAGGTCCTTCTTCCTAGTCTGTCTTAGTCTGCAGAAACCTATCCACCATGGGTGACCCTGCTGGTATTTGAAATACTGGTAACATCGTTTTCAGCATCCCAGCAACACGCAAGCCACCGCAGTACAACAAACTGACAGACGAGTGGTGGATTGGGGGATAAGAAGTAGATGATTGACTCTCTGGGTAAAAAAACCTCTGGAAATTTCTTTTTCCTTTAAATACTGCTACCTCCTCCTTTGAAATTCCAGAATTCTAATAAAGTACATGGGTAGTGTTACTATTTAATAGATGGATAAATTGAGGTTGAGGGTTTTCATACAAGATTTAGCAAATTGTAGAACTAAAGAATCAAATACAACCAAAATAGTCTTTTTTTTTTTTAATAGCTGAAAAAAATTATGATTTCAAAAAGTCAAACCAATCTAGGAATATTTTATAAAGCAGCACATACACTTTTTTATATGTAAATTTTATGTGTAAATTATATCTAGTGCTCATGCATTTTTGGGGTTGAGCTCTCATAGGAAAGTAGATATTAAATTACCAGTTTAAAAACATCCTAGTTCTCAATGTAAGAAACCTAGCTAGAGTTTGGAAAATTTCTATTTTTTATTACTATCAAAGTTACTTTTTAAGATACCAAAGTAACACAAGCTCATTGCTCCTCAGGCTTACAGACTTAAGGCATTTAGATCAGTCCAGTTTAGAGCAGGATGGATAGTGTTTTAATACCAACATATTGGTGTATGTTTCTCAGAGGTAGAGATGAGTCAGGAAGCGGAGACAGGAACCTAAAGCCAGAATCAGAACTTTAGGTTTTAAATATGTATTGATTCTAGATGACCTTGATCTTCTTAATAAGAATGAATTTCAAAATACAGGAAAGTCCCCATATGTGAAATGGCCTATAGCAATGTTTTTAAAACTGTGGGCCAAAACCAATTAATGAGTCATAAAGTCAATTTAAAAGTCTCAGCCAGCATGTTTGGAGCTCTGGTAACACAGTGGTTAAGAGCTACAGCTGCTAACCAAAAGGTGGTGGTTCAAATCCATTAGCCACTCCTTGGAAACCCAACAGGGCTGTTCTACTCTGTCTTATAGTGTCACTATGAGTCAGAATCAACTCCATGACAATGTGTTGTTGTTTTTTTTTAATCACCAGTTTATTATTAATGAAACAGAACAGAAAGGAATAGAAAATGACAAGATGGATCACATTTTATTTCATATTTATGTATTACATGTCTTACTGGGTCATTATATAAATTGTTTTTGTTTGTTTTTATTATAGGTCATGTTCAAACGAACTTGGAAGGCACTTTTCCATAGCACTTCAGCTGTCCCTGCCTGCTTGCTGACTCACTTACGAAGGTTCACGCCTCATCTTTCTCACTAGCTTGAAAAGTTCTTGAACCAGGATTAGTGCTTGAATTACTTTTCCTGGGCCAAGTGATTCCCACAGGTGCTTTGTAAACCTATTTAAGATTTACTTCTTATTTTACTTCTAAGTAAACTTCTAAAACCTACTTTTAAAATTCTCCAGTGCTATTTGTACTTCTATTTCATTCAACTAATACCAATTAAATGTGTAGCCTGGAATTAATACATGCATTGCTTTTTAACCATCTTTTCCTTATTTTTAGGAACTGTGGCCCAAACAGAGGAATTCACCAAAGATAGATTCTCCATTGAGGCTATGGTGCAGATTTGAATTTCTGTTTTTCAATGAGCTCCTTTAGCTGCTGGTCAGTCGTGGCTTCTTTCTGCTGCATCAGCTCGGCTGTTCCTTTGGTCACTCCCCAGGCATCGGGCTTTGACATTGAAGGGTTGTACGGCCTGCCTGAGGCTATCCGAAGATTCTCCCAGTATTCCCTCCTGGCCCTGTGTGAACAAAACACGCCAACGTTAGACTCCTCCCCTAGTTTCGGCCTCTATATGCCACTGAGCTAGGATACATCCATGGAGGCATCTTTGGATGCTAAGAGGGTGTCCATTGAAACACAATTTATTAGTTTGGACTAACCGCCCCCCCCCCAACCAGAATCTGTAGGTCTAAAATTACTTTGAATTTCCTTTTTAAATATGTGTATTATCATATTAATCCTCTATTAACCAGAGAACATGGCTAACCAGATAGCAGTATACTACTTAATTGTAATTTAACTGTGCTTTCTATGATTTGTTTCATGATATCTTAATTTTAGCATCTCCTCTTCCAACTAATAACCATAAAAAGAATCCCCTTATTTCAGTAACGAGCCCTGGTGGTACAGTAGTTAAGAACTATGACTGGTAACCAAAAGGTTGGCAGTTAGAATCTACCAGCTGCTCCTTGGAAACCCTACGGGGGAGTTCTACTCTGTCCTGTAGGTTCATTATGAGTCAGAATCGACTTGATGGCAATGGGTTTTTGGTTCTATAACCAACCAGCCAACCAAACAGAAAAACCAAACCCACTGCTGTTAAGATGATTCCAACTCATAGTGACTCTTTAAGGGCAGAGTAGAACTGCCCCATAGGGTTTCCAAGGAGCGGCTGGTAGATTCAAACTGCCAACCTTTTGGTTAGCAGCTGAGCTCTTAACCACTGCGCCACCAGGGCTTCCTATTTGTGTATAGGGATCAAAAACTAAGAATTCAAAACAGGAAGATTTTCAATACAATTTACCTTCCCTCTCCATCCTCACCTTCTGGTACTCTACCCCATGAATCAGCTGAGCCCACATTTGTTGCTTTTTCCCAAGCCCAGTATTACTTCCGCACCTCTGACTTTGGATTCTGTATCCTCTGCTTTCTATTTGCATCACCTCCATTAGTTCAGGCTTAATTAGGTTTGGTATCTGTTCTAGGAAAGACCTATTCACAAGTTTCCCTGCCTCAAGGCTATTAAAGTGTGCTTATTTGCAAATCTAACATTGCACCCTTGGGCAAGACCCATCTATACTCCCCATAGCCTTTGGGATGAGGTCATACATAGCTCATGAACAGGACTACTTAAAGGCCTCCTTCTACTCCTGAGGTTTGTCTTCTATCAAATTCTGTCTCCAATATTCTTAAACTTCTGGTTTCAATACACCATACTTTCACCTCTCAGCAGCTTCCTGCAGGCTGTTCACTTGTGTGGCTAATGCAATTGATCCTTCAAAATTCGGCTTAGGCATCACCTTTCTTTGGGGTCTTTCATTAACCATTCCCCCCCCCCCATCTCTGTCTTTTGCCTCCACAGGACATTAGCTCAGACCCCATAGCACCTGTGCTTATCTTCACTCCTGAATTTACTGTACTGATTTGAACTTATCTGTTTATTTCTCTGCCTACAACATTGTCCAGCTCACTACCTCAGCACTTGCAACAATGTCAGACTTCAGCTGGCTGTGTTCAATTAACATCTTCTGAAAGAAGCAAAACTGCTCCTTCTGCTTAAGCATGGACCCTCTACCCCCGTCCTCCATTTGGTGGACCCCTTAGTCTTCAAAACCAAACAGTAAAATCTCTTTCTTTTAGGCAGAGATACTCAGTCACTCTCTTCCTCTTCATTTCTTGCCTTTTTATCCTTGCCTCTTCTAAAGCAGTCACTGCAGAGTAATACTTTGGCTTTCCTATCCATTTTCCCCAGAAGACTGAGATTCTCCATGCCAGGGACCACAGCCATCCATTTCTGTATTGCTAGAGCCCTGCACAGTGTCTGACATACCCTTTTTATTCTTGGTTATTATTTATCTCTCTCACTAGAATGTCAGCTCTATCTCGTACACCACTGCATTCTCAGCTCTGAGAATCATGCTTGGCACAGAACTGGCATTTACTTCATATTTGTTATACTTAGCTATGCTTTTTTCTTGATACTCAGTGCCATTCAATGTTATTATCTGCGACATGGGCAGTCCTTTATTAGGGCATGAAATCACATTTCATTGCATTTCATCATCACATTATTTACATTCTTTTTTCTTAAGGCTTTCTTGAGAAATTACCCCATAAGGATGTTTTATAAATATCTATGTGAGAAAATTTAAGGAGGGTAAGTGATTCTTCACCATCACACAGCAAATTAGCTGCACTCTTTGTAATGGCCTCCCTTAGACATATACATAATCTAAATGAGTTTGGGCTTAAATTAGCAAATGTAATTTAAGAGTACTTACCTTGCTCTAATCCAGGGTTTGGTGTGCATGTCCAAACCACTTCCCCAGCTGCCATGTTTTTCGGAAGCTGGTGGCAAAAATCCCCTTTCTGGGGCTAGCTCCTCTGCAATCGCCCTGATGTGGTAGGGCTCAAATCCACAGCAACCGCCAATGTACCTGACACCCAGGTTGTAGGCCTCTCTGGCGTACTTTTGAATATCCCACCTGGTTGTAACTCTGGGTTCTAGTCCTGTAATAAATGGGATTTTGCCTTAATCTGTTATTCTAAATATATTAAAAATAAATATCTAAAATGAATATGTAATTTTTAATAAATGGATTGAACAAGTTGTCAATATTTGTTTTAAGTTTTTTTAAAAAACAATTAGCTACTTTATGTTTATATATGGCAGAAGGGATGGCATATGACTTCTGAGACTAGGTCATAAAATACATTATGATTTCTGGCTTGCTTGCTCTTGAAAGACTTACTCTGGAGGAAGCCGTCTACAAGGTTGTAAAAATACTCCAGCATCACTATGGAAAGGCCCATTGATGAGAAACCAAGGCCTCCAGCCAATAACCAACAAGCAATTGACATTGACTGCCAATAGCCAAGTAAGTGAACTTGAAAGTGGATCCTCTAGCTTCCGTCAGGCTTTCAGATGACTATAGCCACAGCCAACATCTGGGTTGTTGGCTCATGAAAGACCCTGAGCCTAAACCACCCATCTAAGCTACTCCCAAATGCTTGGCCCACAGAAAGTGTGAGACAGTGTGTTGTTTTAAGCCACTAAGATTTGTAGTAATTTGTTACATACAGTAGGTAACACAAATGCCTTGCTATTCTTCTCTTGTGGTTCTGTCAGACTGATCATTTTATAACATCAATCTGATTATTTCGCTTATCTGAGAGTCCCTATAGGATATAGGAGATGGTATAAGGACCTGAGAATGGCATAGGAGGCTGGCCATACTCTGGCCCTGCTGATCTCCCTGGGTTGATTTTCAAGGTAGTCTGATCTCACTTTCCAACATGCTAAGAGATTTTTTGCCTCTGCCTAGAGTGCAAGTATTCGTTTACATCATTGGCTCAGTCTCTTCACTCACATTTGTTTTACAGTCATCCAGTGATGGTATCTTCTCCTCACCCCCAAAACTCTGTAAGAGTATCTGTGCAAAATTTTAAATAGGAGAAAAGGACCTTGGAGATAATCTGGTCTAACAGTCTTATTTTTCCAGTGAGCAAATTAAGATCCAGGGAAATTAAGAGATTGTCCTAAGGTCACACAACTCAGCAACAGAGCTAGAACCAGAACCTAAATCTCTGCTGATTCTACCCAGCATCCTTTTCACCACCCTAAAAATATGACTCATTGATTGTCTATTTAGATGTAGATTCATCTTTGATTTTATATTTAAGTTCAGAGGTCTTCGTTTGCTGATCCCATCTTTTCTCTCTTCTACTGCCTAATATCAAGGTTGGTACAGAGAGAGAAACCGGGGGCAACAGATACAGAGATATGCAGCCATTTCTTTACAATCACAAAAGCTCTGTGGCTACAGGTGTATTACAGATTTGTCAAATATAAAGCTACTGAGATTATTTATAAAAATCTGTCTTACCAAAGGGGAATTCTGGGAGATCAATAAATCCCTGTTTGCCGCAGTCAGGAGTGTGGTAGGCCAAGGGCTGGGCCATCAGGTAAGCTTTCAGTTTGGCAGCCTCCAAGCCTTCTTTCATGAGTTTCACTGTTTTTAAACTAGTTGTGGGGTCAAAATGGCAGTTCACGCCAATGATGGAAGCTCCTGCAAATGGGAAGAACGTTTCACCTTTAGGGATTCACCAGATACTAGTAGGTCCAACTCTCCTCTCTTAATCAGGAAGCTTCTACTTGGAACAATAAATTGAAATACATATGGTCCTCACTATCCATAAACTTGGAAACCCTGGTGGCATAGTGATTAAGAGCTATAGCTGCTGACTAAAAGGTTGGTAGTTCAAATGCACCAGAAGTTCCTTGGAAACTCTATGGGGCAGTTCTACTCTGTCCTATAGGGTCACTATGAGTAGGAATTGACTTGACGACAATGGTTTTTTTTGGGGATCCATAAACCCATTTTACCTTTAGCGGAGAGCAATTACTAAAAGGCAGAAAGTACTTTCTTTGAAAAGTGCTTTGAGGAGTCTGGCATAATTGAAGTGTCGTTTATGCACACTTGGCTGCCCATCTTTTATAAAAAATAAAAATTATTATTAGAGTTTTTTTAACTTCAAGTTTTAGTAGTCAATTTTTCAAAGTTTGACATTATGTCACAAACAAAGTAATTTTTCAATACTCCCAGCTGCTAGATTACACCAGTGGTTTATCATACTTCTCATTTTGGGTATCAATAAATGTTCCCTTTCACCAGACCAACTTAGTAACATTGCTAACCTTCTTGTGCACAGCAGAACATCGTTTGGGAAAAGGTTTTTTTCAGACACAAAATTTCTTTCTGGAAGAAATTTGGTGTCTAGGAGTAGTAACTTTGGAAGAAATCTCAAAAATTCTCTGACTTCAGCTACTGAAAGTGGTTAACAGTTTATCAATCATTTTGACAAGTTTTTCATTTACATTTTAGCCTCCCTAGACTCAAAACTATATGGGATAGTCTTCTTTAAGCTTTCTTGTAAAATCTGTAATTTTGAAGTCTGATTAGTAAGAACAAAATACGTTTTAGATCCCCCCTTTTTTTTTTCTGAAACTTTATTCATTCCCACCCACTGCCATCGAGTCGATTCCGACTCATAGCGACCCTATAGGACAGAGTAGAACTGTCCCATAGAGTTTCCAAGGAGCACCTGGCGGATTTGAGCTGCTGAACTTTTGGTTAGCAGCCGTAGCACTTAACCACTATGCCACCAGGGTTTTCACTTTATTCATAGTCATGATATTCTTAATTATATTTGGACTGAGGATGAATTATCATAGCAATCATTGTACATGATTTTGGAGGTTCCTGCCCCCAGAAGATGCGTGGAAGCAATATGACATTCTTATTCTTTTACTCCATCCTCTCAAGATGAGAAGAATTTCCAAATAGGACTTATTCTTGTTGGACTCATGGCCTAAGATTTTGTATCTTAGATATGGAAGTACCAAGAACAAGGGTAGGAGAGATTCTGCTGTGGTAAGAGAGGCACCACCATCCAGATTCTAGGAGCAGCAGAGCTGATGCCACAGGTGCTGGTATCCACCGTTCAGTGGCAGGCACCTCAGTGGTCCCCTCTATTGGGTCTGCAGTTTGCTCTCCATCCTTGTTCCAATCAGGCCTTACTCCCTATCATGTCTCTGCAAGGGCTTTTGTCAAGGTTACCCCTGACTTGTTGTCAAATCCAGTAGTCGCTTCTCTGTTCTCATCTTAGTCAGCCACATTCAACCTGGGGACCATGCCCTCCTTCATCAATACTCCCCCTCTCTTGGCTTCTGAGACTCCCACACTCTCTGAGAGTTGCTTCTACCTCCCTGGCTGCTGCTTTTGAGTATTATATGCTGGCTCATCTTCAAGGCCGAACCCCGCATCCTGGAGTGCCCCAGGATTCCCATTGAACCATCTTCTCTTCTCCATCTACACTTCCTTTTTAGTTCCAGGGCTGTCAATACCATCTATATCCAGGTGTTTCTCAGATTTTTCTTTCTAACCTTGATCTTCCCATTGGGTTCCAAACTTGCATATTCAACAGCTTACTTAACATCTTCATTTGGATCTTGAGTACCTTTTTTTGGATGTCCTGCTGCCAGTTTCTCTTTTCTTGCCTTGACTTCATGACACTCATGAATTAATCATACTTTAATTATTGATTGGATATTTGTTAGGTATTAGGCTTTTGTGGGTGGTTATAGAAAGAGGACATAGTTCCTGACATCAAGGATTTTATAATTTAGTACAGTGCTTCCCAAAATTTGCTACATGAAAATAAGGTTCTATGATCAATTAAGTTTGGCAGTTGCTGTTCACTATTATCTCCTTCTTGGTAAATGTGGAATGAGGATTTGAAAAGTTCCAAATGACTTGTTTATTTAGAAAGAGTTGTCAGAAGATTATTTGGGGTAGGGATGATTATGGAAGGATTCATGGAGGTGGATTTAAACTAAACATGGAGAATGGCCTAGATCTGTGCAATGGCTATTTATTAAAGAGCCCTGGCGGCACAGTAGTTAAGTGCTCAGCTGCTAACTGAAAGGTCAGCAGTTCAAACCCACCCAGCAGCTCCGAAGGAGAAACGACCTGGCAATCTGCTCCTGTAAAGATTTAAAAAAAAAAAAAAAAGCTCATTGCTGTCCAGTCAATTCTGACTTATAGTGACCCTGTAGGACAGAGTAGAACTGCCCCATAGGGTTTCTAAGACTGTAATCTTTACAGAAGCAGGCTGTCACATCTTTCTCCTGTGGAGCAGCTGGTGGGTTCAAGTGCTTAACCACTGTGCCACCAGGGCACCTTAGGAAACCCTGTGGGGCAGTTCTACTCTATTATATAGGGTCTCTATGAGTCAGAATCAGTTCACCACACAACACAACATTATGGGCTAGGCACTGTGCTAGGCACAGGGTACTTAGTGCTGAACCAAACAGACATAGTCCCTGCCCTTATGCATCTTACAATCTAGTGAGGGAGGCAGGCTAAACAAGTAAATAAATGAGAAGTTCTGTGAAGGATATAAACAGGGTTGTTGTTGTTGTTGTTAGCTGCTATTGAGTTGGCCCCCAACTCATGGCAACCAGCACACAATGAAATGAAAAGACTCCCTGGTCTCTGCCAGGCTGTGTACTCGATTGGCTGATTTTCAGAAGTAGATCACCTGGCCTTTCTTCCTAGTCTGTCTTAGTCTGGAATCTTTGCTAAAACCTGGTCAGCATCATAGCAACACACACGCCTCCACTGACAGACGGGTGGTGGCTGTGCCTGAGGTGCCGGGAATCAAACCTAGGTCTCTGACAGAGGAGGTGACAATTCTATCACTGAACCACCACTGCCCCCATATAAACAGGGTACGGTGATATAAAACACTAAGGGTGGTGAGGGAAGGATTAGCTGCAGGCCAGCAGCCCCTGCCAATCAACAGTGGGGATGATGACTGCCTCCTCTGATCTTTTTGAGAGGAATTAACTTGCTTTTTCTCCCCTATATTTATGTTTCCAATCAAATATTAGGATCATGCACTTTCATTCCAAAATCTAAATAACTGTTGTCGTTCATGAAGAATATAGAGTAACTTTCTTGAAAAATCAGGAGTGGGTGAAAGTCAAAAATTAAACAAAGAACCCATCAAAATCTCCCCATTACACAGAATGACTCTGGCGTTTCCACTGATCCTGAGCTATTCCTTGGGTTTAGAATGAGGCAGCTTGGAAAAAAGTTTGTAAGTTGTCACTAATTTAAATGAAACCAATATTAAGAATGGAAATTATATAAAAAGATAAATTAGGTGGTCACTACCAAAGGATTGTTTGGTTTATTATACCAATTACAAAAAGCAAAGCATACCAGTAATTTATGATAATGGAAAAACTTTGGCAATGAGGCAACTAACCTTAAAGTTATTAACATTTAAATACCTCTATCTAAGTTTTTTAAAAAAGGAAAATGTATCCTAATGCTCCTAAGGACCAAAATCTTTCCATTTACTAAAACATTCTTCTCATTTGTAGGTGTAAATCTCTAGCATAGGTCTAGTTGCCCCTTCCAAAAGGCTGGGGTGTGTATGTGTGTGTGTGTGTGTGCACCTGTTAACATTCTGTCTCCTTTGGGACTCAACAATAATATTATCAATATTCCTAAAGAAGTAAACGAATGGTTTTCCTGTTAACAAGAGAAGTATACACTGATTTGTAGATGAATGTTCATTTGTAAGTTATTTTAAGAGTCACCAATTGCAAATCCATCATCACCTGCTTTCACCAGCCGCACTGCACACTCGCCGGGGGCCACTCCATGCAAATCCCCGTCTGGCCCTATGCACATGGTAGCTGCCACTGGTTTGCCAGACACTTTCAATGCCTCAACTGCCCATACAGCTTCTTCCACGTGTTCAAAATACTGAAATAAATTCAGTTTAGGATACTTTTAATCTTATTTCTCCCCAAACAATTTGCAGACGTATTCTATTGCTTAATAACTTAATTATCACTACAGGAGTGTTTTTCAAACTCTGAGGTGTGACGCATTAACATTTTTTAAAAAATGAAACAAATGGTGATTTCTTACTGTGAATTGTAGACCACTGTATTAGATTTACTGGATCGAATTTGGAAGAAGCCCTAAACTGGACAAAGATTTCAAAAACTGATTATAATTACTCATCATGACTAACACCTAACCCTGCATGGTCTTCATGAGAGCAAAAAACAGAGAAAATGTACTAAGCACGCATGTCATATCTCTGATGATTGCGTTTACCTCTGCGATCAGGAAGTCCACATTCTTCTTCATAAAGACCTCTAACTGTTGCTGAAATATTTTTTTAACTTCAGTTTCACTCTTGCAGCTGAGGTACGATGGTGTCTGACTCACACCTCCTGCCACCAAAGCGTCTCCCTCATCAGCCACTTGCCGGGCAATATCACAAGCAGCTTCGTTGACTTTCTGCCCCTAAAGCGGGTTAATATATATCTAAATTTTCATGTGAAATTGAAATAAAATTATTATTCAAATACCCACGTCTTAGTTGTAGCTTTACAACAGTGATTTTATTCCAGAAAATGAAATTGTTGAATGGTTCAATATTTTACTGGGTTGAACTGTTTGAAATAACCAAATTAACAACAGTGATAAAAACAATAAATGTAATTGTTATATTTAGGACATTACATTATACCATAGACCTATAAAAAAGTGAAAGTCTTTACATGAAAGGATCAGTGTCTTCCAATGCCTAAGCATCCCTTAGAATACGTACCAAATAGTGATGATGGTGATGACTTGTCTTTATGATTAATAAGATTAAAATTCAATTAAAATGACTACAGAATTAACAAATGTTTGCTTGTCATCTATTTTCTCAACTAATACATGCATAACTTGTAAGGGTTTTTTTTTTTTTTTTTTTAATGATTTGACATGAAAAATTAACTCTTGTCCTTGAAAAGCCACTATTATAGCCCGTACAGATAAAAGGAATTTTAGAACTTTCTTTTTAGAGATGGAAAAACTGCAACATTGATGGGGTTGATGATTTGCCCGCCATCACATCATTGATTGTTGCTGAGTCAGGGACTGTTCCATGTTCATCAATTCCTCATGTCTATAATCTTTCCCGTACACCACGCTGCATCAAAAAAACTGTGGGGAAGTAAGAATTTGTAATGCTGCCCACTTTACTCAGCAACTTCGACAGGGGACAGGGAGAATCATTAATCATTAGGTACTTCTCGTTTAATCTGCTTCATTAAGTGCCTTTCTGTTAATTTGGGGGACTCCAGCTAAAACCTAAGGGTATTGTTCATACATGCCTCATTTCTCTATTATTTAAAAAAAAAAAAAAAAAAAAGCCTTTGAAGAGGCTCTTCAACATCTTATTCTCTATGAGAACCTTGGTTATGAAATGTATCTACCATACCCCTCTAAGAAGAGTTCCATGGATGGTTTTACTCACGGATATTTTCTCTGCGACGTAGTTTCCCCAGTTCTCCAGTTTGTCTTCACTGGCATAAAAAGTGAAGGTCTGCATGACATTCGATCCAGCTCTGAGGAACTCTCGATGAAGCTGGCGGACTGCGAGATTGAATGAGGAAATACATGAATTTCTACCAGTTTATTAACTCACGTGTTTTCAAAACGCTCGCAGATAAAATTGAAAATAACTGCTTAAGTGTTTGGTTGTTTGACATTGACACATCCTGGGGGTTAATGTAAGGTGGATCTGGGGCCTCTCAGCAACTCCTCCAAACTTGCTGTAGTTGAGTGGATGGGTGGTCAGAAGGGGTGCTCACGTTCTTGTATTTGCTCATTTTGCTCATCATTTATTGACTGTATTTATGGAGGGCACTCATGGATACAAATATGAACAATCTATTGTCCTATTCTTGGAGAAATTTACAATCCATCAAAGGATAACTGACTACAACGCGGCATGGTTGGGCTATGCAGGAAGAAGAGATCATTTCTACCTTGGATGTGAGGTGAAGGGAAGAGGGACGTCCCACAGAGGAGGGATCATCTGAATTGCACTTTGAAGAATTCAAAGTGTTTTTGCTGGACAGAGAAGTGGGGGAAGGGCATCCCCTGTGGAGGGTTAAAAGACATGTAGGCAGGGGCATGCTTGGTATTTGGGGTATTTGGGGGAATGACAAATAGTCTGAAAGGCTGGAGTTGAGGTCATGTTAAAGTGGTGGGAGATGCAGTTGGAAAGGTAATTTGCAGGGAACCTATTGAGGATCTATAGTAATTCTACCTACCACCTAGTCTAAATTGGGAAAGCAAACAAATCATTCAGAGCATGAATGCCTTAAATATTTTTCACCTCGAGAAAAAGGCTAAGTATAGCCAATGTCCTGTGAAGATGGTGCTATGAGGATTTGTTGCAGGATATTAGTATTTTCTGATGCATCCAGTAGTCCACTGTGGTTGACAGAATTTGGACTAGGCTGGCACAGTCAACTATATGGGATTTCAGTCTGCAGAAGAATGAATTAAATCTAATGACTCAGTATCGTGGAGTTTTCATTAATTCTTGAAAAACACAGAGCTTCCAGAAGAAAAAGTAGAGCTGAAAATGCCTTAATAAGTTCAAAATACTTGAGGCACAGATGGCCAAATATCATGGATTGAATTGTGTCCCCCCAAAATATGTGTATCAATTTGGCTAGGCCTGATTCCCAGTATTGTGTGAATGTCCATCATTTTGTCATCTGATGTGATTTTCCTATCTGTTGCAAATCCTTTCTCTATGATGTTAATGAGATGGGATTGGTGGCACTTATGTTAATGAGGCAGGACTCAATCTATAAGAGTTTTGAGCCAATCTTCTTTGAGATATAAAAGGGAGAAGTGAGCAGAGAGACATCGGGATCTCATACTACTAAGAAAGAAGCACTGGGAGCATAGCGCATCCTGTGGACCTCAAGGTCCCTAAGCTGAGAAGCTCCAAGGACCTTCCTCCAGAGCCGACAGAGAGGAGAAAGCCTTCCCCTGGAGCAGATGCCCTGAATTTGGACTTGTAGCCTATTAAACTGTGAAAGAATGAATTTCTCTCTGTTGAAGCCATCCTTTGTGGTATTTCTGTTATAGCTGCATTAGATAACTAAGATATCAAGAGAGAAAATACTGTTTCTGCATTAATAAAACAGAAGAAAATCAGTATCACAGTAGTTTCTCATGAGCTCCTCTAATATATATAACTTTGTTTATGTCGTTTACAAAATTGAGACTTGTGGCTTAAATAACAGTCTTGCTTTCTCTACTTGGCACAGTCTGGGCAAAGGTTGTTGTTGTTTGGTGCCGTCAAGTCTGTTCCGACTCATAGCAACCGTACATACAACAGAACAAAACACTGCCTGGTCCTGCGCCATCCTCACAATCGTTGTTGCTATGTTTGAGCTCTATGCCAATCCACCTCATTGAGGGTCTTCCTTTTTTGCTGACCCTCTACTTTACCAAGCATGAAGTCCTTCTCCAGGGACTGGTCCTTCCTGATAAGATGTCCAAAGTACACAAAACAAAGTCTTGCCATCCTTGTTTCTAAGGAGCATTCTGGTTGTACTTCTTACAAGACAGATTTGTTTGTTTGTTCTTCTGGCAGTCCACAGTATATTCAACACCATAGTTCAAAGGCATCAATTCTTCAGTCTTCCTTATTCATTGTCCAGCTTTTGTATACATATGAGGCAAAGGTAGTACACCATTAACATCAGTTTGGACCAAGAAATATTTTATTCTGAGTTTAGCAGGAAGCAGACTTTAAAAACCAAACCATAGGTATATTTGAAACCTTCCCTCTATGATGTTCCTCTATTACTCCACTGTGTCTCTTAAATCACTTTGATGCAGTGCTTCTCAAAGTGTGGTTTATTTTACGATCACCTGGAGGACAATTATTATAAATGTATATTCCTGAATCCACTCACAGACTCGCAAACCCAAAGCTCTGGAAGTTGGGCCTAGGAATCCATACTTTTAGTAAACTCTGCTGGTGAAACTGAAATTGAGAAGCCCTGTTGTTTTAGCTTCCCAAGGGCCTATTTCATCTTTTTTTTTTTTTTAGGGGACAACACAAAACTATTTTTACTTTTATTTGAAATATAATTGTTGTGTATATTTGCTGAGTTTCACAGTTCTTTTACTTTGAATACCAGGTAGGGATTGTGTGATTTGAGTCCTGAATACATTTCTGTACTTCTCTAGCAGAAATAGAGTGATAAAACCAAGAACATTACTAAGAGAAGAAACAACTTAGCCAACTTAATAATAACAATAGTTAATACTAGTCTTTAACATGTACCATGCACTATTTTAAATACACATTACTAATTTAATCCTCATAATAACCTTAAAAAAATAAAATAAAATAAAACCCACTGCCATCGAGTAGATTCCAACTCATAGCGACCCTAGAGGACAGAGTAGAACTGCCCCATAGAGTTTCCAAGGAGCGCTTGGTGGATTCGAACTGCCGACCTTTTGGTTAGCAGCCGTAGCACTTAACCACTACGCCACCAGGGTTTCCAACCTTATGAGGTAGATGTTAATATTATCTCAGTTTTATAGAACAGGAAACTGAAGCCCACAGAAGCTAAGTAATTTTTCCTAGGTCACACAGCCTACTTGGCTGACAGGATTTAATTGAGACAGTCTGGCTCTAGAGTCTATATGCTTTGCCTCAAAACTTTTCTGTCTCTCAGCCTATTTAAGTGGTTTATTAATTTCTATCCTTTATCACTGAAATATACGTTTCTTTAATAAACATAAAACAACTGTTCATCTTGTATAATATTTACCATAACACTCTCTAATTTCATCTGAAGACTCAAATTCTTCCTTAAAGGTGTTTTACACAGTAATCTGAGGCATCTCACTTCCACTGTCTTGTCTTATCTCAGGCATATCTGCCAAATCCCCTTCATCTACCAGTCAGAGGACACCCTCTAAAGCAAAGCATCAAGGTAGAATGCTGGCTGTGAGCCTGTCGTCAGTGACTGAGGGGCGGGGACCAGGAGGTAGACAGTTAACAGAACAAGGAGGGCTATTGCACTTATCCAAAATGTGAACCTATACTTAAATGCCTAGCATAGTGCCTAGCAGGAAATAATAAATATTTGGAAAATGTAGCATGAATGTGTCAGTTTGATAATATGCTTGCAGATAGACGTGGGTCAACATAGTTGAGCTTTTATGAGAACTTAGAATAGAGCTGTGTACCAACCTGCTTCTGGGTGTTCTACAGCAGCTTCTGGGGTCCAGGGTCCCGCCTTCACATAACCTCTCTTCTCCAGAGCAAAGACAAACCCTCCATCTCCAATCACAACCTCTCCAGCATTTAAACGTTCTAGAATGCCCTAAAATTACAGATGGGGCGTGGAAAACGAGTTACTTGAGTTTGTATGAGAATTTTCTCTAATACTTTTGCTAGCATATTCTTGGGGAGTACGATTTCTTTAAAATACTTAGAACAAAATACATGCATAATATTTTATACATAAATTCTTGGCTATCTATGAGGCAAACTGCCAGAATGCTCATATAATGAAAATTTGTGTGTAGGTGATGGGGTTAGGGGCTGTTGCTTTCAAACATATTAAAGAACGTTTGAAAAACATTGTGGGAGGATGTTATGTTTGAAGACATATCTGCTGAGGGATTAAATTAAAAGGCTTTGTTGTAAAGCCTCAAATGAATCCGTAAGCACACATTCTTAAAATGGTGAATGCTAGTCTTTGTTCACACTATCAATAAACTAAAGAGCAGATTAAAATTGATAAAGAAGTTGAAGTGGCATATTATGGTTATTATGGCATTTTGAAGACTAACAAGTCCAAAGAGATTTGGTAAAGACAGAAGAAGATACCACTGCAAAGGTGAACACTCAGAGTCTTCTTCTACAGTGTTAAAATTCAGTTTCTACGACAGTAGCTATGCTATGCTGTCTGGGAAGTTATGACTCTGCGTTCTGCACTCTCCTAGTGAGACTACAACAACAGGGATGAGAGAAGGACAGTATTTGTAAAAACAGTTTCCAGTCTAATCATTATACCTATTACATTGATGGTAACCCCAAAAAACAAAACCAAACCTGTTACTGTGAAGTCAATTCTGACTGGTATTGATGCTTAGTAGATAAATTTTGAATTCAGTATTTTTAAAGGGCTTTGTGGAAAGTAATTTTCTAGAGTTACCATTTTTATTTACTTATTGTGTTCCATTTATTACCAATAATGGCTGATAAAACAAATGCTAAGATCTAATAAGAAAGGTTACATCAATCTGTGAGAGGTATTGATAGGAGTTTGTATCCTAATTCCTGGCCATCTTCTTAGAGTCTTCCTCATTTAAACCTTCCCCTCTACTGCCCCTCCGAATGCCGTATGGACAGCTGGTGCTCAGAGAGAAGAAATAACTGACATTTTCATCTTAGATCATTAAAATGAGAGACTTATGCTATATCCTCCGTAATACTCCTTCCAAATCTAAAAATTTTCAAGCCTGGGCATCCATGAGGTAACAGCTACTACAAAAATATAGAATTGCTTGTGAGTAATTTAGAAATCCAAGTATTTGTCATGATTACAATGCCTCTAAATGCCACATCTTAAAATTACAATTTTGATCATTATGGACCAATTAACAAGAATATATATATATATATATATATATTCTTGTTAATTAATATATCAGTACAGTTATATCACCAACATGAACAAGGGTCACATAAAATGAGATATAACTTAGTACTATAAAACAGTATGGTATTTTTGTATAAAATGTACATATTTGTCTAGAAAACAAACTAGCAGAATATTTACCAAAATGTAGCAAGACCTTGTTCTTTGTGCTTTTCCTATTTGCTTACAGTGAACACATGTTAGTTTTGTGACATATATTTGAATTTTAAGCTCAAACATGTAGATACACTATTGTCCATGTTTTAACACTGCCATACACATGAAAACACGTTTACCGAGGAAACATTTTCCCCCATTTATGCCCATCTGTTGCTTAAATATGTAAATACACAATAAATCCATTAAAATGTTAAATTTTCTGTTTGAGTTCGGAGAGTGGATTAGAATTCATAGATATGAAAATGGTGCCAAACCAAAAAATATATATATATTTTTAATCTCCATAGGAATCATTCTTCCCAGTCTGCACTGACTGTGCATTTAGATTTGTAGGTTGACAGAAATTCTCAGACTAGGTGAATTTGTGACAGCCTATTATAATCATGTACCATCTCAACATCCCTCCTCAGGTCATCAACATACACCCTATTGATATTACATGGCATTTAAAAAATTTAGATGAATTAACTTTTCTCCTTGTGTGAAGGTCTTTTTGATTTGGGGTACATCCCTTTAGAAACTAGGTAGACCATGATATGTTACCCACCAGGGACTGAAGATGAGACATGGACCTGTCCTCACTGACCTTATAGCAGAGGGCTACCAGTTGGTCAGGCCCTGTCTGCCTCCCTACTCTCTCCTGGGGGTTTCTGTCCCTGGGTGTTTTGACACTGAAGGATCAAATATATCCCCTCCTCTTTTTGTTTTTATCTTCCCACCCCTCCAACCACACTCCCTCAGTCAGTCCGACCATCTATCCATCCATCCCCTAGAGAAGATGAAGGCTGATTATACTGAGAACACTCGTCCCAACAAGTCACTGGGAAAGTAAAGGATGGATTTGTTTACCAGGCGCTGTAGCTGCTGTTTTTCTTGGCGGTTATTTAAATTTTATTAACTGCTCTTCATAGTGGCATCACTAGGGAGGTGGGGGGAGTGCAGACTGTACCAGGTGACACTGTCAGAGAGGGTGACCCCAAAATGACTGTCTATAAAAATATCCTTGTAGTTAGTCATAACAACAAAAACATTTTTTGTTAGCTCTAGCTTACACGTATCAATATACCTACAAGGCTAAACACTTTGCTAATTTACTTTTTGAGCCTTCTAATGGGCTCCGGTCAGAACTGTCATTATTACCGAAGTACAAGGATGCTTCGAATCACATGGTTTTGTCTGCACAGGCTACAAGCACATGCTGTTGTTTTTGTAGCTGTTGGTGTTTTTATATTTTCTGATTTTGTCAAATTTTCTGGTGGTCATTAGTATCTGTGAACCTATATCAATAAGTGTTTTGAGAATGAAGTAGATAATTAAAGGAAAAGAAGGAGTGATACATGGGAATTATAATTTGTAACAGTACTGGAGGAGGTCCATGGCAGAGGGGGAGTGACACCATGAGTTACTGTACTGTGTGTCACCAACCCTAGTTATGCCACTGCTTTCCCAGAATATCTTAAGATCCTTCTGCCTCTTTTGTTCTGAAACCTCTTGGCTTGGGGCCAAAACCAAACAACCAAACCCATTGCTGGTGTAATCAGTTCCAACTCATGGCAACTCCATGTGTTATAGAGTGGAAACGCTCCACAGGTTTTCCACAGGCTGTAATCTTCATGGAAGCAGATCACCAGGCCTTTCTCTCGCTGAGTGGCTAGGTGGGTTCCAACCACCAACCTTCAGGTTAGTAGTGAGCGCAAACCGTTTGTGCAACCCAGGGACATGAGCTTAGCGCCAGGGTGGTGCGTTTTTCTGTGAACGCTGAAACCAAACTGCAGGTTAGAACGTACCATCACCGAAGCAACGCCTCTACCAGGGGCTGTGGTGGGGATGGAGAGCCAGGCGAGGACCTGGGGGCCGGCACTACTCGGGTGACCACCCAGGTGCGGGCGGGAAACGGTCGGCAGCGTGACAAGCGAGCCACTCCCTCCTCCTCTGCCCACGTTGGAGGGGTGCGCGCGGCAGAGACGGGTACAGCCACGGAGGACCCTGGGCGCGCTGCCTTGCGCCAGAGGATCCTATCGCAGTGGGAGAGGGGAATCGCGTCTCTGGGTCCAAGAGCGGCGGCCCTGGGGGCGCGCTCTGGCCTTGGAGTGCAGGACTCAGAAGATGTTGGAAGTTTGGGAGAGTGGGCTCTGGGGTACCCTCGAGTCAGGAGTGACTCACAGGGCGCCTTTGGGTCCGAAGGCATAGGTGTGGGGCACGCTCTGGTCCGAATGGAGAGGGGGAGGAGGATTGGGAGAGAAGGCTCGGCTGCTAGAGGTGCGCGATCTGCGGCAGGAATGGGGAGTCCAGAGGTGCCTTGGTGTCCTCCAGGAGAAGTTCTGGGAGCTCCTTCTGGTCTGAGGACTGGTTTGGGGTGGAGAGTGCTAGGTCTACAGCTGGGCTCCACGGTCCTCTCTGGGCTCTCCCAGTCTGGGGTGCGAGGCCAGTGGATCTGGACCCAGATCCTCGGTCGGGACAGAGAGTGCCCTCCAGCGCCTCCGGAGACTTACCTTCTTGGCCCTTTTGCCTCCAACGGGTGCCATCTTCGTGGTTACTTGGCACGGTTGCGGGCCGACGTGGCGAGCCTTTCCCCTCTGCGAAGTCTGTTGCTGCCCGGTGGCCGCAGCCTACCTGGCTCATATTTATACCCGCTCCTTCCCGCGGGGTGGGCTTCTCTTGGCTAGGCGCGGTCCAACGCGGACCTCAGACGGGGAACACACCCACCAGCCTTTTACTCAGGCCACGTGCTGGTTAGGAAACTGCCCTGCGAAAGGGGTGCTCAAGATTGCTTTCCCAAATGTGTGGAAACACTGAGAGAAAAAGAAAAGTATATGAGATTGCCACTTGCTCAGATTTCAAACTTACCGGAATTATTAACCCTGAATTAGTGGGTATTTTCAAAATGACCTTACCCAAACATGCCTTACAGTTTCTAATAGTATGGTGATTCCTAACAGAGCATCGTTGCAGTAATTAACAAGGACAGGCTTTTAATATTTACATATGAAAGTGGGAATGTATTTCGGAGACTTGCTTCAAAATTCAACGTGGCAACGATGTATAAAAATGTTTAGGCATTGGAAGAGCTGGAAGGAAATAGTTCAAAATGTTAACAGTAGTTATCTGTTAATGATGGAATTAGGGCTTGTTTTTATTTTACTTTTTATGTGTTACTGTATTTTCCAAAAATATTTTTACAATGAGAACAAATTGATTTTTAAAATAATAAAAAACATGTTGAAAAATGTACATCATGATTGTAAATAGACTGGAGAGCAACTAAAAAGTCTGAAATCGTGCAGAGCTTTTTACCCAAATAAAAAGCACATGAGAAAATTCTGTATGTGGAACATGAGCCTTTATTTCAGCCTGCGCACCTCAAATTGTGTTAAATTTAAAATGGAAAAAAAAAAAGCAGAATGGGTGCAAATATTCTCACTCAAATAATCTAACATTTCATTTGCCGCCCCCCCCCCGCCCCAAATTTGGGATCAACAAGAATGAAACGTGAGGTAATGTTATCCTTCACGTCAAGGTGTTGCAGTATCTTAATAGGTACAATTTAGTTAGCTAATGTGTTATGAACGGTTAATTTATGGTATTAACCTGGTGAGTATTGGTGAGGCGAACAGGTAACAACTGAGCATGTTCTGTGGCCTCATAGGGCAGCTGCAGTGAGGGGTTGCAGGCACCAGGGGGCGATATCAGGGCTCTGACAGTCAGTAAAGGCTCAAAACAGACGTTCCCAATTTTTGTAAAACTCAGCAAAGATTAGAAGAATTTTAAACTAGTAGCGCTAAATTTAAAATGAATTATGAATTTTTGACTCTGAATAAGGAAGATTGAAGAAGAATTGATGCCTTTGAATTGTGGTGTTGGAGAAGAATATTGAATATACCATGGACTGCCAAAAGAATGAACAAATCTGTCTTGGAAGAAGTACAGCCAGGATGCTCCTTGGAAGCAAGGATGGTGAGACTGGTCTCACATACTTTGGACATGCTATCGGAGGGATCAATCTCTGGGGAAGGACATCATGCTTGGTAAAGTAGAGGGTCAGTGAAAAGAGGAAGACCCTCAACAAAATGGATTGAGACGTAGTGGCTGCAACAATGGGCTCAAGCATAACAATTCTGAGGATGGCGCAGGACCAGGCAGTGTTTGTTCTGTTGTACATAGCGTTGCTGTGAGTCAGAACCAACTCGATGGCACCTGACAACAACAACATAGGCAAAATTAAAAAAAAAAAAAAATCTTTCCTCAGCTGCTGTTCCTGGTTCCTCAGGTCCCCTGTCTGGAGGTAACCACTAAAAAAAAAAAAAACACTATTACCTGTTAACTATCTTTCCAGAGAAATTCTATGTGCATCTAAGTGTGTACATGTATATAAAGGAGTTGTATTTAAATGTAGGGAATTTTTGTTATTTAGACATTTATCCACCTCCACCTGTTTCCAAAATGATTTATAGACAGCTGTCAAAATATTTTTGTTTTTCCTCAGACTCTGTTTGTTGTCCTACCTCCCTCCCCCCTTAGATCTATTTTTTAAAAATTAATTCTCCTACTATTTCCATAGTAGATAATAATATCCATAGTTCACTAAGTATTTACTATGTGCCAGGTGCATCAACACCGAGCCTTTTACATATGCACACTGTTATGTACTCCTCACACTGCTGTAATGTAGGTGCCCCCTCTTTGTACTAAACAACTGTGAATTCCGGGAGTTAGAAGGGTTATCAGCGTGAGCTCTGAAGTTCCTTTGCCCCATTCCTAAAGGACCAAGTCCGCTTGGATACCGGTTGGGAAGTGAGTTCTGTAATATGCTGTTCTTGGAAGGCTGCCCATGTTCTCTGATCTTTGCTAGAGCAATGAGATGAGGGGGGTCATAACACTGAAGTCCTTGGCCTTGTACAAAGGTGTTTGAGGTTAAAAAATAAGCCCCAAAGGGGAAGACAAGGGTTAGATCTCAAGATCCACCCCTTCATATTTTTCAAACAACTTTATTAAGATATTATTCACATACTATACAACTGACTCATCTAAAGTATAACATTCAGTGGTTTTTAGTATATTCATGGATAGGTGTAGCCATCACCTCAATTTTAGAACATTTTCATCACTCAAAAAGAAACTGATACCCTTTAGCTATTACCTCCCCAATTCCCCCTAACCCCAGCCTTAAGCAACTATTCATCTACTTTCTGACTATATAGAGTTCCCTGTTCTAGACATTTAATATTAATGCAATCATATAATATGTGGTCTTTCATGACTGACTACTTCCACGTAGCATAATGTTTTCAAGGTTTATCCATGTTGTAGCATGTATCACCACTGCATTCCTTTTTATGGCCAAATAATATTCCGTTGTATGGATATACCACATTTTGTTTATCCTTTAATCAATTGATGGACGTTTGGATTATTTCCACTTTGGGTCTGTTACAAGTAATGGTGCTATGAACATTCATATACAAGTTTTCGTGTGAACATATATTTTCATTTCTCTTCAGCATATACCTAGTCTATGTTTAATCTTCTGAGGAACTAATAGACTGTTTTCCAAAGCAGCTGCACCATTTTATATTAGCACCAGCAATGTATCAGCGTTCCAATTTCTCCACAACCTTGTCAACACTTGTTACTTATCTGGCTTTTTGATTTTCACCATCCTGGTTGGGTGTGAAGTAGTAGCTCCTTCTTTTGTTTGTTTTAACTGCAGGACTTCTTTTTTTGTATGTGATAAATTTATAAGTAAAACAATGTTTGCCAGTTCAGCAATCTTCACATGTACGGTTCAGTGACATTAAATGGTTTCATTATGTTGCTCAACTCATTGTGGTTTTGATTTGCATTTCACAGATGGCTAATGACATTGAGCATGTTTTTATGTGCTTATTGACCATTTGTATATCTTCCTTGGATAACTTCCTATTCAGATCCTTTGCCCATTTTAAATTGAGTTATTTGTCTTTTTATCATTGAATTGTAAGGATTCTTTATATATTCTGGATAGAGTACCTTATCAGATATAAGCAATCCCTGGGTTACAAAAGAGATCAGTTCCTAAGTCTGTATTTAAGTCAAATTTATAGGTAAGTTGGAACAGGTACATACGGTTCTTCTTTAGGGTCAGTCAAATGTTAGTCTTGTTGTGTTGTTGTTGTTGTTGTTAGGTGCCGTCCAGTCAGTTCCAACTCGTAGCGACCCTATGTACCACAGAACAAAACACTGCCCAGTCCTGTTCCATCCCCACAACCATTGTTATGCTTGAGCCCATTGCTGCAGCCACTGTGTCAATCCATCTCGTTGAAGGTCTTCCTTTTTTCCACTGACCCTGTACTTTACCAAGCATGATGTCCTTCTCCAGGGACTAATTCCTCCTGACAACATGTCCTAAGTATGTAAGACGCAGTCTCACCATCCTTGCTTCCAAGGAGCATTCTGGCTGTACTTTTTCCAAGACAGATTTGTTCTTCTTTTGGCGGTCCATGGTATATTCAATATTCTTCATCAACACCACAATTCAAAGGAGTCAATTCTTCTTTGGTCTTCCTTATTCATTGTCCAGCTTTCACATGCATATGATGCGATTGAAAATACCATGCCTTGAGTCAGGCACACCTTAGTCCTCAAGATGACATCTTTGCTTTTCAACACTTTAAAGAGGTCCTTTGCAGAAGATTTACCCAATGCAATATGTCTTTTGATTTCTTGACTGTTGCTTCCATGGCTGTTGATTGTGGATCTAAGTAAAATGAAATCCTTGACAACTTCAATCTTTTCTCTGTTTATCATGATGTGGCATATTGGTCCAGTTGTGAAGATTTTTTTTTCCTCCATGTTGACGTGTAATCCAAGGCTGTGGTTTTTGATTTTCATCAGTAAGTGCTTCAAGTCCTCTTCACTTTCAGAAAGCAAGGTCATGTCATCTGCATAATGCAGGTTGTTAATGAGTCTTCCTCCAATCCTGATGCCCTGTTATTCTTCATATAGTCCAGCTTCTTGGATTATTTGCTCAGCATACAGATTGAATAGGTATGGTGAAAGGATACAATCCTGACACACACCTTTCCTGACTTTAAACCACTCAGTATCCCCTTGGTACCCCGTTGTTAGTATATAGTATATATTTTACCTTTCTATGTGTATAAAGCACTTAAGAAACACTCCAAACCATGCTGTGTTTTCATAAGCATCACAAAGTAGTGCGTACATTTGTTATTATGAACCATTGTATTTAACTCAAATTTTTAATATAATGGGCTTTATGGCAATCCATTCTTAAGTACGAATTGTCTATGAGTTGAACATTCATAACTCAGAGACTGCCCGTATATAATCTGCAAACATTTCCTCCCATTCTGTGGGTTGTTCTTTTACTTTCTTTATGGTAATCCTTTGAAACACAAATGTTTCTAATTTTGTTGACATCTAATTTATTTTATAATTTTTTCTGCTCAAGCTTTTTGTGTCATACCTAAGAAACCACTGCCAAATCTAAGATAATAAACATTTGTTCCTATATTTTCTTCTAAGAGTTTTATGGTTTTAGTGCTTGCACTTAGGCCTTTGATCTATTTTGAGGTAATTTTCATCTATGATGTGAGGTAGGGGTCCAACTTCATTCTTCTGCATGTGGAAATCCAGTTGTCCAAGCACCATTTGTTGAAGAGACTATTATTTCCCCATTGGATGGTCTTGGCACCCTTGTTGAAAATCAGTTAACCATATAGATATGTATGGGTTTGTTTCTGGACTTTCAACTCTATTCCATTGATCTGTATGTCTATCCTTGTGCCAGTACTATACTGTATTGAGTATTATGCCTTGTAATAAAATTTGAAATCAGGAACTCTGGGCTCTCCTACTTTGTTCTTCTTTTTCAGGATTGTTTTGGATATTCTGGGTCCCTTGTAATTCCATATGAAATTAAATCAATTTGTCAATTTCATTCAGCTGGGATTCTGATGGAGATCGCATTGAATATGTAGATCAGTTTGGTGAATATTGCCATCTTAATCTTAGATCTTATCAGCCATAAACATGGAATGTTTTTCCATTTATTCAGATCTTCTTCAATTTTTTGACAATGTTTTCAGTATATAAGTTTTGCACTTTTTTTTATTAAATTTATTCCTAAGTATTTTATTCTTTTTGATGCTATTATAAATGGAATTGTTTTCTTAATTTCATTTCCAGATTGTTCACTGCAAGCATATAGACACACAACTGATTTTTTTTCTCTTTGTCTTGTATCCTGTAACCTTGCTGAACTTATTTATTATTCTAATAGTTTTTTTTTAGTGAATTCATTAGACTTTTCTATATACAAGATTTCTTACCCTGTGAATAGAAATAGTTTTAATTCTTTCTTTATAATTTGGGTGCTTTCCATTTCTTTTTCTTGCCAAATTGCCCTAGTTAGAACCTCCAGTACAATGCTGAATGTAAGTGGTGAAAGTAGGCATCCTTGTCTTGTTCCTGAACTTTGGGGGAAAGCATCTAATCCTACACTATTAGGTGTGATGTTATCTGTGACTTTTTCATAGATGCTCTTTATTAGGTTGAAGAGTTCCCTTTTATTCCTAGTTTAATGAGTTTTTTTAAACCATGAAAAAGTGTTGGATATTGTGAAATGCTTTTTCTGTGTCTAGTGAGATGATCACACACACACACTTACACCCAAAAAGCAATTTTTACTTTTTATTCTATTGATAAGATATGTTACATAAACTGATTTTTAGATTTTGAACCAACATGGTGCTTGAGATAAAGAATGTTGTTGTTAGATGCCATTGAATTGATTTCTACTCATACCAACCCCATGTGACAGAGTTGAACTGCCCCACAGGGCTTTCTTGGCTGTAACCTTTATGGAAGAAAATCACCAGGTCTTTCTCCTGCAGAGCTACTGGGTGGGTCCGAACCTCCAACCTTTAGGTTAGCAGACGAGTGCTTAACTGTTTGTGCCACCAGGGCTCCTTGAGATAAAGGATATCTCTCCCTTTTTTTCCAAGGGGGGAGATAGATACCATTATTTTAAGTTCTAAAGTATTTCTTTTAATCTTAAAAGCTTGTGAGTCACCATCTAAGATACTCCACTGGTCCCACCCCATCTGGAGCAAGGCATAATGAAGAAAACCAAAGACACAAGGGGAAGATTAGCCCTTTTGGACTAGTGGACCACAACTATCACGGCCTCCACCAGACTGAGTCCAGCACAACTAGATGGTGTCCAGCTACCATTACTGACTGACTGCTCTGACGGGGATCACAATAGAGGGTCCCAGACAGGGCTGGAGAAAATGTTGAAAAAAATTCTAACTCACACCCACACAAAAAGACCAGACTTACTGGTCTGATGGAGCCTGTAGAAATCCCGAGAGTATGGCCTCCGGGTGCCCTTTTAACTCAGTAATGAAGTCACTCCATAGGCTCACCTTTTAGTCAAAGATTAGACAGGCCCATAAAACAAACAATAATACACATAACTCAACCACGTATACAAGACTAAATGGGCACACCAGTCCAGGGCAAGGACAAGGACAAGGACAAGAAGGCAGGAGGGGACAGGAAAGCTAGATGTATGGAAATGGGGAATCCAAGTCAATAAGGAGAGAGTGTGACATGTCATGGGGTTGGCAGTCAGTGATACAAAGCAATATGTGTATGAATTGTTTAATGAGAAACTAATTTGTTCTGTAAACCTTCATGTAAAGCACAATAAAAAAAAAGCATTTAAAAAAACCAACACCCATTTATGACAAAAATTTTAAACAAACTTGGAATATAAGGGAATTTCCTCATGCTTATAAAGTGTACTCAGGAAAAATCTATACTAGCATCAAACTTAATGGTGAAATAATTAATGTTTTGTACCTAAGATCAGGAAAACACAAAGATATTTTACTAATTTCCTATCAGTTTCATTCAATATTGCACTCATGATCCTGTAAAGTGGAATAAGGCAAGAAAAATAAATAAATGGCATACCTACTGGAAAAAGAAAAAATAACCCCTTTATCAATATGTAGATGGGAAAAAGACAGGACTTTTTATTTGCAATTCCATTGGGTGAATTGAATCATCTTTAAACTGGGTTTTCATAGTTCTTTTTAGACTAAAAATGTTTCTTTCAGCCTCAAACTGTTGAAGATGTTTTATGTTTTAACACTGTGAAGAACAGTGGTTGCAAACTGGTGACTCAAAGGAAAAACATGGCCAACCCCTGCATTTCTTCAGGCAAGGTCAGTGTTTTTAAAACACTCTCCTATTTTCCAGTCTGCACCATACCTAGCTGTCCTACACTGTTGTGGTTCATATGTTTACCTCACTTTGGAGGCATTTAAGCTTTGAACTTCTGCTGTAAATAGAAGGTATATTTGAGGTTATCAGAAATATATGAGATGTCCTTTGGTCTCAGTTCCCTGCAAATAGCCTCCAAACTGAATGATCCACTTTCCTTATGTTTTCCTACTGTCACTAGCTTCAGTGATTTTTCATTGCCACTGCCCAGTATCCTAATGAAGGGATAGTGGGAGTGGATTTTTCACCTAAAACTCTCCTCCCTGGATTTACATTCCTGCTTTGCTTTATCTTTTCTGGTAGTACTTCATTCCCTCTGTCCATTGCACTGAGCATACTCAACATTTATCCCAGCATACCACACTCATCAATCATATCACACAAGTACTCCCCGTTTGGAAATCCTGGTGGTGTAGTGGTTAAGAGCTATGGCTGCTAACCTAAAGGTCAACAGTTCAAATCTGCCAGGCACTCCTTGGAAACTCTACGGGGCAGTTCTACTCTGTACCATAGGATCGCTAGGAGTTGGAATTGACTCGACGGCAACGGGTTTGGTGTTTTTTTTTTTTGGACTCCCTTTTTAAGGGCCTTGGATTCTTCAGATGTAAAATTAGAAGATAAAGCTAAGTGACTTTTCAGGTTTGTTTTTGCAATTGGCTTGGCATAAATTTAAAGTTTAAAACAGCTTTTTTCCAGGGTGCTGTATTTGCTTTCCCCTTCTGGTCAGCAAGCACTTCCTCAGTCTGGCTCCGAGGGTGCCTTTGGCTCTTGCTCATGCCTCCAACTTCTGCCCACAGCTGAACCTTCACTTTCAATTCCCTAGTTGCCTGGAGAAGCAGCAGAGAATTTTGCTTTTGCTGGGCTGTTCAGGTCTTCCTCCAACACAGGTAAAAATGCATCCCTAGAGCTCACAGATCTCAGCTTGTCCAGAGCCTCCTGGCTTTCCACAAAGGAGTCCTCTAAAAAAAGCTCCTATTAATTCTGGACACTCACAGTTTCCCAGAAGTATCCTCCCAATGTGGTAATTACATTCTCAGCTCTCTTTCTGTGCCAAAAGGCAACCAGTGATTGACAAAGGAATGGCCACCCCTGCCCAATAGCCCCCAGCAGGCAGAACTTCTCTTCTACCCCTATCCTGGTCAACGTTTGGAGGTTCCGTTTCCTTCTCTTTCTCCCACAAAGCCTGCTTTCTAGGACCATCCCTCCCTATGCCTTCACTCTATGCCTGGTCAGCTCGTTTTGGGATTAGTTTGTTATGCCACAGGAAACGCAAATCTCGAAACAACTTTACCCGCTCAACCTTATTTTCTTCTGAAATAAAAATGAATCTCACTTATCTTGCTTCTCTGCTTTGAGTATTCAACAACCTGCCTTTAGCACTCCTGGGAGAGACAGGACAGTTACTCTTTTTAGACCATCCTGCTTTTAAAATCCCTGTAGTTAAGCTATAAAGAGCTATGTACGCATATTAGGTTCCATATTGTTGGGGTGAGAATTCAAAACTGTATTCTTGGAGTTCTCCCACCTGGAATGTGCTGTTGTCTCTGTTTTCCTGTGTATCCTTTAAGATTCAGGTCAAAGTTTTCCCTGGTAAAGCCTTCCCTGACCACCCTCTCCCATTTCACCCCCAGAGTGGGAACTTTGTGGACTGGCTTGGGAAGCCAACCACCTTCCAAAGAGGGAAAATATGTTTCAAGTCCAAAGCTATTTTTAAATGTATAAATATACTTTAGAATACAACTATTTGTACACTAAGAACTGCTTGTATCATTCATATATACATATATACACACATACATACATATGTATAAGGAGACCTGGTGGTGCAACAGTTAAGCACTTGGCTGCTAACCAAGAGGCTGGCAGTTCAAACCTACCCAGCAGGAAAAAAAACCTGGTGATCTGCTCTGGTAAAGATTCCTGTTGTGTACTGTCAAGCTGATTCTGACTCATAGTGACCCTATAGGATAGAAAAGAACTGCCCCTCATAGGATTTCCTAGGCTGTAAATCTTTACAGGAGCAGAGTGCCACGTCTTTCTCCCATGGTGGGTTCAAACCACCAACCTTTCAGTTACCAGCCAAATGCTTAACACTGCTCCACCAAGCCTCCTCCGTTAAGATTACAGCCTAGAAAACCCTATGGGGCAGTTCTATTCTGTTACATGGGATCACTATGAGGGAAAATTGACACAACGGCACCTAACAACAGCAACATACATATATACACATGCGTGCTATAAAACATTAAAGAAATTAATTTAAATTTAAGGATCATGTTGTCTTCGGCTGGGTTCCTTCAAAAGCAGAACCTGAGATAAGGACTTGGTTTCTGGTAGTTTATCCAGGTTGTGACTCCCGGAAGCCAGAATAGGATGTGGGGAGAGTGAGAGAGGGAATGAGGAAGAGCCCAAATGCAGGTGCCCTATAGAGGTGGCTGCTGTGGTCAATGAGGATTACATTGTTTCTGTTGGGAACCCCGAGAATCATCCAGAGTATCTATTGGAATTGTCTACTTGGAAGGACAGAATGCTGGAGCATTAATTCATGGGCTCTGTTCCCCACTGATTGAGGGTTGTCCCGTGGACATTAACTCTCGCACATTTTTGGCTGTTTACCAGTGGGCTGTTTGCCAGTTGCTCAGGAGAGAGCCCTGGGGCAGCAACCAGAATGACTTGGGGAGGGCTCTGTCAGCACCAGGGGAGTCTGAGCCTTCAGGGAGCAGGTTTCTGAAGCTGTCGAGTTAGAGGTGGTGAAGGGAATGGCACCAGAGCAGTCCGCTCTTCTCTATCTCATGAATTGAGTACAAAAAAAAGTGGCAGGCATAGCTGGGGCTTGAAATTCTGGTTGGAGCCCCCAATTATGTCAAAAGAGAGGAACCAGTTGCGGGCGCTCATTACTGAAAGCTTATTTGTACAAGACCCCAAGCTGGATAACATAACAACTCTGCGAGATATTTCAGGCAGATATTATTCTCTCGACTTTGTTTGATGTTGAGGCTCAAAGTGACTCAATGACTTGTCCAACATCACAGATGTCTTTATTGGAACTGGTAGGGCCTTGAACACAGGTCTGCTATTCTTTACCTGATTACTAGCTGAAAAGTTGGCGGTTCAAACTTACCCAGGAAGCCTGGTGTGCTTCTTCTGAAAGGTCACAGCCTTGAAAACCCCATGGAGCAGTTCTACCCTGCACACATGGGGTCACCATGAGTCAGAATCTGCTGCATTGCCACTAACAAGAACAATCCTACCTCCCTGACATTTGGTCAAGTCAACATAAACAACAGTTTTCCCTACAGCTATTGATATTGTATAGGCAAAGGACCAAGTAACACATTTTCAACGGGTCTTTTGATGCCACACCCCCCCACCTTTTTTTAAATTGTACTTTAGATGAAGGTTTACAGAACTAGTTTCTCATTAAACAGTACACATATTGTTTTATGATATTGGTTAACAACCCCACGACATGTCAGCACTCTCCCTTCTTAACCTTGGATTCCCTATTACCAGCTTTCCTGTCCCTTCCTGCCCTCTAGTCCTTGTCCCAGGGCTGGTGTGCCCCTTTAGTCTCATTTGGTTTTATGGGCCTGTCCAATCTTTGGCTGAAGGGTGAACCTCAGGAGTGGCATCATTACTGAGCTGAGAAGGTGTCCGGGGGCCGTACTTTCATGGTTTCTTCAGTCTTTGTCAGGCCAGCAAGTCTGGTGTTTCTTTTTGAGTTAGAATTTTGTTCTACATTTTTCTCTAGCTCTGCCCGGGACCCTCTATTTTGATCCCTGTCAGAGCAGTCAGTGGTGGTAGCCGGGCACCATCTAGTTGTACTGACCTCGATCTGGTGAAGACCATGGGAGGTGTGGTCCATTAGTCCTTTGGACTAATCTTTCCCTTGTATCTTTAGTTTTCTTTATTCTTCCTTGCTCCTGAAGGGGTGAGACCAGTGGAGTATCCTAAATGGCCACCCACAGGCTTTTAAGACCGCAGACACCATTCACCAAAGTAGAATGTAGAACATATTCTTTTTAAACTCTGTTATGCCCGTTGAGCTAGATGTTCCCCGAGATCATGGTCCCCACAGGCCTCAGCCCAGCAGTTCAGTCCCTCAGGGAGTTTGGATGTATCTATGGAGCTTCCATGACCTTGCCTCAGGCAAGTTGTGCTGGCTTCCCCAGTATTGTGTACTGTCTTACCCTTCACCTAAGTTACCACTTATCTATTGTCTGTTTAATATTTTTCCATCCCTACCCCTCCCCTCCCTTGTAACCATCAAAGATTGTTTCTTCGTGTGTGGTCTCATGCAATATTTGTCCTTTTGTGATTGCCTTATTTCACTCAGCATAATGCCCTCCTGATTCATCCATATTATAGATACTTCACAGATTCATCGTTGTTCTTTATTGTTGCATAATACTCTATTGTATGTATGTACCACTGTTTGTTTATCCATTCATCTGTTGATGGGCATCTAGGCTGTTTCCACATTTTTGCTATTGTGAACAATGCTGCAGTGAACCTGGGTGTGCATGTGTCTATTCCTGTGATGACTCTTACTACTCTAGGATATGTTCCTAGGGGTGGGATTGCTGGATCATATGGTATTTCTATTTCTAGCTTTCTAAGGAAGTGCCATCTCATTTTCCAAAATGGTTGTATCATTTTGCATTTCCACCAGCAGTGCATAAGAGTTCCAATCTCCCTGCTGCCTCTCCAACATTTGTTATTTCCCGTTTTTTGATTAGAGCTAGTAATGCTGGGTACCACCACTTCTTAATACCTGCCCCCCCCCACCCCATTTGTCAACCACATCGTTATTCAGTGTGGTAATCCTTATAGAGGAAACTTACCTGGGTGGCTTTAGGGACATTTATTATTTTTCCCATTATATTCTTTTTACATATGCTGTTCCTTAAAATGTTAAGTGCAAGAGCATGTTTTCCAAAGGCTACTTATTTAACAGCTCCTCACTGCCTTATGTGACTGCATATAGGTTTTTCTACTACATTTCAAAGAGATCTTTTTATTAGATGATTGCAGGCCTTTAGTGAGAACATCAAGCTTCCATGCTCTCCAAATTAATCCTAAAGCGTCGATGGTAATAAATGCAGGCCACTGCCTAGTATACTGCCTGACACAAAGGAGGCTACCAATAAATATTTGTCAAATGAATGCCACTATATTGCAACCGGGAAAAAAGATTTGTAGGTAAAGCTGGCCCAAATGTTTGATTTAGCAGGGGAAAAGAAGCAGTATTTTCTACATTATGGCCTCTGTGGAAATTAGTTCTATTTCTCTCATTCTTCTTGCATGAGGCTTGGGATACAGCGCACTGGGAGGTGGCAGGAATAAACCTCTCCAGAGGAGCACAGCAAGCTGAAGCTGCCATTCTGGCTGGATGTGGAAGGGAGCAAAAACTTGGACTCTTTTGTTGCCAGGTAGAAACCCCAGGTTCCGCTCAATGTGACTTGTTACAGCCAAGAAACAAGAGGCCGAGGTAAGAGAGAAGAAAGGTGCCTTTATTTCATTGTGCAAGGAAAGGAGCAATTGGGGCTGTTGCCTCTAAGACTGCTCACAGGCAGCTTGGGGAGGTGGGCTTTTATGGACAGCAGACAAGGAAATGCAAATTCATCGTGAATATTCAGGATTGACCTTCATGCAGGTGCTCAGGGCTTGGGGATGACTATGCATTTCTTCTAGACAAGGGTTCAATCCCCTAGAATGGAGGAAGAGGTTGATTATTCTTCATTAGCATATTAAGTCTTCACCCAGAGATGGGGTATTTATATATATATTGCACTTAATGAGCTAATAGGTCACTTGAAGTGTTAAGATGGCATAGAAAATCTGCTAAGACTGGTTGAGGCCAGCTATGCTATCATTCGTTCTATGGCTATCTTGTCAAGGACAGTTTCAGAAGAATGTGCAGCCTATTCTGCTTGGTGTAGGAGGGTAAGCCAGAGCATTTGTCTCTTAGAAGGGCTGGGCATTGAGGCTGCCTGCTTCACTTTCAACCAAAGCCTCCTGCTTCCTAATCAAATTGTGGGAGGCTCTGAAAAAAGATTGGTGAAAAAGAATTCAACAAATTGGCCTTCTAACTTGACTTCTTTTTCAGCAATGACCTTGAGCAAGTCACTGAACTTTCCTTGGCCCCCATTTTCTCATACCAAATGTAATGGCATTGAACCAGAACAGATATTCTCCTTGGGCTCTAAAATGCTGTATTTCTATTTTGGTTTTGGCTTTTTTTTTTTTTTTTCTTCATTTAATAGACTTAATTTTTTTAAAGAGTAGTTTTTAGTTTACAGAAAAATTGTGCAGAAAGTACAAAGAACTCCCATATACCTTGTCTCTTCAGTGCACACTGTTTCTCTGTTATTAACATCTTGCATTCCTGTGGTACATTTACTACAATTGATGAACCAATATCGAGACATTATTAACATCTTAGAAGAAAGGCTGACAATCTACTTTGGCAAAAATAAGCCATTGAAAACCCTATGGAGCATAGTTCTACTCTGACACATGTGTTGGTTGCCATGAGTAGGAAATGACTCAGCAGAAATTGGTGACTGGTATTATTAACTAAAAGTCCCTGGTGGCACAAACAAATGGTTAAGTGCTTGGCTGCTGGCCAAAAGGCTGGCAGTTTGAACTCACCCAGAAGCACATCAGAAGACAGGCCTGGCGATCTGCTTCCAGAAGGTCACAACCTTGAAAACCCTATGGAGAATTTCTACACTATACACGTGGGGTCTCCATGAGTTGGAATTGACAGAACCAACAACAACAATATTATCTATAGTCCATAGTGTTCATTAGAGCTCACTCTTTGGGTTGTATAGTCCATGGGTTTTGACAAATGCATAATGCCATGTGTCCATCAAAACAGGCATCTCTCTTAGTCATCTAGCAGAAATACCACAAGCGGATGGCTTTAACAAAGAGAAATTTATTTCTCACAGTCTGGAAGTCCAAATTCAGGGCACCATCTCCATCTTTCTCTCTCTGGTGGCTCTGGAAGAAGGCCCTTGTCATACTCTTTTCCTGGTCTAGGAGCTTCTCAGCCCAAAAACCTTGGGTCCAAAGGATGCGCTCTGCTCCTGGTGTTGCTTCCTTTGTGGTATAAGCTCCCCAATGTCTCTCTGCTCACGTATCTTTTTATATCTCAAAAGAGATTAACTTAAGACACAACCTAATCTTGTAGACTGAGTCCTGCTTCATTAACATAACTGCCTCTAATCCTGCGTCATCATAACATCATAGAGGTAGGAAAATCACATCAGATAACGAAATGGTGGACAATCTACAATACTGGGAATCATGGCCTAGCCAAGTTGACGTATATTTTGGGGGGACACAGTTCAATATATGACAGTAGCATACAGAATAGCTTCACTTTGAAGGAAAATCTGGAAAAAAAAAATGAGTAAGCCTATCAGTTAAATGTAAATATTATGTTTTAAACCAGACCTTCATGGTCATTAAAGTTTCTGGAAGACTTAGATCTTTTTTTTCTTCATTTATTTTTTATTTCAATCTTTATGTCTAACATGTGTTCTCAGCTTATGACCTCAATTATGTATTAAATATGATATCTATCTCGTGTATCTGCTTAGATTCTAATGCAATAAAATCATAGAGGTGTTAGTGCTCAATTAAATATTTTATTATCAGTGTGGTCATTTCGTCTGGCTGTCTAGCAACCTTTGGACATCCTTCCTATATTTCAAGGGAATTTCCCATATTAGGGGTTCTGAACTCCAGAGCAGAAACCTCAAAACTCACTTTTCCAGCTTTCCTAACAGCTAGGATGTAGTAGGCCTGTGACTTAGGCCCCACTAATCAGGCGCAGGAAACCCTGGTGGCGTAGTGGTTAAGAGCTACGGCTGCTAATCAAAAGGTCAGCAGTTTGAATCCACCAGGTGCTCCTTGGAAACCCTATGGGGCAGTTCTACTCTGTCATATAGGGTCGCTATGAGTCGGAAAGGACTTGATGGTACTTAACAACAAAAACAATCAGGCACAGAAGCCTGGTGGTGCAGTGATTAAAGTCCTTGGCTGCTAACTGAAAGGTCAGTGGTTTGAACTCACCAGTTGCTCTGGGGAAGAAAGATGTGGCAGTCTGGCAGTCTGCTTCCATAAAGATTTCAGCCTCGGAAACCCTATGGGGGCAGTTCTGCTCTGTCCTATAGGGTCTCTGTGAGTCCTGATAGACTTGGTGGCAATGGATTTTGTATCAGACACAGAAGGAGCCCTGGTGATTCAAACAGTTTGTGCTTGACTACTAACTGAAAGGTCTGTGGTTCGAATCCACCCAGTGGCATCACAGAAGAGAGCTCTGGTGATCTACTTTTGTTAAGATTAAAAACAAAAACAAAAACAAAAACAAACCTGCTGCTGCCAAATTGATTCCAACTGATAGCGACCCTACTACAGCTATGGGTCTGTTAAGATTACAGCCACTGAGAGCCCTATGGAGCACAGTTCTACTCTGAGACAGGTGAGGTCACGATGAGTCAGAATTGACTCAACAGCAATGGATTTCAGTGATGAGACACACAAACTTCAGACTCTGAGTTAGAAGCCAGCGGAGTGATTGATGTAGCAGGCATCAAGTAGAATCCTGTTTCTGGCAGGGGTTGTGGCAGAGGCAGCAACGATGGAGGGAGGTCCTCGTATTTATTGTCAGCAGGGTGAGCTGTCATGTCAGTGTCTAGAAGCAGCAGCAGCGGGGTCTCCCATAAACTGGTTTGGGTGTTATTCTTTCAGATCAGCCTAAGTCTGGCTCTCCTGGAGGTTCTGTGAGCTCCCAAGTTAACCTTCATAAATCCTTTTCCTGCTAAAAACCAGATAGAACGGGTGTCGTTGCTGACCAACAAGAACTTTGACTGATAGTTTATTTTTCAAACAATCTCTCATGCATCCAGGATCTAAGTATTCATTTTCCAAGACAAAAAGTAATCTTTGAGTTGTCTGCTTTTAACTAAAAAATTTTAGTCCATAAAATAGTATGACTGATGTTTTACTAACAATTATTTATTCATTCAGCAGATCTTGTGCTCAGAGCTGAAAAGAATGTGGTGATTAGAAAGACACAAGCCCTGCCTCTGAAAGCTCACATCTGTTCTAAAGCTCAGCTTCTATTCTTAGATGATTTAATAATTACAACAGTGATTAACATTAATAAGCACTTACCATGCGCCAGGCACACTTATTAACTCACTGGATCCTCCCTACACCTCTAAGTGTTGGTATTTCTATTATTCCTACAGATGAGGAAACCAAGGACCTTCCTCAAGCTTGTTCAAGGCCACATAGCTAGTAAGTAGTGGAGCTGAGATTCAAACTAAGCCAATCTGGCCCCAGATCCTCCCATCCTCAATGCGCACTCTTACCACAGTGTATTTATGTCACCAGGAGAGTTTTGATTTAGCTAACACCATTTCTATTCTTCATATTTGAAACTGCTCCCTTCTCATTAGAAATTTGAGATTTAAACAGTCACAGCTGAATCAGGACAGAGTAAATACCTCTCCCTCTTTTTTTAAAGATAAAACTGGGTCCAAAAGTGGACCATGACCTTTCCCTTGGTTTTCTTTGGCACAGATGAGAGGGACTAGATCTTCCGAAAGGATTATTTAAATGTTAGGCCTCCCTGCTCCTGCTCTTAGACCTTTGTGGTTTATTCTTAACGCAACAGCCAAAGTAGTCCTGTCCCTTCCCTCTTGAAAACCTTCCAGTGTCCTCTCATATCACTCTATTTAAAAGCCGAAATCCTCCTAAGACTATAAATCCTCACATAATCTGATGCCCATTATTTCTTGGATGCCCCCTCTTTCACTCTTCCTCCAGTCGCCCTGGCTTCTTAGCTGTTCCTTAAATATGCCAAGCTTTGCAGTTTCTGAACTGCTCTTTCCCAAGATATTGAGGACTAAGGTGCACCTGACCCAAGCCATGGTATTCTCAATTGCCTCAAAAAAAAAAATTTTTTTTTTTCCATGTGCATGTAAAAGCTGCACAATGAATAAGGAAGACTGAAAAAGAATTGATGTCTTTGAATTATGGTGTTGGTGAAGAATATTGAATATACCATGGACTGCTAGAAGATGAACAAAGCTGTCTTGGAAGAAGTACAGCTGAAATGCTCCTTAGAAATGAGGTTGGTGAGACTTTGTCTCATGTACTTTGGACATGTTATCAAAAGGGACCAGTCTCTGGAGAAGGACATCATGCTTGGTAAAGTAGAGGGTCAGTGAAAAAGAGGAAGACCCCTAACGAGATAGACTGAAGCAGTGGCTGAAACAGTGGGCTCTAACATAGTGTCTTAGTTAGTGTTGCTGTAACAAAAATACCACAAATGGATGGCTTTAACAAACAGAAATTTATTCTCTCACAGTTTAGGAGGCTAGAAGTCCAAATTCAGGGTACCAGCTTCAGGGGAAGGCTTTTTCTCACTGTAGGCTCTAGGGGAAGGTCCTTGTCATCAATTTTGCTGTGGGTCTAGGAGATTCTTAGCACAGAGACCCCAGTTCCAAAGGACATTTTCTACCGTTGACTCTCCTTTCTTGGTGGTAATGAGGTGCCTCTCCTCTCTACTTGCTTCCCTCTTTTATATCTCAAAAGAGATTGATTCAAGATACAACCTAATCCTTTAGATTGTGTCCTGCCTCATTAACATCATAGAGATTAGGATTTACAACACATAGGACAATTATACCAGATCACAAAAATGGAGGACAACCACACAATATTGGGAATCATGGCCTAGCCAAGTTGACAGACGGTTTTGGGGGATGCAATTCAATCCATAATACGTAGCAACAATTGTGAGGATGGCATGAGACTGGGCAGTGTTTCATTGTGTTGTATGTTGTATGTAGGGTTGGAATGAGTCGGAACAGACTCGAAGGCACTGAACAACAACAACACCGACCTTATACTGTTGTGATCCATAGAATTTTCATTGGCTAATTTTTGGAAGTAGATCTTCCTTCTTGGCTTTAGTTTGAAAGCTCTACTAAAATCTGTCCACCCTGGTGACCCTGCTAGTACTTGAAATACTGACGGCATAGCTTCCAGCATCATAGCAACACACAAGCACGTAGTGTGACAAACTAAGGGCCAATGAAAATGAGGGAAACCCTCAATAAGATGGATTGACACAATAGCCACACAATGGATTCATACATACCAGTGGTAATGAAGATGGTGCAACACCAGGCAATGCTTTGTTCTATTACAAAGTCAGCATGAGTCAGAGCTGACTTGATGGCAACTACCAATACTGGCATTGTCCTTATCTTCTCCAGGTCTTTACTTGAAAGTACCTTTTTATTAAGGGCTTCCTGGCCTTCCTATCTAAAACAGCAACCCCATCTCACTGATATAGGATCTAGGCGGACCAAGAGTTTCCGTTTGTCCAGCACATGAAATTTTTAGAGCTAAAAACATGTAGTCCTGGCCAAACCAGGACTGTTGGTTACCTTATATAGTCCCAGCACCTACAACAGTGACTGGCACATACTGTTGTTGTTGTTGGGTGCCGTTGAATTGATTTTGACTCATAGCAACCCCATGTAACAGACTAGAACTGCCCCATGGGGTTTTCTAGGCTATGATCTTTACCGGAGCAGGTCACCAGGTCTTTTTCCAGCACAGCCACTGAGTTGGTTCAAACTGCCAACCTGTTGGTTAGCAGCTGAGCACTTAATGGTTGGCCCACTAGGGCTCCTATGGCTCATAATAGCCTTAATCAATATTTGTTGAATAAATGAAAGAATGAGCAAGTAGGTTAGAGAAAAGAAGTGCTTTTAGAGTGAGTGTAAGGAGAACATTTGTTGCCCTTAAAATAAGAAAATGTAGGTCTATCTGTCCATTATAGCAACTTGTAAGGCTTCAGCATGCACAAGGGCCCAAATTCCATGAATGAAGAACCAATATTTCCTAATCAGAAAAATATGATCTATCAATTTTGTTCTTACTGCAAGTAGTTTGGAATAGTGTGTCCCATGCCAGTTATTTAGATGAACAGTTAAAATTATCTTGTTGGCTTTATTTATTTTTTTAGACTTTACAATAGTTTCCATATATTAAATGACAATGACACATTTTTAAATATGTAACTTTTCCCATTGTTAATGATCCAGAGTCCCAACTCTTTCCTTTATTCTAGTGTTTCTTCCATCTGCTCCAGCCTAGGTCTCTCTGGAGTTACTCCCTGGGCTATATTCTGCTTGCACGATCTAGTGTTCCACTTCTTGGTTCCACCTGTCTCCTTCCACCAGTCTACCCCACCGCAGCCTCTTTGAAACAGCACAATCTGATGCTGTTTCTGTAAGACATCACACACTTGCTCTTCAAAATATTTTTGGCAAGAGAATTTGGCAAGGCAGCATAAGACAGGAGCTTGTTCATCTTTGCATCCTTTGGTCCTAGCATGGTTTTTACATTCGTCCATTTACCTACTCACTCACTCGCTCACTCACTCGTTTGCTCAATCACTCATTTATTCATTCAGCATATCTTTATTGAGCTCTACAATATGCCAGGTACTGGGAACGAAGCAATTAATAAGATACTTTCTCTGTTCCTTCAAGTAGGAGATGGGCAAATAAACAGGAACAACGAAGGGAGTGTAAAAACTACATTGTATGTTTATGATAAACGTCGGGTACTATGGAAGTCGGAATCGACTCGATGGCACTGGGTTCGACGGCACTGGGTTTGGTTTTTGTTTTTATGGAAGTAAAGAGACCCTGGGTGGTACAAATGGTTAATGCTCTTTGCTGCTAACCAAAAGTTTGGTGGTTTGAGTCCACCCAGAGGCACCTCAGAAGAAAGGCCTGGTGATCTACTTCTGCAAAAACTAGTCATTGAAAACCCTACGGAGCACAGTTCTACTCTAATATTCATGGGGTCGCCATGAGTCAGAATTGACTCGACAGCAACTGTTGGGGTGCAGCGACTTAGTGCTTGCCTATAATATAATATAGGCAAGCACTAAATAAATATAATATAGGCAAGCACTAAATAAATGCTATTTGAGCAACAAAGAGATGATTGAGTGAATGAATGAATAAATTGCATATAGTTGGTGTGAGAACACAGAACCCTCAAGGTACGTAGTCATCCACAAATGAATAGATGCTTCTTCAATTTCATGATTTTGAAGGGGCCAGTCCTTCTGGGACTTATATCATGAAAAATACAGTTTATGTTTCGCCTTCTCTCTTCTTTCCTCCCCCCCACCTCCAACCAAATGAGGTTATAAAGTGTGACTGACAAAGTGCCAACCATGCCATAGTCTGCATGCCCTGTCTACTTTTCTCCAGACTCTTTAAAAAACCCCAATCCCAGGCAAAATTGCACCCTTCTGAAACTCTTTTCTGCATTTTCATTGTTGATTAAACAGTACGTGCTTGTCTTCAAGGCAGCTAACTGTACAGCCAACATGGGTTGCTTAACTCTGCTTACGATTTTCCATAATGGTTATTAAATCATGGCTGTGATCATTGGAAAGCAGGAACTGTTTTTCCAGTTGACCTTCACCCCTAATTTCCACGCACCTCTTCGATCCCTTACTGGTGGTTTCCATGCCAGCTATTTGCTGGTCTACACTGCTGATTCTGTGTACAGCAGGGTTTATCAGAAGGCCATCTGCTATCCTTGACAACTCTCTAGTACAGTAAACATCTGCTGTGGAACTGGAAAGAACTAGTTCAAACCACTTTTTCTTAGTTTCATGTATCAGTCCTGCTTTTTACAGACAATTGTCTTCTTAATTTCTCCCATACCCTTTCAGAACCTGTGGAAATCTTCCCTTTAACAAAAGCTCAAAAACTCTTTTTTGTATGCTAAAATATTTTAAAGTAGCAAATAGTAGTTTGACATTTTTTTTAAAAAGTATACATCTCTGAAAATTAAGAACATTTTCTTACATAGCCAAAATTAGTACTGATTTCTTAATACTTAAAACCCAGTTAATGTTCATATTCTCCCAGTTGTTTGAAAAATGCAAACTGTGATCCAGTACAGAACCATACATTGCCTCGGCTTTTCATATATGAATGAGCAGTCTCATGACACCGACCTGAGGAAGAGTCCAGGTCAACAGCTGTCCTGTAGAATAAACAAGTTGACCGATCGCTTCCCCATGGTGTTGTTTAATTGGAAGTGAAATCTCCAGGCTTGATTATATTCTACTCCAGCACTTTTGGTGACATAGTATATCTCATGCTGTGCCACAACATGGTTTCCTTTCACAACTACTTTTCCCCATTTTAATCAGAAATCTTCACATCATTCTTTAGAACTAATTTATTTCAGTGAAAAAGTAATACCTACTCACATTAACAAATTAAGACACCTTATAAAGTGGTGTTAGAGGAAAGAAAGTCTTCGTTTCATACCACACTTTCAGTCTCCCATCCTCCCAAAGGAGGAAAATATTCCTTCTGGAAATTCTCTATGCACACACAATGGAAGCGTACTTTCACTTAACAACATACCTAGGTGGTCCTTCTACATTCTAATCAAATGTGTTGTTTGTAATGGCTCCATGGTTTATGATTCTGTAGATGTTTTATAATTCACTTAACTAATATTTCATTTTTGGATTTTTAGGTATTTTCCAGGCATGCACCTTTGCACATGCATGAAAATATAATCTAACATGTAGACCACGTTCCTAGAAGTGCCATTGCATGCTTTAAAAAAACTCAAGAAACAAAAACAAAGAAAACCATTGCCATTGAGGTGATTCTAAATTATGACGGCCCTATGGGTGTCAGAGTAGAACTGTGCTCCACAGGGTTTTCAATGGCTGATTTTTTTGGAAGTAGATTGCCACAGGTCTTTCTTCAGAAGTGCCTCCAACTTTTGGGTTAGCAGTCGAGCACATTAACTGTTTGACCCATCCAGGGACTCCATTGCTAGCTTAGGGGTATATGATAGATAGTGCAAAATTTTGTTCCAAATAGTATGTACAGTTTATGTATCTACTAAGAGTATATTATGAGAATGTGTTTCCATACACCACCCTTGTCAACACAAGGTATACTGTATTTTTACTCAAATAATGTGTGCCTTCTGCATTTGCTTGCCAGTTGTGCCCTACCCCCATGAGGCACCCTCACAAGCGCAGCCATGCCAATCCTCTTCCACATGTTGCTGTAAAAAACTAGCATAGTGTGCTTACAAAAATACCTTGCAGGAGGAGGGTGCCACAGGCAAACAAATGCAGAAGGTGTGCATTATTTGAGAAAAAATACAGTAATGGATTTTTTGGTCTTTGCCAATGGTAGGTGAAAAGGTCTCATTGTTTTGATGTGCATTTCCTTAATTTTGAATGTAGCACATATCTTTTCCTATATTTAAAAGTCTTTTTTTTTTTTTTTCTTTCTGTGAACTGTTTTTGTTTTTTGGATAGTTTTCAACTGGATTGTTTGTCTTTTACTCATTGATTGGTAAGAAATACTTATAAATTAAGGAGTTTCCTTTAGTTTATCAAATGTGTGAAAATATTTGTGGCAGGATATTAGCATGCAGACTGTTTTGATCTGTAGATTTATTATTCTTCCTCTTTTTTTTCCTGCACTGAAGGATGTAGAACAAGTATTTTCTCCATCTCCAATAGTGGTGCCCTCAAGGAAAGAGTGTCTTGTTTTTCCACTGCTTTTGGTCTAATGTCTTGGTTATAAGGCGTGTAAGAGGAAAAGCGTGTTTTTCAGAAAATGTTAAAAAATTGTAACATTGGGAGAAGTAAAGAAGGAGGCAGTAAAATGTGTGTGGAGGCTGCAGGAGCTGAGAGTTGATCCCAGGAAGTCGTCGAAAAAGGAAGAGAATTTGCTGTCTGAGAAGAGTCAAACTGACCTGGTAGGTACCACCGCAAGGGGCAATGTTTGAATGCTCAGAAGCTGCCTGAGCTCTGTGTCAGTGCCTGTAGCCTCTACAGACCGGCACCTTGTATCACCTACACTAGATGCCCTGTGCTTCCTGGGGCATTGGGTGCACAGAATCACATCCTAGACCTGAAATAGCGACCGTCACTCAGGGATGATGATGGTGCCAGGGCTGACTCTATGGCTTTCCTTCATCTCCAGCTGATTACTCTGTGAGGATAGCCCCCTTTCATAACACCTGTAAGTCCAAGAAAACGGGGTGAAGTGGAGTCCAATCACAGAGGTGAGCCCCTCTCACAATATCTGTATGGGGGTGGGGAGTGTTGAACTAAAACAGCTCAAGACCCCCTTACTGGAATAGTGGTTACTGACACCCCTGTTACACATTTTTCTAGATTGACTTTGCTAGAATATGTTGTTTTCTGTACATACATTAAAATATTTTATATGGTAAAACTTATCACTCTTTTCTTTTATGGATTCATGTTTAAAAGTGTGATTAACCTGAAACTTGCTCTGTTATAAGAGATTCGGCTTTTTCTTTCCAGAGAGTTGGACAATTGTCTATCGTTATCGTACAATCCAGCTTCTCCTCACTGACCTGAAATGCCCTTATTATCATAGATTTATTCTCACATGTATTTAGAATCTATTCTGTTCACTGATCTCTCCCTGTGGTTTTAGTTACTCTAGCTATGTTACACAGAGTGATTATCCGGCAAGGCCTTCCTCATGACACCTCTTTTCTAATGTTCTCACACCTCTTACAGTTTGTTTTTTCCATATGAACTTAAGAATTTGCCTATTTCCTTTGAATCATGATGGCGTTTTTCAATGAGATATTAAATTAACCAGTTCACAGCCACCTGACATCTTAAAATACTGAGTTTAAGACCACATTTATTCAAGCCTTGTTCAAGACTTACAGTAGTATCCCAAATTTTCCTTCAGTAGCTCTTGCATATTTCTTGTTTATTCCTAGATACATAGTCATTTTGCTGATAATTTAAGATGGGTCTCTTTTTCCATTACATTTTCAAAATTGTTGTTAAATGTATATGGAAAAGCACTCACTTTACTGAATTCTCCTATTGTCTGTAATAACTTTCCAGATGATCTTCTTGAGATTTCTAGTTATGTAACCATTTCATCCATGGAAAATGGTAATTTTGTCTTTGCCTTTCCAGTTTTTAAAAATTGTATCTAAGTGTCTCTATTACCTAGAGCTGCTATAATACAAATACCACAAGCAGGTGGCTTTAAAGAACAGAAATTTATTTTCTCACCATTCTGGAGGCTAAAAGTGCAAATCAGGGTCTTGGCCCTGTCAGTTCCTTCCTTGTTGGTAGCCCCAGGTTACTTTTGTTCCTTGGCATTCCTTGACATGTAGACAATCCTTACATGGCTTCTGTCTTTCCCGTGTGTGTCTCTGTGTCCATTTATAACTCACAAGTGATTAGATCTAGTACCCACTCTACTTGGGAATTCAATACATACTTTGAGGGGGCACATCTGGTATTGCAAGAACAAGGTAAATAATGTGATATACTGAGCATCCCTTCTTGACTTTATTTTGGGAGTACAATTATCAAATTATTAAATTGGTGGAGCCCTGGTGGCGCAGTGTTAAGAGCTCAGCTGCTAACCAAAATGTCAACAGTTCGAATTTACCAGGAAACTCTATAGGGCAGCTCTACTTTGTCCTATAGGATTGCTATGAGTTGGAATTGACTTGATGGCAATGAGTTTGGTTTGTTTTTGTTTTTAATTATTAAATTGGAGTCAGAGCTACTTAGTTTGAAATACATCTCTCCAAAGTTGTTCTTATTATTTAAAATCTGTTGCAATCATTGCATAAAATTTGGAGTCCCTCAGTGTAGAATATCTATCTTTGAAAGATTTACTTAGCATTTATTGGTCTATCAGCTTATCTCTCAGAAGATTTATTAACCTCAGTCTCATCAACATGCTATTCCAGGAAATTATACCTATTATACCCAAAATAAAACATATGTGTTTAACAAGTCTTGGATGGCTTTTACTCTATCAATAGTGCTCAGATTATAAGTAACTGAAGCAAAACAATACATACGATATTATTAAATATTTTCTTGAGCACAGTTTTCAGGTGTTGTGCACTATTTTTATCAAGTGGGGATAACTTACATTATTGCTGAAGCCCATCTTTATGGCCTGTTTCATCTTCTAATGGTTGCTCTAAGTCTGCATAGCTTCTTCAAATGCATTTTTTCTATTCACATCTTTCAACCCATGTCACTCCTATGATTAACAAATTCTGAAAAGAATTTATTTCAATTATTCTTTGCATATATCACAATTGTCAATCTGAAAAGCTGATGAATAATTTTAGTCTTTCTAGAAGGCTAAATGAGTTGCCCTTTGTTCATATGGATCTCAACTGATTTTAATTTTTTATTGGCCTAGATTTAAAAAAAACACTTCCTTACCACCTACCACATGTAATTCATTCTTATTTGTTGCACCACTTCTAAACTGTATGAACGTTGACAAAGGTGTTAATTTGTGTTGGTGTAGACCCAAGGGAAGAGATTCGGAGTAGAGGGCAGCTCCCCTTCCCGATGGTTACTCTGCAACCTCAGCTCTTGCTCTTCTCACAATGCTACGTACTGCCCTTTCTGAATTTACTAAAACAAACAAAAAAAACCAACAGTTGCTGTTGAGTCACCTTGGACTCATGGTGACCCCATGTGTGTCAGAGTAGAACTATGCTCCATAGGGTTTTCAATGTCTAAAGCGAAGCAAGCATTTTTTGAGCAATCAGACCACTCCCATCTTTGGTACTGGAGTGTGCCCAGAAAAGGGTCACCATGAACAGGATTGGAAGCCAAATCACATGATTATACTGTAAAACATAATATGTAATGAGTGTTTACTATATGTCAGGCACTGTCCCTAAGTACTTTGTTATCTCATTTAATTCTCATTGCACCCCACTGAAGATGGTACTATTGTTATCCTCATTTTTCAGATGAGAAAATTAAGACAGAAAAGAAGCTGTCCAGTGTTACATGGCTGGTGTATGGCACAGTCTATGCCTTTTGGTTGCAGGAAATGAGGAAGCTATGGAAGCTTAGAGTCTAATATTGAACAGCAGGTGGACGTTGTCCACAAGTGGATTTCTGGCTAATATATGGGATAACTCTCCAAGGATGAGATTTATCTGAAAAAGGAATAAAAAATCTTGTGAAGTAGCGAGTTACTTATTACTGAAAAGTTCAGATAGAAGTTGGATGGCCGTTGTTGGGGATGCTGACAAAGATACTCAGGTATTTAATCAGCAGTTTGGGCTAGTTATCCTTAAAGGCCCCAATAACCTTGAGATACAGTAAATGAGTCACTACCTGATTTCCAGCAGGATAGTTGGAGTTGTGTATTATGGGTAAAGTGACAACATTTAATGAATTCTAGGTTGTCAACATTACAAGAAACAAGTATGCCAGGGTTGATTCTTATTACATAAAATTGATAAAATATCTTAAACATGGCAGCAGAGAAATTCAGATGTTGTTGTCGTTAGGTGCCATCCAGTCAATTTTGACTCATAGTGACCCCAGGTGATAGAGAAGAACTGCCTCATAGGGTTTTCTAGGCTGTAAACTTTACATGAGCAGATTACCAGGTCTTTCTCCCATAGAGCTGCTGGTTGGTTTCAACCCACCAACCTTCTGGTTAGCAGCTGAATGCTGAACTGTTGTGCCACCAAGTTAGGTGCATGATAGAGGCAGTGCAGTGGAGTGGTTGAGAACATGGATTCCAGAGCCAGATCACATGGGTTCAAGTCTCAATTTTACCGTTTATGAATTGTATGACCCGAAGAAAGTTAGTTAATCTTACTGCGCCTCAGTTTTCTCATCTGTAAAATACTGTGTTAAAAACACTATCTCATTTTTAAGCCCTCTGAAGATTGTATCAGTTGATATACATAAGGTGCTTAGAACAAAGCCTAAGACATATGTAATAGGTGATAGATGTTGCTTACTGTTATTCCAAAGAAGGTCTATGAAAGTTTAGATACTCAAACATTATAAAAGGTAAACTATTCCAATTTTATTGTCACAAATTGGTATACTATTAAGAACAAGATTAGAAACAGACTCATAGCAAATCACATAAACATACGTCAAGAAAATATTAGACCAAGATAGATTTGAACTCTGACTTTGAAAAAGGGTTTCTTTCTCAAATTGTTTTTCTATTTTTACTTATTATAAACAATCAATATTAAGTATTTCCTTGAGTTATCTATTATTATTTCCAGTACAATGCTAAATATTTTAAGGAGAAATATAAGAAGCATATCACATGGTCCTTATCCTTAAATATCTTATAATCTAGCTAGTTGTGATTATAAAGACACATTTAAAAAATCCTAGGACCTAATACTATTAAGTAAAAATCACCTTTCAAAGTAATCAATTTGGAAGTTTATACACATAGTTCAATAATCCTGCCATTGCTCAAAACGTTTTTTTGCATCTTTTATCTGGGGATTGTTTTTAGATCCATTATACAAGTCATTTGAAAAAAGCAGACTCATTGCTTTAGAGTTCTGGTCTATTTTCCTCAAGCACATGCCTTAATCAACCTGTATTACTTACTAGGTTTGGTTCTCAGTGACTTCTGGTTATTTTAAAATGTCAAATTTACCCTAAAAGATGGGCTATTCTTGATTATCTCCAAAAAGAAGAATCACAGCATTACTGGACGGTAAGTACCTGGAGGGTGAGGGGCCTAGCTCACTTATCTCTGCATCTCCTCTGGCATCCACCATGGTACTGAACCATAGCAGTTCAACACGTATTTGTTGAATTGAGCTGGTGGGAATGCAGCACATTAGTTGTTCAGCCGCTGGAAATATCAGGTGTGTTGAGGACAAAGGTGAGGAAGAGTTCCAGATAGGATCTGAATGAGATTTCCTTCTGCTCTATGATTTCAGCATTTTCATTCACCACTCCTTAGGCATCTGGCTTTGACAGCGAAGGACAGAATGGTCTGCCTGAAGCCGGCAGCAGATTTTCCCAATGTTCCCTTCTAGCCCTGGGTTGAAAAAAAAAAATGTGTGTGTGTATGTGTATATATATATATATATATACACACACACACACATATTATGTATATGTATATGTATATGTATATGTATATGTATATGTATATGTATATGTATATGTATATGTATATGTATATGTATATGTATATGTATATGTATATGTATATGTATATGTATATGTATATGTATATGTATATGTATATGTATATGTATATGTATATGTATATGTATATGTATATGTATATGTATATGTATATGTATATATACACATACATATATTATTAGTTAACAGATTAATACCTATTTTTAAGTCCAACATGTCTTAAATACATATTTGCCAAATACACTTAAGTCTGATGGATGACCAAGAAAAGTGGAACTTCAGTTTCAACATAAAGCTAAAAAAACTGTGCCTATATACATGAATGCCAGGGGCCTTTCTCACATTTATATTCTTCCTAACAATCATTAGGTTTTATGCCACCTTACAGAAAAAGACAATGTACTTGAATTTTGCATTTGTGTTTGTATGTGTGAATTACGTTCATTCTGAAATTTCTGGCAGGGTCTTCTAACTCCATTTAGTATTTTAACATAATGACAAGTTCATGAAGACAAAGTTTTTTAATATATGAAACAAAAAAATTAACTCACAACCAAAAAACCCCACTGCCATTCAGTGGATTCTGACTCATACAGACAAAATATAAATTACTTTCTTTAGTATTCTTTATTTTGAAACAAAGAAAGAAGAGTACAAAGGTTCCTAGTTGCAGACCCTAGTGTTAAATATATTTTTATAGTTTTTTACCCTTTACTTACAAAACAAGAAATAAAACAATATTTTTAGATGATAAAAATGTCAGAAACCTGGAGTTTATACAAGTTCCTGTGTAATCATAAATTTCTGCAAACATCAGTAGGTTTGAAAGTTCAGAGTTTGAGGAGTGCCTGGCTTAAGTCTACAGAATAATGTCTTATCTTTAAGAAATAATGGTTAATGTATTTTAAGGATCCCTAGAAGTTGATAGTTAAAATAAGCTATTTCTCACTTATTTAAGCTATTTTAATCATCACCAAAGTATGTTTTCCTTACCTTTTAATTATGTTTATATTTAGTACTTTTTTTCTCTTACAAGCATGGTATCTATCAAAGCTATCCATATCTCCCAGAAGATAGGTTTGGCTAAATGATTTCTTGCCTACTTTTACAATTGAAATAAATTTACAATAAGAAAGCTGTTTCAGCTCAAAAATGAAGATTTCTGAATTCCACAAAAGACAAGGAAATGGAAAATATGGGAGAAAAATTAAGAGACAGAGAGGAATGATCTAGAAAGTCTAACATCTTATCTATGTCTCAGAAAAAGAGAATAGAGAAGATGAAGAAAAATCCTTAATCAAAGAAATAACAGAAACATTTTCCAAAGATAAAGATTAAAGGATTAAAGTTTTAAGATTGAAAGTCTTATCAAGCACTAACTTATATCAGTTAAATACACACACACACACACACACACTTAGACATGTCCTCATGAAATTTCAGAATGGCAAGGGTACATGAAAGATCTCAAGAATTTTCAGAGAGAATGAAAAACTCCCTCAAAGAAACTTGAATCAGGTTAGCTTCAGAGTACTTAACAACACTAAAGTTTAAAAGAAAATGAAACAGGCACGTCAAAATTCTGAGGAAATCTACTTTTGAACCTAGAATTCTATATCCAGCCAGAATATCAATCAGGTGTGATGGTAAAATAAAGCAAATTTCAAACATACAAGAACTCAGAAAGTTTAGGTCACACGTATCCTTTCTGAAAAATTTACTTGAGTTTTTTTATGTGCTCCAGCAAACTAAAAATCTGTGGCACTTTGATCTCTGCTCTGGGAAAAAAAAATTTTTTTTCTGGGAAGTGTAATTGACACATTCTTGCAGAGGCCATGTTTCCCTTGGGCTGCTCCCAGTCAATGACAGAGGATGATAGGGATAGTAATGTAGGCCCATGCCTTCATATGCAAGACTCCTCTGGCATCTGACTTTGGCTCAAAGACCTTCTCATCTCCTATCAGCTTGGTCAAAACATTCTTAGAACTGTGCAGGCTCCTTCTGTCTAACCCTCTTTCCTTTCTTCTCTCCTTTACAAGGCTCAGATCTACATCTCAGTATGATGGCTTTCTGTACGTTCTTTGGTTCCCTTCCCCCATTTTCCCTCACAGATGTTTTCCCCAGTAAATCTCTTGTATGTCTAATCCTGTCTTGGCATATACTCCACAAATGATTTGAATTAACACAAAAGCCAAGAAAGAGCAGAATATGGAATCTGAGAAGCAGTGGACTGAACCCAAAAGTGCAATGTAAAATCATCAGGATGCTAACTGTACAGTATGGCCAGAAAGCAATGATCCAAAACAAAGCAGTAGTTCAGGGGCCCCAAGAAAAATATCTTCAATAATAAAGTAGATTGACTATAAGAAATAGTATAATTTGAAAACTGGAAAGAGAAGGTAAAGGCCTCTTATTCTCTTGTTACCAATGAAAAAAGAATTAGACATTCCCAGAAAACTAAATGTTGTATAAAGAGAGTCACAGTCCAAGCATGAAGCAAATTAAAATATGGTATGCACCTGGGCAACTGATGTAATATAATTCATTTGACCTTGACGCTTGAAACATTTTCCTCCAAATGGCTCAAGTTTTGTAAAATAGGATTATTTGTCTTTCCCCATAGCTTCCTTCATACCACTTGGTTCTGCAGTGAATAATGTTTAGAAAATCAATAATGTGACAGGATGTTAGATTGGAAGTTTTATTGGAGGCACCAAGATATTATAGATAACAGGTATCAAAGTGAGCTGCAAGATAGGCCACACTGCAGAAATTTCAAAGTAGGTGCTCTAGAATCAGTCAGATGACTCACCAGACTCTACAGTGGAAAATCTGGAACACAAAAGAACAATGGGCTGGCTACTTTGCTTGTGAGCAGACAGGATGCTGTTATATTGGGATCAGATCTAGATAAAGGAAGGGTGAAAGGCATTGTAGACAGTTTTGAGCCTGATGGAGACAGAGAGCCAGCTTGGAGGTATTTTTAAAAGAATCACTGGGAAGGACAATGCAACCCCCAAAGTAGGATATATCTGAGGGGGAAGCTGCAATCAGGAAAAAACACAGTGCCTGTGGTGTGAGAGGTACAGAACAAAGTTCCCAGTGGAATCTTCTGAGGAACCATGAAAGTGCTCAGGAAGATCTCCAGGGCCAGAGAATGCAGTCTTCCTGTTAGGGTGGAGCCGAGTAATACTCATTTTATTCTCCTTTTCTATCTCCTCCTTAATTTGATTCCAAAGAGGTCAAAAACCATGGTTAGTAAGATGGGAGGGAAGGTTGAAAGCATAAGGCCAGGAAAGAGAGAAGAACCCTACAGGTCTCCTCTGGCCTTCTGCCTGCTGAAGGCTTCTGCTGGAAAACATGAATAATATTCAGTTCGAAACATGTTCTGAGTTTTGATTTTACATGGAACTGAACACTTTTAAAAAATGAACTGAGACTATGTTTGCAAAGTAATGTGATCATGGAACTTTCTGTTATCTAAGAGTACCTAGAAAAGTCCTGAGATGTCAGTATTTTCAAACAGAGGTAGAAGAAGGGATAGAACATGTTTAAAAAGATAAAGGGAGACAAAAACAAGGTTGAGTTCCGACTACATTTCAGGAGTCCTGTGTGTTTAATATTACAGATATAATAATATTGTAAATGTTATTTACTGACTCTGTGTTTTTAGAATCAATCTACAGACCAAGTATGGAAGATGTATAGTTACAGAAAAGAACATATTAGTTATGAACTTTGGCAATATAAAAATAATGGTATAACTTAAAGAAGCCAAGCGGTGGACAGGAGGGGGAAGTAGAAGCAGAAGGGAGTCAATTTTAATTTTACAGAGAGTGGAGTCAAGAGATACTGTCTAATATTGATGGCTTAAGAAAAAGGTGGCTAAATATGTAATTTAAACTTATAAAGACGATCAACTGAAGAAATAAAAGTATAATAAATCAAAATTGGGAGAAGGAGAATGGGGAACAGGGGAAGGTTATGTGAATTAAATTCCTTAGCTTTTATATGGGATCATCAATAATTAATGCTTAAAATTGATAAAATGACAAACAGAGATACAAGACCTCAACACTCAAATGGCAAATAGGATACAACAGGATAGCTCTGGGAATGGGACTGGTGTCAGGAGGCAACTTTTACTTTTCATTTTATACACTGCTATACTGTTTGTTTATTACCATGTACATGCATAACTTTTATAACCATAAATAAAATGAGATTAAAGGAAAACAGTAAGAATGTTAATTTAAAAATTCCTACCTTGCTCTAATCCAGGGTTTGGTGTGCATGTCCAAACCACATCCCCAGTTGCCATGTTTTTCAGAAGCTGGTGGCAAAAATCCCCTTTCTGGGGCCAGCTCCTCTGCAATTGCCCTGATGTGGTAGGGCTCAAACCCACAGCAACCGCCAATGTACCTGACACCCAGGTCATAGGCCTCCCTGGCATACTTTTGAATATCCCATCTGGTTGCAACTCTGGGCTCCAATCCTGTAATATAATAGTTATGGCACTTCTGTTACCATCCTCGTTTTCAAAGGACAAATGTTCTGATGGGTCTTTTTTTTTTTCCTCAATTAAAAAACTATAAACTTTAGATTATGTTCTCCTTAGATAACTCCTTTTCCGTTAACATTAAGTGTTTTTGTTTTATGTAGACTCATCCTGTCAGACAGCACAATTTACATTATTGTGTGCTGTTGAGCAGTTCTGACTCATGGCAACCCTATATGACAGAGTAGAACTGCCCTATAGGGTTTCTCGGGCTGTTATCTTTACCAGAGCAGATCACAGGGTCTTTTCTCCTGAAGAGCTGCTGGTTGGTTCAAAGTACTAACCTTTCAGTTAGCAGCCGAGTGGTTAACCATTGCACCTCCAGGGCTCCTTGTACAACTTATGGTTGTTTCAATTTTGTTACAATAGGAAACCACAAGAATTCTCCATAAGCTTACCAAAGGGGTATTCTGGGAGATCCACAAACCCTCCTTTGCCACAGTCAGGTGTGTGGAATCCCAGGGACTGCACCATCAGGTGTGCTTTCAACCCTGCAGCCTGAAGACCCTCCTTCATGAGCTTCATCGTCTTCAAGCTGATTCTGGGTCCAAATCGGCAGTTCACACCAACGATTGAAGCCCCTAAGCAAAGAAATAAAGAACTTTTACAATTTTATTTACCTACTTGTTTGTTCAGTCCTTTTTTTTTTTGAAGTTAAAGGTAATTTACTTGTTGCGGTGGAGTTGACTCTGCCTCATGGTGACTGCATCCATGAGTGTAAGAGTAGAACTATGCTCCATAGGGTTTTCAGTGGCTGATTTTTCGGAAATAGATTGCCAGGGCTTTCTTCCAAGGTGCCTCTGGGTGGGATGGAACCACTAATCTTTTGGTTATCGGCTGAATGTTAACTGTTTGCACCACCCAGGGATTCCAGAAGGTACCTTAGGGATTAGCTATTCCCCTCTCCTCCCTCAAGTTTTACAGATAACATCACTGATTCAAGTTAACACTTCTATTTTCGAATTGCTCTCAAAATACTAAGCAAACTTGGTGAGTTTCCTGCACAACAACCGAGCCGCTTATTACATATTATGAATCCAAATTACCTGCCATTACCAGTTTAACCGCACATTCTCCGGGTGTTACATCATGCATGTCTCCCTCTGGGCCTATGCACATGGTAGCTGCCACGGGTTTACCGGCTTCCTTTAAGACTTCCACAGCCCACACAGCTTCTTCAGCATGCTCAAAATACTAAAAGAAGTTTCAGTTTTTCTACTGGTCCAAATACAAAGCAGATTTTGAATGATAGAACTCCAATGTTATAAAACAGTTATAAAAATTACCAAATTCATAATATGAGGTAAAACTTGTTAAGGAATGGGCCTCTATCAAACTGACTAAAGGATATACTTTTGAGTAAATATTTTACTTACTTTAACAATAATACAGATTTTCATTCAGGGATCACCTGTACAGTGAGATGATGAGTTGGGGCGGGGTGGCGGGGGAGGACTCACAAAGATCTTTAAAGTAATTTAGTATTGAAAATCATAGTTATTTTATTTTTTTTATTGTGGTAAAAATACATATAACAAAGCATTTGCCATTTCAACATTTTTTTACACGTGCAATTCAGTGATATTAATTAACATTCATCATGTGGTCCAATCATTACCACTATTTGTTTTTAAATTTTTCCATCACCCTTAACAAAAACTCAGCGCTCCCTAAGCAATGACTCCCCTTTTCTCCCTCCATCTTGTCCCTGGTAACCACTAATAAACGTTGACCTCTATACATTTGTCAAATTCTAGATATTTCATATAAGCAGGATCATACAATATTTGTCCTTTCATGATTGACTCAGCATTATGTCTTCAAGTTCCATCCATATTGTAGCATGTATCAAGACTTCATTTCTCTCACTGGCTGAGTAGTATTCCATTTTACCTATGTACCACATTTATTTATCCGTTCATTTGTTGATGGACTTTTAGGTTGTGAATACTGCTGCAATGAACATTGGTGTACAAATACCCGTTTGTGTTTCTGTCCCTGCTTTCTATTCTTTGGGGCATATACCTAGGAGTGGAATTGTTGGGTCATATGGTAATTCTGGAGCCCTGGTGGTGCAGTGGTTAAGAGCTCGGCCGCTATCCAAAAGATCAGCAGTTGGAATCCACCAGCTGCTCCTTGGAAACCCTATAGGGCAGCTCTACTCTGTCCAGTGTTTAACGTTTTGAGGAATTAACCAACTGTTCACCCCAGTGGCTAAAATCATCACTTCAAGGGGACAAAACTTTTACTCACAAATCTTGGACTTATCTTTAACGGAACTGGGGTAATCTCTGAAATATAATTAGTAGTTTATCATGCTTTATACTTTTGAAGTGCTTTTATATTCATTTCTAGTTACATATTCTTAAGTGTTCCACAAAGTAGGAAGGGAAATATGATGATTTCCACAGATGAGGACACTGAGGCAAACAGTGGGAAGGGATAGCTACTCAGTTACTTTGCCAACGGCGGATCGAACACCTTGTCTGATAAACCCATGGCATTTGTAGAGGTGCTTTCCAGGAACCCCCTTTCCAGGAACCACCTAAGTGCCACAGTTGAAAAGCTGACTTTAACGTAAATGGAGAAAAACTGGCAGAAGTCTCCCTGTTTTCTCTCTTTGACTTAGAAACTGATTCTGCAGCAGTAGTGTTTGAGGAATGACAGAGTCAAAGAGGGGGTCTCAGACCACAAAACAAAATGCAACACTTGTGTTCCCTTCCATTTGGAGAAGAGATAGGGCAGAGTTAGCACAGAGTGTGTTCTACTCTTTGCAAATGGTTGTCCCCAGATGGGTTAGCCAGGTTGGAGCAGTGGTGAGCCTTGGGAAGGTTGATGAGGTAATGGATAGTGATAGATTTTTCAATAGGTTCAATAGAGGCGTTAGGCAAATAGCAGTTTGGACAGAGGCTATTGCCCTTGCTTAGGGTAAAGACTTGGGTGTGAGGGCTTATCCCAAGGCAGCAGCAGTTATTACAGGAAATAGGTATTGAGGGCTTTTTTTTGGAGGTAGAGGAAGGATAATGTTCTGGGCATTCATGTCCAATCAGTGACCAAGTCCTAATGATTCTTTCTTCAAAACAGCACTAACACGTTTTCATATTTTCATATGAATAGAAGCAGAGCAGTAAGAGTGAGCAAGGCATGGATGGAGGAGGTTAAGGAAAGGACTGGGTACTTGAGTAACATGGTGAGGCCTGGACGAGCCTGAGCAGACACCTATCTCTTACACTTTGCTCCTTCACAGCTTCCGGCCCACATATTCGCTCCTTCCAGACCTGCCCTTTCTTCAGGAGATGATGCTCACTAGACCACTGTCCCCTCCTCTCACTCTGCACTGTAAGGATCCTTGGAGAGATCAGCTGCTTCCATCCCCCAGACCTTAGAAAACCAATGACTGTGGCCAAGCCTCTCCTTAATCTCTCCTTCGGTTTCATAGAGAACCTAGCATAGATGTGAGAGGATGGTGACCTTGACTGCAGTACATTTAAATAAACGTTTGACCATCCACATGGAGGAAATGAGGGCATAAGGCAGTTCAATGCCCTAATGAAAGGTGAAGACTGTGCAGATGGTACTTGCCAAAGGGATTTAATCCTTTCCCTCTATACTAGGCTTACCTCTGCAATTACAAAGTCCACATTTTTCCTGGCAAAAACCTCTAGCTGCAGTCGAAAAATTTTTTTAATTCTAGCTTCATCCTTATGGTGTTGGTACACTGATGTCTGGCAGATTCCCCCTGCTACCAAAGCATCGCCTTTTCCAGCCACTTCCCTGGCAAGGTCACAGGCAGCGGCATTTATATCTTCCCACTGAGAACAGAAGAGTACAGAAGGTGAGCCTGGCATTGTAAAGGTAAAATATAACAGATAACAGGGAGTTTTGAGCAAGTACTATGAGTACAAGTCTCTGGTTTAAACTACAATAGGAGAGGACCAGCAGGGTCGGGTACCATCTCCTCTGCTACCAGTGACATTATCTTTCCACTACTGTACTTACCACATTGGATTTTAACAACTGTTTATTTGTTTGTCTACCACACTTGACTATGACCATCTTTAGAACAGGGTCTATGCCTTTGTATCATTTTTGAATCTAGCAGATAGCATAGTAAATGGATTATAAACATTGAGCATAGTGAATGGACTGTAACAGATAATAAATGTTGGTTGCTTGAATTAATAAATGAGCATTCACATTGACAAGCATTAACCCTTTACATGTGCAGAATATTTTACAATATTTTCACACCCTTCATTGTATCTGCTCTTCTCAACAACTCCTTGAGTTTACACATTACTCTTATCTCCATTTTGCAGAGAGAAAAGTGATGCTCGATGCAGTTAAGTGTCCTGCACAAAATCACAGTGTCAATAGGTGGCAAAACTGGATATGGTACACAATTGTTCTTATTCCTAGACCAGTGCTGTGTTCCCCAGGGCCACCGTGTCTCCAGGTGGACAAGACAGAAAAGAGGAATGTGAAATGAGAAGGTAAAAAAGGAATCTCAAAGTGTGCTTTCTTTCCAAAAAAAAAAACAGAAGGTTGGCCATGCCATTCTAATAATGGATGCTTCTCCAGTCCTACTCCTCCTCCTCCTCCCTTACCTAAAGGGACAGAAAGAAGCTCATCCATTTAGTATATATATTTATCTAATAATTAATAAATATACATTTTATGTGGATTTTGTCAACAAAGTGTGCTAACTCATCATGTTGATTCCATAGCTTCCCATCAAGAGGTTATTTTTATTACAGATGAGTCCCTCTCCTGCATACTTACCTTACTTTCCATATTGTCCTCACTGGCAGAAAAGGTAAAGGTCTGCATGACATTTGATCCCGCTCTCAAGAATTCCATGTGAAGCTGGCGAACTACAAAAAAGTTGTTTTTGAAAGTGAAATAAAAGAAATTAAAAATCATGGATGCTATCATTTTCAGCAGCAGCACCTCATCCACACATATCTTTTTCAATCACACACAGTTTCAAATCTAATACTTAGAAAATGTTGCAGACTAAGGGCAGTACAATTTAAAGGTTTCGCAGGACATGGCAGAGTGCCAAGTCAGGACTGTTTAGAGTAGCCTCATACTGTCCTGCTGACGGGCTCCAATGGCCTGGTGCAGTCCGATGTGGGGATTAAGGCCTGGCTGGCCACTTTTCTCCTGGTTTAGAGAGCGTTTATTCCGACATCAGTGTTGTGAAGGACATAGCTGGTCTACTTGTAGTCAGGGAGCATTGGGTAGGTCTGGGAGTAGAATGAGGAAATTCTCATTGTGGGCAGAATGTCCATAGGTAGTGCCCATATCAAGCTGATTCAGCAGCAAACAGCACTCAGGGAAAGCAAGGAACTTTCCTTCGTTTATCAGAAAGTTCTTTATCTCTCTCTTCTCTCTCTGCCTTCTTCTTTGTCTCTCGCCCTACCATTCCCATTTTTTATCCTTGCTTTTTTAACACCTTCCTGGTTTAGAAAAAGGTCTTCTAAAATTAAGAACAAGTTCTTCTTGGGCCATATGAAAACTTTCTAAGCACTGAAGAGGCAAAACTTTGTTTAGCCCTACAACTCTGAGCGTGATGAAATAATAATAATGTCTTTGGGTACTTAACGATACACTGGGTATTTCATATGGATTAATTCAAAAGTCCTCACAACTACTTCATATCCTATCCCCATGTAACAGATGGTGAAATTGATGTTTGGAGAGTGTTTCGGACTCAGTTATGTCCCCCCAAAATATGTGTTGTAAATCTTAACTTCTATGCCTGTGGTTACAATCCCATTTGGGAACGGGTTGTCCTGTCTGTTATGTTAATGAGGCAGAATTAGGGTGGGATGTATCTTGAGTCACCACCTTACTAGAGGGTGTGACTCCAGGCACCACCACCCTTACCCCAGTCACCACCTTTATCACCCTTATTCAAGTCACACCTTTTATCTTCTAACAGATAAAAGGAGAGAGAAGTAAGCAGAGAGACGGACCTCAATACCACTAAGAAGTGAGAGGAGCGGAGCATGTCCTTTGGACCTGGGGCCTCTGCGCTGAGAACTTTCTAGAACTAGAAGACAAAGAGAGAGAGCTATAACACTGGAGATGGTGAGAAGCAAGTGACAGAGAAATGGCAGCAGCAGAACCAGGCAGGGGAGATGATACATGGAGGGAGAGGGACTGCGTGCCTTTAGGCAGGAGGTTTCCTAGTGATGTGGGGTGCCTCTGGACACTTATTTGGTGGAGCTAAAGAGCTTTGTAACAGCCTGGCAGGGCAGACACTGGGCCAAGGGGTGAGGGCCAGAGAGAGGCCTGCCTGTGGAAACAGCTGAAATAGGCTGTCCTGATTGACATGGACTTTCCTCCAGGCCCGAAAGAGAGACAAAGCCTTCCCCTAGAGCCAGCACTCTGAATCTGGACTTCTAGCCTCATAAACAGTAAGAAAATAAATTTCTGTTTGTTAAAGCCATCCACATGTGGTATTTCTGTTACAGCTGCACTAGATAACTAAGAAAGAGGTCAGGTGATTTGTCCAAGGTCACATAGCTGGTCTGTGGAAAAGTCAGGACAGGAACCAGATTTGTCTCATACACTGTGCATATATGAATAAAATCAGAGTAACATTAAAAGTTCCATTCTCAGTCTATCCTGTGTCACCTATTTCATACTTTGGTTGTATCTTCTCACTTTAATTTCTGGGAATAAACAAAAAAGACTCAATAAAAGTTTCAGTTTAATGTCACTAGCCAATCCCAACACAATTTCTATTCCCAACTCTTTTTATTCTTCGGTCAGGAGAATGAGGTAAATATGTGTTTATTTCTTTGCCCCTCTCAACAGAGCCCAGTTGTCTGTGCTGTTAAGCTGGTGACTATTGTTAATCACACTATGCACGTTGTTAAAACAGAGTACACACATTAGCCAGCAGGAGGTCAATGAAGCAACAACGGTTTTGCTATTTTAAGTAAACTCTTGGGTATCTACCTGCAAGGTAAATAATCATGGAGCAAATATTTTAGCACTTCCTATATATGAAAATGCAAATGTGTATGCATGTGTGTGTGCACTTGCGTGTGTGTGCATGAGACAGACAGAGAGAGATGATTTTCTTCTGCGTGTTTTCAACCCAAGTACTGCCACTGCCTCCACATCATGGCAATTTGTCAAGTGAAACAGTCCTTGGGAGACATTCCCTGCTATTTATCTGCTCTCAATCAGATCTAAGTAAGATGTCACCCAGATAGATACTTTAGGGTGATCCTATCACCAACCTGCGTTTGGATGTTCTACTACTGCTTCTGGAGTCCAGCGTCCAGCCTTCACATAGCCCCTCTTTTCCAGAGTTATGAGAAAGCTTCCATCTCCAATGACAACCTCCCCACTCTCCAGACGTTCCAAAATACCCTGAGAAAGAGAAAGAAAATCCACCTAAGTGCTTTTCTTTTCTAAATGTGGTTTCTAACTTTAAGAAAGGTGGGTACCGTGTTCTTACAGCTCTAGCTTTGTTGAAATCATTAGTGTCTCACAGTATCTCAGGTTGATCATACATCTCTTGGTCAATCCAGGCACTTGTCTTGTGCAGCTAAAGTGCTGTGACTATTTTTTTTCAAATAAGATTTAAGCTGAGCCAAATTATAGTGAACTGCCAATTCTATAGCAGTTTACAAAATGCTTGTGACAGACAGTGCTAGTTACCTAACTAATATAGATTCTCCACCCCCCTTCTTTTTAACTAATGTATTTTATTTGTGGTGACAATGACCTCAGCTAAAAAGAAAAATCCATTTCCTAGTCTCCCTTGCTGCTGGGCATGGCCATGTGGCATATGCTGGCCAATGAGAAATAAGTGGAAGTCTGCTGAGAATTTCTGGGAAGTTTTGCTTTCTTGATGTAGACGTCCTTCCCTTCCCTTCCCGTCTCCTTTTCTTCTTTCTGATTAGAATATCGATATAATACCTGGAGGTGTATTGGTCTTCTCACAGCTGTGTCACTGGAAGCTGTATGCTAAGGCTGGTGGGCCAGACCGCTGACAGGAGCCTGGTTTCCTAGTGACATATTTGAGTAGCTGCAGCAGCCATGACTGCTGCCCCCTCTAGCCCTCTCACTGAATGAGAAAAATAAGCCTCTCGTTTGCTTAAGCTACTGAACACAATGCTAATGGACAAGTTCATAATTACGCCCTACATTATCCAGCATGGTCATGTATATGTTAGCTTTTGGTCCTCAACAATTCTGTGAGCCAGGCAAAGCAGATTTATTTCCATTTTATAAATAGAAAACCAAGGTTCAGCAAGGTTAAGTGACTTGCTCGAGATCACAGAGCTAAGTAAGCAGAAAAGGAGATTTCAGCCCTTTTAAGTTCCTAATCTAGTTTTTTCCTACTCTTGTTGTTGTGTTGTTAGTTGCCACGAAGTTGATTCGGACTCATTCAGCCCACCTATAACTTACATTAAAGGTATACGCGAAGAGTTAGCCAAGCACTGTGGTTTCCTTTGTCTGAAACATGCCTCCCCCAGATATCTACATGGCTCACCTCCTTACTTCCTTCAGGTCTCTGATCAAGCGTCTTCTTTTTCAGGGAGGCCTTCCCACCCATGTAACACCATAAACACCACCTTGGAAATCCCTATCTCTCTTGTATAGACCATCTTAGTTGAAAATGCAACCTTTTATTAAAGATATAAGGCCAGTTCATTTCAGCTCTAGCCACAGCTGGACATACAGCAACACATGGATGGGGGAGAAAAGCCTCGAGGTGCCCCTTCTAACTGTGAAATCAATATAAATCCCTCAGTTCTTGAATTCAAGGAGTACAGCAAGCAGGGCACAGCGACAGCTTAGTGGGCTACATGTTAGTATTAGGGTAAAAGCTAAGTTGCTGGAATGCTGTGCTATGCCCGTGCTCACCAGTAAAAGTCAAAGCAGCAGGAAGAGGGCCTCTGCCTCTTGGTTACTGTCCCTGAAGCACACAAGTACATCTGATGGTGGTCGCTAATTCTTACCAGAACTCACACTGCAAAAGAGTCTGAAGATGTCTTTATCTTCCATCCTCTGCAGTACAAGAAGGTACGGGGTTGTACCGGAGGCTGGGTACCCAGCTACCATGTCTACAACATCTCCTTTTTACTGTACATGTGGTGTGAAGTTGAACGAAGCCCAGCTGTGCTGACCTAAAAACACTGTTTTGGCAGAGAGTTCCTCATTCTGGTATTTTTCTGTATTTTACAACTCCTGTAGAATTTAAGCTGAATGTGGAAGAAATGTTAATATTAACCATGCTTCTCATCTCTCTCTCTACTCCCTCCATAAAATGCAATTCACTCTTTTCATTTTGTACTTTTGAAACATAAAGAGGACTTAAACTTTAAACTTTTACTGGGACCTTAACACGTGCCAGGTACAGTGCTAGGCAATAGAGATAAGTGTTGGAACAACACAAGGTCTCTGCCCTCAAGAAGCTGAAAGTCCAGTCACCTTGGGGAAAGCCAGTAGGTCAACAAATAATTACAGCTCAGTGCCATAAGTAAATGTCGCACAGGGATATAGAAGAGAAAATCAATGGTATAGCCATACTAGATAAAGTCTCATCTAGAAAATCTAATACACGTCAATAAGTTAACCACATGAAGAATCAAATTTAATATTACACATTACATAATCCTGGAGGGGGGAAAAACATTGGCACAGAATTCTGGCATTATAGGTTCTACTCCGACACAGGGTCACCATGAATCAGCAACAACTCATCAGCAAATGGACTGGACTAATTTCGTATACCTTCTATTCCTGCATCCGTCACATCCTAATACAGTATCTGGCTACCTACCTGCCTCCTAGTTTGGCTGTAAGATGCCAGAGGGCAGGTGACATATCTTATTTGTCCATGACCTACTACCTCACACAGCACCTAACGAAGTCCCTTAATAAAATATGCCAAGAGCTAGAGAGACAGGTTTGTTTTGACAATGACACAGGTGTCACATATGCTAAAATTTGATCCTGGGGAGAAAAAAATGAAACTTTTAAAAAACTTTTTATTGTGCTTTCAGTGAAAGTTTACAAATCAAGTTGGACTCTCATACAAAACTTTATAAACACCTTGCTATATACTCCTAATTGCTATCCCCCTAATGAGACAGCACTCCACTTCCCTCTACTCTCTCTTTTTGTGCCCATTTGGCCAGCTTCTGACCCACTCTCATCTCCCCTTCAGACACGAGATGCCAACATAGTCTTAGGTCTGCTTGATCCAAGAAGCTCAGTCTTCACCAGTATCATTGTCAATCCCATAGTCCAGTCCAATCCCTGTCTGAAGAGTTGGCTTTGGGAATGGTTCCTGTCTTGCGCTAACAGAAGGTCTGGGGACCATGATCTCCAGGATCATTCTAGTCTCAGTCAGACCATTAAGTCTGCTCTTTTTATGAGAATTTGGGGTCTGCACCCCACTCCTATCCTGCTCCCTCAGGGGTTCTCTGTTGTGTTCCCTGTCAGGACACTCATCAGTTGTAGCCCGGCACCATCTAGTTCTTCTGGTCTTGGGCTAATATAAAAAAAATCTCTGCTTTATGTGGTCCTTTCTGTCTTTTGGGCTCATAATTACCTGTGTCTTCAGTGTTCTTCATTCTTCTTTGGTCCAGGTGGGTTAAGACCAATTGGTGCATCTTAGATGGCCACCTGCTAGCATTTAAGACCCCAGACGCCACTCTCCAAAGTGAGATGCAGAATGTTTCCTTCATAGATTTCATTATGCCAATTGACTTAGATGTCCCCTGAAACCATGGTCTCCAAACCCCACCCCTGCTACGGTGGCCTTTGAAGTGTTCAATTTATTGAGGAAAATTCTTTGCTTTTGGTTTAGTCCAGTTGTGCTGACCTCTCCTGTATTGTGTGTTGTTGTTCCCTTCACCTAAAATAGTTCTTATCTACTATCTAATTAGTGAATGCCCCTCTCCTCTCTCCCTCCCCCCCTCATAACCACGAAAGAATGTTTTCTTCTCAGTTTAAACTATTTCTCAAGTTCTTCTAATAGTGGTCTTATACAATATTTGTCCTTTTGCAGCTGACTAATTTCACTCAGCATAATGATTTCCAGATTTCTCTATGTTATGAAATGTTTCACAGATTCATCATTGTTCTTTATCAATGCATAATACTCCACTGTGTGAATATACCATGATTTATTTATCCATTCATTCACTGATGGGCACCTTGGTTGCTTCCATTTTTTTGCTATTGTAAACAGTGCTGCAATGAACATGCGTGCACATATATCTGTTCGTGTAAAGGCTCTTCTTTCTCTAGGATATATTCCGAGGAATGGGATTGCTGTATCATATGGTAGTTCTGTTTCTAGTTTTTTAAGGAAGCGCCAAATCGATTTCCAAGGTGGTTGTACCATTTGACATTCCCACCAGCAGTGTATAAGTGTTCCAGTCTCTCCACAACCTCTCCGAAATTTATTATTTTGTGTTTTTTGGATTAATGCCAGCCTTGTTGGAGTGAGATGGAATCTCATTGTAGTTTTATTTGCATTTCTCTAACGGCCAATGATCGTGAGCATTTCCTCACGTATCTGTTAGCTACCTGAATGTCTTCTTTAGTGAAGTGTCTGTTCATATCCTTTACCTATTTTTTAATTGGGTTATTTGTCTCTTTGTAGTTGAGTTTTTGCAGTATCACGTAGATTTTAGAGATCAGATGCTGATCAGAAGTGTCATAGCTAAAAACTTTTTCCCAGTCTGTGGGTAATCTTTTTACTTTTTTGGTGAAGTCTTTGGATGAGCATAGGTGTTTGATTTTTAGGAGCTCCCAGTTATCTAGTTTTTCTTCTGCACTGTTAGTAATGTTTTGCATACTGTTTATGCCGTGTATTAGGGTTCCTAGTGTTGTTCCTATTTTTTCTTCCATGATCTTTATCATTTTAGATTTGATATTTAGGTCTTTGATCCATTTTGAGTTAGTTTTTGTGCATGGTGTGAGGTATGGGTCTTGTTTCATTTTTTGCAGATGGATATCCAGTTATGCCAGCACCATTTGTTAAAAAGACTGTCTTTTCCCCATTTAACTGATTTGGGGCCTTTATCAAATATTAATTGCTCATGTGTGGATGGATTTATGTGTGGATTCTCAATTCTGTTCCATTGGTCTGTGTATCTGTTGTTGTACCAGTACTAGGCTGTTTTGACGACTGTGGCAGTATAATAGGCTCTAAAATTAGGTAGAGTGAGGCCTCCCACTTTGTTCTTCTTTTTCAGTAATGCTTTACTTATCCAGGGCCTCTTTCCCTTCCATAAGAAGTTGGCAATTAGTTTCTCCATTGCATTAAAAAATGTCACTGGCATTTGGATTGGAATTGCATTGTACCTACAGATCGCTTTTGGTAGAATAGACATTTTTACAATGTTAAGTCTTCCTATCCGTGAGCAAGGTATGTTTTTCCACTTACGTAGTTCTGTTTTGGTTTCTTGCAGTAGTGTCTTGTAGTTTTCTATGTATAGGTCTATTTTACATCTCTGGTAAGATTGATTCCTAAGTATTTTATCTTCTCGGGGGCTACTGTCAATGGTATTGATTTGGTGATTTCTTCTTTGATGTCCTTTTCGTTGGTGTAGAGGAATCCAACTGATTTTTGTATGTTTATCTTGTATTCCGATACTCTGCTGAACTCTTCTATTAGATTCAGTAGTTTTCTTGAGGATTCCTTAGGGTTTTCTGTGTATAAGATCAAGTCATCTGCAAATAGAGGTACTTTTACTTCTTCCTTACCAATCTGGATGCCCTTTATTTCTTTATCTAGCCTAACTGCTCTGGCTAGGACCTCCAGCACAATGTTGAATAAGAGTGGTGACAAAGGGCAAGTCAATTCCAGCTTATAGGGTCACTATGAGTGGGAATCAACTTGAAGGCAGTGGGTGGTTTTTTTATCTGGTTCCCGATCTCAAGGGGAATGCTTTCAGACTCTCTCCATTTAGGATGATGTTGGCTATTGGCTTTGTATAAATGCCCTTTATTATGTTGAGGAATTTTCCTTCCATTCCTATTTTGCTGAGAGTTTTTATCATGAATGGATGTTGAACTTTTGTCAAATGCCTTTTCTGCATTGATTGATAAAATCGTGTGGCTCTTGTCTTTTGTTTTATTTATATGATGGATTGTTTTTCTAATGTTGAACCATCCCTGCATACCTGGTATGAATTCCACTTGGTCATGGTGAAATTTTTTTTTTTTTTTGATATGTCGTTGAATTCTATTGGCTAGAATTTTGTTGAGGATTTTTGCATCTAAGCTCATAAGGGATATAAGTCTGTAATTTTTTTGTGGTGTCTTTACCTGATTTTGGTATCAGGGATATGGTGGCTTCATAGAATGAGTTTGGGAGTATTCCGTTCTTTTCTATGTTCTGAAATACCTTTAGTAGTAGTGGTGTTAGTTCTTCTCTGGAGGTTTGGTAGAACTCTGCAGGGAAGCTGTGCGGGCCAGGGCTTTTTCTGTTGGAAGTTTTTTGATTACCTTTTGAATTTCCTCTTTTGTTATGGATCTATTTAGTTGTTCTACCTCTGTTTGTGTTAGTTTAGGTAGGTAGTGTGTATCTAGGAATTCATCCATTTCTTCTGGGTTTTCAAATTTGTTAGAGTACGATTTTTTTTAGTATTCTGATATGATTCTTTTAATTTCAGTTCGGTCTGTTGTCATATCGCCCATCTCAAAAAATGAGACTTTTAAACAGAAAAGCACCTAGCAGTTAAGAAAATTATAGTGTATATGCACTTTTTTCTTTTTTTAAATAATTTTTATTGTGCTTTCAGTGAAAGCTTACAAATCAAGTCAGTCTCTCACACAAAAACCCATATACACTTTTCTACACACTCCCAATTATTCTCCCCCTAACGAGACAGCCCACTCTCTCCCTCCACTCTCTCTTTTCCTGTCCATTTCACAAGCTTCTAACCCTCTCCACCCTCTCATCTCCCCTCCAGGCAGGAGATGCCAACATAGTCTCAAGTGTCCATCTGATCCAAGAAGCTCACTCCTCACCAGCATCCCTCTCCAACCCATTGTTCAGTCCAATCCCTGTCTGAAGAGTTGGCTTCCGGAATGGTTCCTGTCCTGGGCCAGCAGAAGGTCTGGGGGCCGTGACCACAGGGGTCCTTCTAGTCTCAGTCAGACCATTAAGTCTGGTCTTATGAGAATTTGGGGTCTGCATTCTACCGCTCTCCTGCTGCCTCAGGGGTTCTCTGTTGTATTCCCTGTCAGGGGTGTCATTGGTTGTAGCCAGGCACCATCTAGTTCTTCAGGTCTCAGGATGATGCGGTCGCTGGTTCACGTGGCCCTTTCTGTCTCTTGGGCTCATAATCACCTTGTGTCTTTGGTGTTCTTCATTGTTCTTTGATCCAGGTGGGTTGAGACCAATTGATGCATCTTATTTTTTTTTTTTAGATGGCTGCTTGCTAGCATTTAAGACCCCAGATGCCACTCTTCAAAGTGGGATGCGGAACGTTTTCTTAACAGATTTTATTATGCCAATTGACTTAGATGTCCCCTGAAACCATGGTCCCCAGCCCCCTGCCCCTGCTACGCTGGCCTTTGAAGAATTCAGTTTATTCAGGAAACTTCTTTGCTTTTGGTTTAGTTCAATTGTGCTGACCTCCAGTGTATTGTGTGCTGTCTTTCCCTTCACCTAAAGTAGTTCTTATCTACTATCTAATTAGTGAATGCCCCCTCCCACCCTCCCTCCCTCCCCCACCCTCCCTCCCTCCCCCTCTCGTAACCACGAAAGAATGTTTTCTGCTCAGTTTAAACTATTTCTCAAGTTCTTATAATAGTGGGCTTACACAATATTTGTCCTTTTGCAACTGACTAATTTCACTCAGCATAATGCCTTCCAGTTTCCTCCATGTTATGAAATGTTTCACAGATTCATCGCTGTTCTTTATCGATGTGTAGTATTCCATTGTATGAATATACCATAATTGATTTAACCATTCATCCGTTGATGGGCACCTTCGTTGCTTCCATCTTTTTGCTATTGTAAACAGTGCTGCAATAAACATGGGTGTGCATATATCTGTTCGTGTAAAGGCTCTTATTTTTCTAGGAAATATTCCAAGGAGTGGGATTGCTGGATCATATGGTAGTTCTATTTCTAGCTTTTTAAGGACGCGCCAAATTGATTTCCGAAGTGGTTGTACCATTTGACATTCCCACCAGCAGTGTATAAGTGTTCCGATCTCTCCACAGCCTCTCCAACATTTATTATTTTGTGTGTTTTTGATTAATGCCAGCCTTATTGGAGTTATAGTGTATATTTTGACTCTCTTCATGATACGAAGTAATGAATGGTAAGACATTTTCATCTATTATCTGGTTGTTTTTCTAATATTTTAAATTTTGCTAGTTTTATAAACAGCCATCAGTAAAATAACTAAACTACCAATATTTGAATTCATAGCATCTTTTAGCCCTTCCTTCCCTGCCATATGTTGTTGTCATTGTCAAGTGTTGCTGAGTCAGTTCTGGCTCATAGCGACCCTATGTACAACAGAGGAAAACAGAGCCCGCTGCTGCACCATCCTCACAATTGCTGTTATGCCTGAGCCCATTGTTGTATCTGCTTTGTCAATCCATCTCATTGAGGGTCTTCCTCTTTTTGCTGACCCTCTACTTTATCAAGCATCATGTCCAGGTACTGGTCCCTCCTGATAACATGTTCAAAGTTTGTGAGACATAGTCTCACCATCCTTGCTTGTAAGGAGCATTCTGGCTATACTTCTTCCAAAACAGATTAATTTGTTCTTCTGGCAGTCCATGGTATATTCAATATTCCTCGCCAACAGCATAATTCAAAGGCATCGATATATATACCTCTTCAATTAACCACTACACCAGTACAATCTAAAGAAAACTCTAGAATAATTGCCAGAGGAATGTGTAAAACAAAGAGCAGCGTGAGTTAATTTGCAGTACATTTATATCTTCATTCCATCCTTCCCTTTTGTTTGGTAGTGTAACTGCCCCTGACCTGACAGTGAGCTTTGGGGTACATTTATACCCCTTTGTTTCAGATATGAATACCTAACACCTCTGGGTTTAAGGTCTGGCTTTAGGAGAGCTCTATTCATTCATATATATATATTCATATATATTATCAACATCACTCTGTGGAGAGAGGAGGCCAGAGGGACCCAATCTGCCTAAAATATCTCCCCATAGGCCTGAAATTGCCAACAGAACTGCTCTTTTGGATTCTACAATTAATTGGAGATGTTGTGTGTGCCACTCTTAAAAGGTATGCGTTAGCTGAGAAGTGAGGTGGAATTTGCTCGTTCCAACTAGCACCTTAGATCCTTGGTACACATTAACATGGATTAGTGTATGATCGTACTGGTGTTGCTAGAGCAGAGGCTCAGAAAATACTGAACATGGACAGCATATTTTTAAACCTTAAAAAAAAAGAATGAACTGTGAAAGTGAACATAGATAGCATTACAGAAAAAAATCACCAAAAGTTCTTTGCTTTATCTTTTTATTACTCTCATTTCTTCACTGTGCACGTTTTACTTTTATAATCAGAAAAACATATCCAAAATCATGTTTTTTAAAACTCGTATTCCATACCTGAAATAAGTATTACCATTATTGTGCCCTTCCTTAAAAAAAAAAAAAAACCTATTGCCGTCCAGTCCATTCCGACCCATAGCGACCCTACAGAACAGAGTAGAACTGCCCCATGTGGTTTCCAAAGAGAGGCTGGTGGATTAGAAATGCGGACCTTTTTGGTTAGCAGCCAAACTCTTAGCCACTGCGCCACAGGGCTCTGCCCTTCCTTAGGGTGTTTACATAAATACTTTGCATAGTTGGGATTGGTCTGATACAATATCTCCTTTGTAACTTCATATTGCCAAAGCCCTTTGCCTGTTCCATACTTCTGTAATGACTGCCTAAGCCTTGGTGACTTAGTGGTTAAGAGCTACCACTGCTAACCAAAAGGTTGGCAATTTGAATCCACCAGCTGCTCCTTGGAAACTCTGTGGGGCAGTTCTAGTCTGTTCTATAGGGTCACTATGAGTCGGAATAGACTGGATGGCAATGGGTTTTTTGGTTTTAATAACTTATTAAGTGAATGAATCTGAAGTTATTTAGCGAGCTCCTATTGTAGGGCATCTTGGTTGCTCCTAACTTTTTAGTATCAATAAATAGGTAGTGTACACCTCCATACCTGTAGCCTTCCTCCCGCTCCCCTCTCCCCACATTTTGAATTACGGGCTCAGGTGGGTTGCTCTGAGAGGTCCTGGTCTGTTCTGTTTCCAAGTTCACGCCTTTATTTCCCTTGGTCATCCCCTTGCTTCCCCGCCCCCCCCCCCAACCCCCAGGGTGGAAATGGGCGGACAAAGCTGACAGCCAGCGGTGACATCAAGGGCCTGGCCAGGGAAGGGGGGTAGAGAGGGGCCTGAGCCACAGAACGCCGGGAGAGCTGAGCCACTGGCGCGTGAAAGCGGTGGAATCCGCGTGCGCCCACCGACCCCTGCGGTGGCTCGGGAGTCCAGTAATACTTCCAAGCCCGTCCCCCGCGACTCACAGGTTGAGGCTCCGGCCCTTTCCAAAGTGCGAGGGATGTTTCCACGAGGTCTGGGGCCGCTTGAGCCCCAAAAGCTGCGGGCGCAGGACCGCTGAGGGAAGACAGTGAGCGCAGAATTCAAATCCCCGCTCCATCCTGAACTAGGTGGGCAGCCTGAGCTAGTCGTTTGAGCCTCAGTTTCCTCAGGTGTGAAATGATAATACTTATTAATGAGGGGTTGTGAAGAAGTGGAGGTAATTCGCATAAAGCACCCTGCAGAGTGCGGGACATTTAGGAAAGGCTCAACAAATGCTGATTGTTATCTAGTCATCACACGGAGACAGTATCACCATCCTCGGTAACTCATAATCCGGTTAACTAAGCTCAGAGCCGGGCAGGTATCTAGCCCAAGGCCACAGAGCTTGGTTAGGGGCTGACGTGGGATTTGAACTCGAGTCGTTCGGAGTCTCCCGGCCAGGAGGGCTGAGGACCTCCGGGCCTCCCGGAAACTCACCTTCTTGGTTCCCGGACCTCCGGCTGGTGCCATCGTGCCGCGGCTTCGTAGGGCGTCTGGTGCACGGACGCGCGCCAGTCCAGGAGCCCGCCCCTCAGCCGCCCGCCCGCCCCTTACCCGGGGGAGGGTCTTACGGCTCCGCGGCCGGCCCGAGTCCCCCGGCTGCGGGCTGTCTTCGAAGCAGGTGCCCGCGCTCTTGGCTCGCCATGTTCCGCCCGGGCGCGCAGCGGCTGCGGCGCCTCCCTCTGCGGAGTTTCCTGCTGCGGGGCGCGGAGCCTGCGCACTCCCCTGGCCGCCCGCTTTCAGTCTACAGCCAGGAGGGGTGAGTCGGGGTCCCGCCTGCACAGTAGCTGCTGGACACTCGAGGGGGTTGGCGCGAGGAACTGAGGCAGCCTCCGGGGTTAGGAGAACTTCTGCCTCCTAGAGATGGGCTTTCTTCTTGAACTATGTTTTCGTTTCCACGCCCACCGGTACAAACGAAAAGTATTAAAGGGTTCCCCATGCAAAGCCCATTCTGCCCTCATCCCATTCCCCACTCAACAGCTGTCAATAGTGTCTTATGTATCAATCCAGAGATGGTCTACGCGTAGACAAACACTGGTTTATGCATATATGTTGTTCTTTGGCTTACAAAAAAAAAAAAAGCCAGTTGTGAATTCGGACTCATGGTGATCCCATGTGTGTCAGAGTAGAACTGTGCGCCACAGGGTTTTCAGTGGCTGATTTCTGAGGCCCTCTGGGTGGATTCAAACCTTTCAGTTAGCAGCCGGGGAAGTTAACCAGTCACGCCACCCAGGGACTCCTTTGGCTGACTTACATCTTACACTTTACAATATGTCTTGGAGATTGTGCCATATCATCACATATTGATTTGTGGTATTCTTTTTAATAGCTGCATGATTTTCCATCCTGTCAATATTCCACGACATAATTAAGCAATCACCTGTTAATGCTTAGATTGTTTCCAGTTTTTTGTTACTGAGAACAATGTGGGTGTGAACATCCTTATGCATGTACCTTTGAGTGCATTGGGAAGGCTGTCTGTAGAATCAATTTCTAAAAGCGAAACAGCTGGAAAACGGTTATGTGTATTTTAAATATTAAAAGATAGAGCCAAATTTACCTCCAAATCAGTGAGGGCAATCTGCATGCCCACCAGCAGTGTGTGAGGGTTTGTTTCCCACATTTTTCCTGGAACCAAGAGTAGCAAATATTTTGGTCTTTGCTGAAGCTAATAGGTAAAAATGGTTATTTTATTTTTTTCATCTGTATTTGTATGAACAAATACTGAGCAATGCTAAGCAACCCTACAAATCCTAAAGTCTGTCGTACTGTGGGGGCTTGTGTGTTGCTGTGATGCTGGAAGCTATGCTACCGGTATTCAAATACCAGCAGGGTCACCCATAGCGGACGGGTTTCAGCTGAGCTTCCAGACTAAGACAGACTAGGAAGAAGGACCAGGGAGTCTACTTCTGAAAATAATTAGCCAGTGAAAACCTTATGAATACCAGCGGAACATTGTCTGATATAGATGAGCCCCCCAGGTCAGAAGGCACTCAAAAGAGGACTGGGAAAGAGCTGCCTCCTCAAAGTAGAAAAAAAAAGCTGAAAACCAAACCCACTGCCATCAAGTAGATTCCGACTCATAGCGACCCCTTGGGACAGAGTAGAACTGCCCCGTAGAGTTTTCAAGGAGCACCTGGCAGATTTGAACTGCCGATCTTTTCGTTAGCAGCTGTAGCATTTAACCACTGCGCCACCAGGGTTTCCCCTCAAAGTGGAGTAGACTTTAAAGACATGGATGCAGTCAAGCTTTCAGGACCTTCATTTGCCGATGTTTCACAACTCAAAATGAGAAGAAACAGCTGCAAACATCTGTTAATAATCAGAACCTGGAATGTACAAAGTATGAATCTAGGAAAATTGGAATTGTCAAAAATGAAATGGAATGCATAAACATTAATATCCTAGGCATTAGTGAGCCAAAATGGACTGGTATAGGTCATTTTGAATCTGACAATCACATTTTTTTTTTTTTTTTACTATGCTGGGAATGACAACTTGAAGAGAAATGGCGTTGCATTTATTGTCAAAAAAGAACATTTCAGGATCTATCCTGAAGTACAATGCTGTCAGTGATAGGATAATATCCATATGCCTACAAGAAAGACCAGTTAATACGACTACTGTCCAAATTTCGCTATGAGTCGGAATCGACTCTACAGCAGTGGGTTGTCCAAATTTACACACCAACCACTAAGACTAAAGATAAAGAAACCGGAGATTTTTATCAGCTTGTGCAGTCTGAAATTGATCAAACATGCATTCAGGATGCACTGATAACAACTGGTGATTGGGATGCCAAACTTGGAAACAAAGAAGGATCAGTAATTGGAAAACATGGCCTTGGTGACACAAACAATGCCAGAGATTGCATGATTGAATTTTGCAAGACTTCTTCATTGCAAATACCTTTTTTCACCAACCTGAATGGTGACTCCACACATCGACCTTCCCAGATGGAATACACAAGAGTCAAAGCTACTGCATTTGTGGAAAGAGACAATGGAAAAGCTAAATATTATAATTCAGAATGCGGCTGGGGCTGACTGCAGATCAGACCATCAACTACTCATATGCAAGTTAAATTTGAAACTGAAGAAAATCAGAACAAGTCCACAAGAGCCAAAGTACGAACTTGAGCATATCCCACTTGAATTTAGAGACCATCTCAAGAATAAGTTTGACATGTTGAACACTAATGACTGAGGACCAGACAAATTGTGGAATGACATCAACGACATGATACATAAAGAAAGCAAGAGGTCATTAAAAAGACAGGACAGAAAGAAACGACCTAAATGGATGTCAGAAGAGACTCTGAAACTTGCTCTTGAACATCGAGTAGCTAAAGCAAAAGGAAAACATGGTGAAGTAAAAGAGCTGAAGAGAAGATTTCAAAGGGCAGCTTGAGGAGACAAAATAAAGTATTATGATGACATATGCAAAGATCTGGAGATAGAAAACCAAAAAGGAAGAACACGGTCAGCATTTCTCAAGCTGAAAGAACTGAAGAAGGAATTCAAGCATCGAGTTGTAACACTGAAGGATTCTACGAAGAAAATATTAAATGATGCAGGAGGCATCAAAAGAAAATGAAAGGAATACACAGAGTCACCGTAGCAAAAAGAATTGGTTCAAGTGAGCTTCTTGGATCAGGTGGACACTTGAGACTATGTTGGCATCTCCTGCCTGGAGGGGAGATGAGAGGGTCGAGGGCGTTAGAAGCTGGCGAAATGGACACGAAAAGAGAGAGTGGAGGGAGGGCACAGACTGTCTCATTAGGGGGAGAGCAATTGGGAGTATGTAGCAAGGTATATATAAGTTTTTGTGTGAGAGACTGACTTATTTGTAAACTTTCACTTAAAGCACAATAAAAATTAGAAAAAAAAATTGTTTCAACCATTTCAGGAGGTAGCATATGATCAGGAACCGATGGTACTGAAGGAAGAAGTCCAAGCTGCACCCAAGGCACTGGCGAAAAACAAGGCTCTGGGAATTGATGAAATACGAACTGAGAAGTTTCAACAAATGGATGCAGCACTAAAAGTGCTCACTCGTCTATGCCAAGAAATTTGGAAGACAGCTACGTGGCCAACCAACTGGAAGAGACCCATATTTATGCCTCTTCCCAAGAAAGGTGAATCAACCGAATGCAGAAATTATCCAACGATATCATTAATATCACATGCAAGCAACATTTTGCTGAAGATCATTCAAAAGCTGCTGCAGCAGTATATCAACACGGAACAGTTCGAGCTGAATTTAGACAAGGACATGGAACCAGGGATATCATTGCTGTTGTCAGATGGATCCTGGCTGAAAGTAGAGAATACCAGAAAGATGTTTACCTGTGTTTTATTGACTATGCAGAGGCATTTGACTGTGCAGATCGTAAAAAATTATGGATAACATTGGGAAGAACAGAAATTCGAGAACGCTTAATTGTGCTCATGAGGATTCTGTACATGGATCGAGAGGCAGCAATTTGAACAGAATAAGGGGATACTTCATGATTTAAAGTCAGGAAAAGTGTCCATCAGGGTTGTATCCTTTCACCATACTTATTCAATCTGTATACTGAACAGATAGTCAAGAAGCTGGACTATATGAAGAAGAACGCAGCATCAGGATTGGAGGGAGACTCATTAAGAACCTGTGTTATGCAGATGACACAACCTTGCTTACTGAAAGTGAAGAGGACTTGAAGCTCTTACTGATGAAGATAAAAGACCACAGCCTTCAGTATGGATTACACCTCAACATAAAGAAAATAAAAATCCTGACAACCGGACCAATGAGCAATGTCATGATAAAAGGAGAAAAGATTGAGTTTGTCAAGGATTTCATTTTACTTGAATCCACAATCAACACCTGTGGAGGCAGCAGTCAAGAAATGAAAAGACACACTGCATTGGGCAAATCTGCTGCAAAAGACCTCTTTAAAGTGTTGAAAAGCAAAGATGTCACCTTGAGGACTAAGGTGTACCTGACCCAAGCCCTGGTGTTTTCAATAGCCTTATATGCATGTAAAAGCTGGACAATGAATAAGGAAGACCCAAGAAGAACTGACCCCTTTGAATTGTGGTGTTGACAAAGAATATTGAATATACCAGGGACTACCAAAAGTACAAATAAATCTGTCTTGGAAGAGGTACAACCCGAATGCTCCTTAGAAGCAAGGATGACAAGACTACATCTCACATACTTTGGACATGCTATCAGGATGGATCAGTCCCTGGAGAAAGGACATCATGCTTGGTAACATAAAGGGTCAGTGAAGATGAGGAAGCCCCTCAGTGAGGTGGATTGACAGACACAGTGGCTGCAACAATGGACTCAAGCATACAAACAATTGTGAGGATGGCACAGGACCTGGCAGTGTTTTGTTCTGTTGTGCTTAGGGTCACTATGAGTTGGAACGAACCCGATGGCACGTAGCAACAACAACAACAACAATAATGCTGAACATCTTTTAACTTTTTTATTTCGATGGATTATTCAAGGCTGCAAGGACAGTCTTCTGTTTACTAGCATCTCTCAACATTATGAGTTGACTCATTATTTTACATGCTGTGACCTGAAATTCTGGAATCAAAAAACCTGGTTTTGAGTTCCATTCATCTACCCATCCACCCATCCGTCCATCCATCCATCTGTCCATCCTTTCATTCAGAAAGTATTTTCTAGGTGTCTGTGATGTATTAGGCTTGTTCCTAGTGCTGGGGATACAGCAGTCACCAAGCTGCAGTGACTGTTCTATCAGTTGCGCGGGATGTAACCTTACACTTCTGAGTTTCAGTTTCCTCATTTATAGAATGAGGATACTAGTACATGCTTTGCCTAATCACAGGATTGTTGTGAATATTAAATAAGACAATGAATGTAAAAGTGCTTTGTAAACTGTAAAATGTCACATAACTCATTGCCATTGAGTTGATTCCAATTGTAGCAACCCTATAGGACAGAGTAGAACTGCTCCATAGGGTTTCCAAGGCTGTAAAAAAAAATTTTTTTTTTTTAATCTTTACAGAAGCAGACTGCCACATCTTTCTCCTGCAGAGCAGCTAGTGGATTCAAGCTGCCAACTTTTTGGTTAGGATCCGAGCGCTTAACCACTGAGCCTCCAGGGCTCCTTAAAACATCTCATAGATGTTTAATAATATTAATAATACTTTTTATCCAGTGCAAAAAAAAATTTTTTTTTATTGAACTTTAGATGAAGGTTCAGAACAAAAGAGCTTCTCATTAAACAGTTAGTCCGCATATTGTTTTATGACATTGGTTAACAACCCCACGACTTGTCAACACTCTTCCTTCTTGACCTTTGGTTCCCTATTAACAGCTTTCCTGTCCCCTCTTGCCTTCTAGTCCTTGCCCGTGGGCTGGTGTGCCCCTTTAGTCTCATTTTGTTTTATGGGTCCATCTAATCTTTGGCTAAAGGGTGAACCTCAGGAATGACTTTATTACTTAGCTAAAATGGTGTCCAGGGGCCATACTCTCAGGGTTTCTCCAGTCTCTGTCAGGTCAGTAAGTCTGGTCCTTTTTTTTCCCCCCCTTTGGTGAGTTAGAGTTTTGTTCTACATTTTTCTCCAGCTCTGTCTGGGACCCTCTGTTGTGATCCCAGTCAGAGCAGTCAGTGGTGGTAGCTGGGCACCATCTAGTTGTACTGGTCTCAGTCTGGTGGAGGCTGTGGTAGTTGTGGTCCATTAATCCTTTGGACTAGTCTTTCCCTTGTATCTTTAGTTTTCTTCGTTCTCCCTTGCTCCCGAAGGGGTGAGACTGGTGGACTGTCTTAGGTGGCCACTTATAGGCCTTTAAGACCCTGGATGCTATCCAGTGCAAATTTAAATAGAAATTTGTCCAAATGGAATGGGTCTGTTTAAAACTGATTAGACAAATAAGTAATTCAGAACTATCCAGAAATTAGATTTTGCTCTCTTCAGTAGTGTGCAGATCTATAGTGAACAAATAAAAATTTAAATAATTTGTTTCTCCTGCATGTTCTTTATATACCTATTCCAAACTATCAAGATGATGTTTTATTTTGGAAAGCAGTTGGACAAGCACACTGGCAATTAAAAATTTTCTATCTCTAATAGAAGATAGGTAACCTGCGTGTCTGCATATCTCTGAATTTATATGATTTCCAGTATCTTTACAACCATCTCCAATGACTTCCAAGTCAATTTACAAACACTGTATCTGATATGAAACCCATTGTGGCATGCTGGGCAGAGGAGTAATACACATTTGATAATGCTTCATTCTACATTACCAAACTGAACCTTCACAATCTTGTTTTACAGATGAGAAAATTTTGAGTCCCTTGACTAAATTTTCCTAAAATAGTCAATAAGGTTGAAGTCTCAAACCCAGGTTTCCCGACCTTATATTCTTTATGTTTCACCTGGGCCTGTCCTGAAAGAATCATATATATATTTTTTTCATTTCAGTGCAAAAAAAGTATCTTTAAAATGAATAGTTTGTTACCACTATAATTGGTTTCAACTGAAGTACAAGATATCCCCAGGTCATTTAAAAATTTATTTCTATGCAAAGTAGTCAGTAGTCGTAAGAGCATTATTTTATGCCTTACACAGTACACAAAGAGATGACAAGTCATTTAAAAATCGGTTAAACGAAAGTACTAGAACATAATGTGATTCTGTTGTAGTTAGGTGCCGTCAAGTCGTTCCAACTCATAGCGACCCTGTGTATTGCAGAACGAAACACTGCCTGATCCTGTACCATCCTCACGATTGTTGCTATGTTTGAGCCCATTGTTGCAGCCACTGTGTCAGTCCATCTCATTGAGGGTCTTCCTCTTTTTTTCTGACCCTCTACTTTACTAAGAATGATATCTTTCTCCAGGTACTGGTCCCTCCTGATAACATGTCCAAGGTATGTGAGACAAAGTCTTGCCATCCTTGCTTCTAAGGCGCATTCTGGCTGTACCTCTTCCAAGAGAGATTTGTTTGTTCTTCTGACAGTCCATGGTATATTCAATATTCTTTGCCAACACTATAATTCAAATGCATCGATTCTTCTTCAGTCTTCCTTATTCATCGTCCAGCTTTCACATGCATATGATGCGATTGAAAATACCATGGCTTGGGTCAGGTGCACCTTAGTCCTCAAAGTGACGTCTTTGCTTTTGAACACTTTAAAGAGGTCTTTTGCAACAGATTTGCACAGTGCAATATATCATTTGATTTCCATGGGCATTGATTGTGGATCCAAGTAAAATGAAATCCTTGACAACTTCAGTATTTTCTCCATTTATCATGATGTTTCTTATAGGCCCAGGTGTGAGTTTTTTTGCTTGTTTGTTTTCTTTATGTTGAGGTATAATCCATACTGAAGGCTGTGGTCTTTGATCTTCATCAGTAAGTGCTTCAAGTCCTCTTCACTTTCAGCAAGCAAGACTGTGTCATCTGTATATCACAAGTTGTTAATGAGTTTTCCTCCAATCCTGATGCTATGTTCTTCTTCATATAGTCCAGTTTTATGGATTATTTGCTCAGCATAAGAATCGAATAAGTATGGTGAAGGGATGCAACCCTGACATACACCTTTCCCGATTTTAAATCACGCAGTATTCCCTTGTTCTGTTTGAATGACTGCCTCTTGGTGTATGTACAGATTCCTCATGAGCACAATTAAGTGTTCTGAAATTCTCATTTTTCACAGTGTCATCTGTAATTTGTTATGATCCACACAGTCGAGTGATTTGCATAGTCAATAAAACACAAGTAATCCTCTTTCTGGTATTCTCTGCTTTTAGCCAGGATCCATGTGACATTGGCAATGATATCCCTTGTTCCACGTCTTCTTCTGAATCCATCCTGAACTTTTGGCAGTTCTCTGTCAATGTACTCTTGCAACCATTTTTGAATTATCTTCAGCAAAATTTTACTTGCATGTGATATTAATGATATTGTTCGATAATTTCCATTGTAGGGATTGCAGCTAATGTCACGTAACAATATGTGTATAAATTTTTCCATGAGAAATTAACTTCAGCTATAGACTTTCCCCTGAAGCGCATACACACATACACACACACACACACACACACACAAAGACAGGAAGGAAAGAAAAGACCAAAATGGATGTCAGAAGAGACTCTGAAACTTGCTCTTCAATGTTGAGTAGCTAAAGTGAATGGAAGAAATGATGAAGTAAAAGAGCTGAACAGAAGATTCAAAGGGAAGCTCAGGAAGACAAAGTATTATAATGACATGTGCAAAGAGCTGGAGTTAGAAAACCAAAAGGTAAGGGCATGCTCAGCATTTCTCAAGCTGAAAGAACTGAAGAAAAAATTCAAGCCTCAAGTTGCAATATTGAAGGATTCTACGGGTAAAATATTGAATGACACAGGAAGCATCAAAAGAAGATAGAAGAAACACACAGAGTCACTGAACCAAAAAGAATTGCTTGACATTCAACCATTTCAGGAGGTAGCGTATGCTCAAGAACCAATGGTGTTGAAGAACTCCAAGATGCACTGAAGGCACTGGAAAAAAACAAGGCTCCAGGAATTGATGTAATACCAATTGAGATGTTTCAACAAACATGTGCAAGGCTGTAAGCACTCACTCATCTGTGCCAAGAAATTAGGAAAACAGCTACCTGGCCAACTGACAGGAAGAGATCCATATCCATGCCCATTCCAAAGAAAGGTGATTCAGCAGAATTTGACTCTAGAAAGTAAGAATCAAGGGGCATGCTGAAAGGACATGGGAACCAACTGGAATAACCCTCTGCTGGCCAAGTCTGGGACAAGTTGGCATTAAAATAAATGAAGGATAGTAATGGATTTTAACCCATTAAATAAAATAAACATCCATGAGTTCATACTAATATAAATAAACAATAAAATAAGCAAGGAAACAGGGGAGAAAGGAAAGCACTTTCTTACAGTGGAATGCAAACTTATACATCTAAGAAATGATAGAGTTAGAAAATCATCAATAGGTGCTAAAACTACTCAGCGGCAGTGTGAAGAGGAGCAGGGTATGAGTCCGAATCAACCCAATGACAATGGGTTCGTTTGTTTTAAAGTATCACCCAACATATTGCTTGTAATAACTTTACAGTGGGTAAATCTGATAGACACCACTTCGTGCAATTTATCAAACCTAACAACAATGCTGACATTGTGATAAACCAATATCACGTGGCTCCTAATAAAATGTATTGGGAAGGGCATAACATCACTTTTGTGGTTTTCTTGCCAAAAATGTTTATCCTGAATCTGACCACGAGGAAACACCCATCAAATCCAGAATAAGGTGTATCTGTAAAATAACTGGCCAGTACTCCAAATATGTCAAGGTTATGAAACACAAAGAAAGTCAGAGGAACTGTCTCAAATTAAAGGGAACTAAAGAGATGTTGAAGAAGTCCTGGTGGTGCAGTAGTTAAGTGCTTGGCTGTTAGCCTAAAGGTTGGGGGTTTGAACCCACCATCTACTCCATGAGAGAAAGATGTGGCACTCTGCCTCCGTGTAGATTTACAGCCTTGGAAACCCTGTGGGGCAGTTCCACTCTGTCCTATAGGTCGTTGGGATCAGAATCGACTCAACAGCACACAACTACAAAGAGACATTAAGTTACTAAAAAGGTAAGGGGAAGCATCTTTGTCGGACAAAGCCTATAGCTACTATATCCTAGAAAAGTTACCATTAAAAAAAAAAAAAAATGTCTTCCAGAGAGGAAAAATCACCCTTATCTCCAGAAACACAATGGAAAGACAGAGCAGAAACAGTGATAATTGGAGGTGGCTGCGTTGGTGTGAGCCTGGCTTATCACCTGGCCAAAGCGGGAATGAAGGATGTGGTCCTCCTGGAGAAATCGGAGCTCACTGCTGGATCTACCTGGCACGCAGTAAGAAAAACACCTCAGAATTGTTACATGTAAACTTTGCTTATCATTCTGAATTGTGTAATAGTGCAATTAATTTCCTTCCCATTCACAACTCACCACTGCAAGCTTTTTAGAGTTCCCTTTCAGTGAAATGGGACTGCAGTCTACTTGGGCACTTCTACGTGGTGGCCAGCATTTATGGTGCCTTTAACTTGAATAAGGGGCCCTGGTGGTGCAGTGGTTAACACACTTGTCAGCTAACTGAAAGGTTGGCAGTTTGAACCTACCAGCCACTCTGCGGGAGAAAGATGTGGCAGTCTGCTTCTGAAAAGGTTTACAACCTTGGAAACTCTGTGGGGCAGCCTACTCTGTCCTACAGGCTCATTATGTGTCATAATAGACTCGATGGCACTGGGTGTGGTTTTGGTTTCATCTTGAGAATGTACCTTCTGGATCCAATTCTGGCTCTGCCATTTTCTACCCATGTGACTTCCATCAAGTTATTTAAGTTTCCATTTTCTGATGTGTAAAACAGGGATAATAATAGCACCTGCCTAACAGGTTTGTGATGAAGATTAGATGAGTTAATATGTATAAAGTTATTAAACACATGGTAAGTGTTTAATAAATGTTAGCTTTTCCCTTGAAGGATACTGGCTGGGTGATCCTGAAAGTGGGCTCAAGACCTTTACTTATACTCCCCTCGACCGGGTTTAGTGGTCCTTTTATTTGTATTAATTTATGATTTTAATTTTGTGATCTAAGATAATAGCTTGCTTCTTGAGCGCTTAAATATGAAGACAGAACCTGTGACACAGCTTTAGTGTTAAATGAAATCAAAATGAGAAAGTCAATCTTGCGTGCTTAATAGTATATATAATTGTCCCCGTGCTACACAATAATTGGGCTTAAATGGAAAGCAGCTCAGGTAAATGAGGTAATTAACACTGCTTTCATATTGCCAAACCAATTATTCCTGAAGTCTCTAAGAATGGGAGAGGAGGTTTTTATGACTGCTGGTGCAGTTTTCTTCTGGAGGAAGAGTTGGGCAGTGTTAGCCTCTGCTCATCATCATTATTTTCCTTTTCTGAGACAGCAAGAGAGTACCCTGCTTTTAGGGGCCTTTTGACATCCAGAACCTGCTGAAGGATGGGGTGGAGAGTTGAGCACTAAAAGGGTTGCCTGCCTCCAGCTGAATTTGGGGGAGACTGCTGCCCAGGATTAAGTAAACCACTTCATCCTAGAGTGCCAGTGGTCACATAGCCAAACCATACACACACTGGTTGGCCAGAGGTTCCTAGAAAAGTCACACCAAGCCTGGCCCCCTTCTAGTCTTTCCTCTTGACCCAAGCCCTTCATCCCTCAGTCTGGTAGGCAGGAGACCTGGACACCTGGGCTTCCTGAGTACAATGGCATAGTCTCTACAGTCACACTTGTCTCCTGCTTCAATAGTTCTCCCTGAACTTGCTTCCTCATTCCTGGGGAGAGGGGTCAGGGAAGCTGCCCACACCCCTGGCTCTTCTCTCCTCAAACTAGATTTTATATCTAGGCGTCATGTTGTCACTTAAAAGAAAGCCTACATTCAGTGGCGTCACTAGAGTTGGTGTCACCCACTGTGGTAACTCATGGTGTCACCATGGACCTCCTTCTGTACCAGACCATACAGAATTCTTAGTAATGTTTTTTGTACAAAGGTTACTTGTAAATTATAATTCCCGTATATCACCCCTTCTTTTCTGTTAATTACTCTTTCTTTCATCCTCCAGAAAGTTATTGATATAGGGTCACAGATACTAATTACCACAGTATTGTAGCTCAAACCTTAGAAAGTCTGCCAGTCAGTGACTATAAAAACACCTGCAGCAACAGAAACAACAGCATGTGCTTGTAAGGCATGCAGATGGAAGCATGTGATTTGAAGCATCACTGTAATTGGGTAATAATGACAGCTGTGACTGAGGGCATTAGAAGGTTCAAAAAGTAAACTAGCATAGAGCCTTGTAGGTATATTGATACATGTAAGCTGGGCTTATGAAAAATGTTTTTGTTGTTATAACTAACTACAAGGATTATTTTTGTAAAAACTATAAATTTCTGCTGAAACACTGCATAAAAATGTTATAAGCAGTCACCTTGGTGTCACCCCCTTGACAGCATCACCCAGTACAGTCTACTCCGTGGCCTCCCTTAGTGACTCTACTGCCTGCATTTCTCCTATAGGTCTCCTGTAACTTCTTTTTAGTGTGCATTCAGTCACCCAGTCAACACGTATTTACTAAGAGCCTATGTTGTATCAGGCTGGCACTGTCCTAGGAGGTGAGAACACAGCAGTGAAGACAAAACAGTCCTTGCCCTATTGGAGCTCACATTCTGGTGGAGTAGGCATATGTAGTACATGAGAAATACACATCAGTGCCACGAAGGAAAGTAAAGCAGGGTAAAGGGATGCAGAGTGATGAAGGAGACCACGCTGAAGAGGTGATATGTGAGCAGAGACCTGGAAGAAGTAAGTGAGGAAGCTGGCCCATGAACATTCAGGCAGAGGGAATAGCAAGTGCAAATGTCCTAAGACAGGGAAGGCTTACACCCCTTAACGCCTTCAGATAGCTAAGGAGGGCATACACCTAAATATTTTAATTACTTATTTGCTCATTGATACACTCATTTGACTATAGGATCCGCTGCAATTTTACCTCTTAGGGTAATCCTATGAATAAAAAGTAACAATCTTAATTCTTGAAAGAAGAGTAGCAAAGTTTTTAAGGTGATAGCTTATTGTTAAAAGTTAACTGTGCAAAAATGATTTTCCCTTAAGCAAAGAGATTCTCAGGTGAGTAGTAAAGGCATTATTCTGCTTCATGGGTGATACTATTTTTTCCAAAGGGAGGAGTCATGCAGCTTGAGTTCAAGATGGAACCAGTCAACAGAAGCCCAGTTATTTAGCCTCATAGGAATAAAGGAAAATATAAGAGAGTTGCCTAAGAAGCTGATTCTAGGATGTTTTGATAGACAAGGAGACATCCCTCTAAAGATCAGCAAGGAGAAATCTCACATATTAGGGATATTTAATATAGACAAGTTTCTGGAGTAGACATACAGTGTGGAAGGTTGGGGAGCCAGCTAAAGGGTGGGCAACAAAAATAAAAGATGCTCATTCAAGTATAAAATGTGTTCAGTGTTGAAGTGGCTGGAGAGCATAGGAATAAAGTGCTTAGGGAGGAAAGGATAGCTTACAAAGTGAATATTCAAAATGGAGTCACAAATCCATAAATCCTAAAGTGTTGCAGTACTTTAAAAGACTGCTTTCTTAACACATGAAAAAAAAAATGATACTACTAATAAAATAGTGCATTTTTTGGTGGGATGGAGGCATAAAGGAGGATTAGAATAACAAGCAATTTTAGAGCATGAGGTGCTCACGAGAGGCCTGCCCCTGCATATGGTGCCAAAGAGGGTATTTTGTAGGGCTGACATTCAGGTTATAGGAAGACAACATTAGAACTTGTTTTTTCTTTTAGTCTAAAAATGTAAGAAAGAAATTAAGCTTTACTAATACTTATAAATAGCCCTCACATTTGATGAGGGCCATGTATCATGCATGGCTCCAGAGGTTGACTAATGGGGAAGTTGACATACCACCATGAGAGCATCCTCATTCTTTCTTTTGTCTTCAGAATATTCATGACATATAGCAGAGTGCATGTTATAGGAAGCCATCATTGTGGCTAATTTTATAAAGACAGGACTTTAAATAATATAAATTTGCAATATTCTGTAATGAAGTAGAAAGGAGGGGGTGACCTTGAGAGTCTTATACCATACAGAGGTTTGTTGGTTATCTCATAGCAAATAATTTAAAATATTATGAAAATTAAAGATAAGTTTCTCTTTTGCAAAAAGACCTTTACGAACAGCCCTAAATTTGCTGACCTCTCTAGCACTGAAAATGTCTTATGAGTGTTTCTACATAGCAGATATATATATATATATATATATATATATATATATATATATATATATATAATACATTCAGTCTGTTCCTTCCAAGTTAAAAGTGATACTTTAAAATATGGAAGAAATAAGTGCTTTTTGTAAAATAGTCCTGTTGGGAAGAGAACATTTTGAGAAGGGATATTTGGAAATTATTAGATCATTATGAGATTTTTTTTCTGGCCCAAATATGTCACCTATAAAAACTTACATATTGTGAGGCAAATTTTTCTAACCTGTTTAAAATTTTCCCAAATGAGGAGTTTCAGTGGGGTTCAAATCCATTTGTTTAAAAATGCAATACTTTACAATTAGTTTGTAACAACAACTGATGGACAAGAGAAGATGAAACATAGTTAAATTTCAACTGAAACCTTTGTGTAGGTATTGATTGAGATTGAGGAAGAGGCATTATGATGTAGAAAGCTCAGCCAACTGCACATCTCTCACTTGGCTTTATGTGTCATTGAAAGGTATCTATTTCAGTTATGACAGTCATTAAAATCAGTCCCAAAAGAAAATAAACCTAGAATTAGATGCTCTAATTCCTGTTATCCCCACGTGTCTGTCTGTTTGTCCTACTGTGGGGGCTTGCGTGTTACTGTGATAATGGAAGCTATGCCACCGGTATTCAGATACTAACAGGGTCACCCATGGTGAACAGGTTTCAGCTGAGCTTCCATACTAAGACAGACTAGGAAGAAAGACCAGGCAGTCTACTTCTCGAAAGAATTAGCCAGTGAAAACTTTATGAATAACAGTGGAACATTATCTGATATAGTGCCGGCATAAGCCCCCCAGATTGGAAGGCACTTAAAATACGCTTGGAGGACAGCTGCCTCCTCAAAGAAGAGTCGACCTTAATGATGTGGATGGAGTCAAGCTTTTGGGACCTTCATTTGCTGATGTGGCATGACTCAAAATGAGAAGAAACAGCTGCAAACATCCATTAATAATCGGAACCTGGAATGTACGAAGTATGAATCTAGGAAATTTGGAAATCGTCAAAAATGAAATGGAACACATACACATTGATATCCTAGGCATTAGTGAGCTGAAATGGACTGGTATTGGCCATTTTCAGTCGGACAATCATATGATCTACTATGCCAGGAATGACAACTTAAAGAGGAATGGCGTTTCATTTGTCGTCAAAAAGAACACTTCAAGATCTATCCTGAAGTATAATGCTGTCAGTGATAGGATAATATCCATATGCCTGCAAGGAAGACCACTTAATATACCAACCACTAAGGCCAAAGATGAAGAAATTGAAGATTTTCACCAGCTCCTGCAGTGTGAAATTGATCGAACGTGCAATCATGATGCATTGATAATTATGCATTGATTGGACTACGAAAGTTGGCAACATGGAAAAAGAATCGGTAGTTGGAAAATATGGCTTTGATGATAGACATGATGCTGGAGATTGCATGATAGAATTTTGCATGATGGAATGACTTCTTCATTGCAAATACCTTTTTTCAGCAACATAAACGGCTACTATACACGTGGACCTCACCAGATGGAAAACACAGGAATCAAATCGACTCATCCATGCAAAGAGATGATGGAAAAGCTCAATATCATCAATCAGAACAAGGCCAGGGGCCGAGTGTGGAACAGATCTTCAATTGCTCACATGCAAGTTCAAGTTGAAACTGAAGAAAATTAGAACAAGTCCACGAGAGCCAAAGTATGACCTTGAGTATATCCCACCTGAATTTGGAGACCATCTCAAGAATAGATTTGATATGTTGAACACTGACGACTGAAGACCAGATGAGTTGTGGAGTGACATCAAGGACATCATACACGAAGGAAGCAAGAAGTCATTAAAAAGACAAGAAAGGAAGAAAAGGCCAAAATGGATGTCTGAAGAGACCCTGAAACTTGTTCTTGAATGTTGAGTAGCTAAAGCAAAAGGAAGAAATGATGAAGTAAAAGAACTGAACAGAAGATTTCAAAGGGCAGCTTGAGAAGACAAAGTAAAGTATTATAATGACATGTGCAAAGAGTTGGACATAGAAAACCAAAAGGAAAGAACATGCTCAGCATTTCTCAAGCTGAAAGAACTGAAGAAAAAATTCAAGCCTTGAGTTGCAATAGTGAAGGATTTCATGGGGAAAACATCAGAAGAAGATGGAAAGAATATACAAAGTCATTATACCAAAAAGAACTAGCGACATTCAACCATTTCAGGAGGTAGCATATGATCAGGAACCGATGGCACTGAAGGAAAAAGTCCAAGCTGCACTGAAGGCACTGGCAAAAAACAAGGCTCCAGGAATCAACAGAATATCAATTAAGATGTTTCAGCAAACGGATGCAGCACTGGAAGTGCTCACTCATCTATGCTAGGAAATTTGGAGGACAGCTACCTGGCCAACTGATTGGAAGAGATCCATATTTATGACTATTCCCAAGAAAGGTGATCCAACCAAATGTGTAATTTATCGAACAATATCATTAATATCACATGCAAGTAAAATTTTGCTGAAGATTATTCAAAAGTGGCTGCAGCAGTATATCAACAGGGAACTACCAGAAATGCAGACCGGATTCAGAAGAGGGCGTGGAACCAGGGATATCATTGCTGATGTCAGATGGATCCTGGCTGAAAGCAGAGAATACCAGAAGGATGTATACCTGTGTTTTATTGATTATGCAAAGGCATTCGACTGTGTGGATCGTGATTATGGGTAACATTGCGAAGAATGGGAATTCCAGAATACTTAATTGTGCTCATGAAGAACCCGTACATAGATCAAGAGGCAGTTGTTTGGGAATGGAACAAAGGGATACTGCTTGATTTAAAGTCAGGAAAGGTGTGTGTCAGGGTTGTATCCTTTCACCATACCTATTCAATCTGTATGCTGAACAAATAATCTGAGAAGCTGGATTATATGCAGAAGAATGGGGCATCAGGGTTAGAGGAAGACTCATTAACAATCTGTATTATGCAGAGGACACAACGTTCCTTGCTGAAAGTGAAGAAGACTTGAAGCACTTACTAATGAAGATAAAAGACCACAGCCTTCAGTATAGATTACACCTCAGTATATACAAAACAAAAATCCTGACAATGGGACCAATAACCAACATCATGATAAACGGAGAAAAGGTTGAGGTTGTCAAGGATTTCATTTTACTTGAATCCACAATCAACACCCGTGGAGGCAGCAGTCAAGAAATGAAAAGACACATTGTATTGGGCAAATCTGCTGCAAAAGACCTCTCTGAAGAGTTAAAAAGCAAAGATGTCACATTGAAGACTAAGGTGTGCCTGACCCAGGCCGTGGTGTTTTCAATCACCACATACACATGCAAAACCTGAACAATGAATAAGGAAGTCCAAAGAAGAATTGACGCCTTGTGGTGTTGGCGAAGAATATTGAATATACCACGGACTGCCAAAAGAATGAATAAATCTGTCTTGGAAGAAGTACAACCGGAATTCTCCTTAGAAGCAAGGATGGTGAGACTGCGTCTTACATAATTTGGACATGTTATCAGGAGGGATCAGTCCCTGGAGAAGGACGTCATGCTTGGTAAAGTATAGAGTCAGTGAAAAAAAGGAAGACCCTCAGGGAGATGGATTGCCACAGTGGCTACAACAATGAACTCAAGCATAACAATGATTGTGAGGATGGTGCAGGACTGGGCAGTGTTTTGTTCTGTAGTACATAGGGTCGCTATGAGTCGGAAACGACTCGATGACAGCTAAGAATGACAACAACAATTGATGTGAATCCAATATTTTTTAAAAAATGAAGATATTGATTGCATAGCTCTTGCTAAAATATTATTAATAATATTAACATTCAAATGCTTTTCTACACAGTAAGTAAAATAATTATTTAAAATATTTCAGATTATTTCTGTGTGTTTTATGATCGCTATTAACACAATAATACATATTTATATATAATGTATAAATAAAGAAATATACATAGTTTGGAAGATAAGCTCAAATATTTTTATTGTAAGTGAATGCGTGGATAAAAGATTCAGAGCTACTGGTGTATAGGATGGCTTGACATCAGTCGCTGGACTTATTAGGGGAATAGAGGCTCCTGAAAGAGGGGGAAAGGTTATTTAAAAGGTCGGGAGAGCACCACTAGTTTTAGCATCCATTGATGATTTTTGAACTCCACCATTCCTCTCATATTCATTAATGGTCAGTCTATTATAAGTAGGAGCTTTGCCTTCTCCCCTACTTATTTGCTTATTCATTTATTTCTATCAATGGGAAATTATAAATTCTTATTTTATTCAAGGGCTTATACTTCTTAAAGGTTATTTCATGCCTCTGTTTTATCTTCCCTCTTTTATCTTCTATCCCAACTATAATAATTTTCTTTCTTCAAATCAAAGATAAGTCCCCTTCCTTTTAAGGACTTCTATGACCTTTCCAGAATCTTTCCCTTTTCTTAGTTCCCATAGGTCTTATGTGTTTCACCTTACAGTCTGGCACCTAATGCTCTTGGTTTAATTGTTCCATGAATGAAAATTTCATGACCTTAATCAGACTATAAAATTCTGAAGGCTAAGAACAATGTTTTCTCCTTCTTCAAACTTCTTGTTTAAAATATTGTTGAAGTTACAGAAGAGAAACACATTGTGTCCTCCTTACATCCAGTGTCACAAGGCTGGCATATAAATTAGCAATAAATACCATGCAAGCCTTTACATTTAAATAACTTATAATAATAAAAGCACAGATTAAAAGACAAAAGTCAGATGATAAAAAGTGAACGTATACAAAGAAATAAATAATATGTTTTTTATGTCTGGTTGAGAAAATTGAGCCAAGAACTTATACCTGGCTGCCCTAAAAAAAAAAGCAACAAGTAAAAGAAGGTAGTATGAATTCTTAAGTAGAAATAGGTAAACTGTTTCAGTAGGGCAGACCAGTTTTTCCTTGACTATGAGTTCCTAAAAGAATTTGTTCCCTAAATGAAGTACATTAGACTAAATGTCATGAATAACTATTTTGCAAAAATGAATCTACGTGACACTTCTGGATGAAAGAGCATCTGTGATGGGGTGGGGGAGAAGAGGACTGATATAGTGTAAATATATAATATAGCTTTCTGGTGGTCTGGTTTAACCTGGTTAAGTTAGAGGGTCTTGAGGTGTTACTGTTGAACAGAACCGTCGACCAGTGCTCATGAATATCTGTTTGCCCAACTGACAGGAGATATCTGGAAGACAAAACTGGTCTCACTAGCAAATACCTGAAGTCCACACATTCTCTATATTGAACCAAAAAAGTTCATATTCAGGCTAGATCCAAACATGTAAGAGGAGAAGGGGATGCTTGACCATGTTTGACTGGAAGAGTCATGTTTGACTGCCAGTTTCATCTTAATGGAAGCCCATCTTCAGTCCTACATGGAGTTGTACTACAGGGGGGCCTATAAGCTGGGCCAGGAATTTTTCTCAAAAAATAGCTGTGCATCTGTCCAAATGTTTGCACAAGTACTCTATAGAAGCCCCATGAATTTGGTCCAAAATGGATGTATTGATGAACTTTAGTGGGGCGTTTTTGAGTTCAGGAGAACAAAATGCCCACCACTATCATAGAAGAACCCTAGAAATACTCCATAACAGATATTGTATTGGACAGATTGCATTCTGATGAGCTTTCAGAATAAATTAGCTGAAAAAGAGACCTTGGGTAATTAATTGAGAGAACCTGCTTCATATAATTGCTTAGAATTCTTTATTCTGAATACCACACTGTATCTGCCAGAGCTAATGAAAGGGGTTTTGGCATGGCTAATATTTAGACTTTTTCCTGAAAGTAATTAACCAGTAATTATCCAACAAACACTTGAGTGTCAGCTATGTGGTGATCAACACATTAAACTTCATCAAAAGTCTTTTCACCAATTCACAAGTCTCTAATACCCAGGAATTTTCTAATTATTGAATTACAAAATTTCAGGAAGGGGAACAGAAGCACTGCTTTCTTCAAGGGAAAAGTAGGGAGTGGGTCAAGGAAAACCTTTGTTAGTCCATGGTTTATCTGCTGAAGGGATGTACACATGGTTTGTTGGTTTGAGTCCACTTTGTATGCCATCACCCTGTATTCTTCCCAGTACCCTGTATTCCTAAACCTTCCACCTAAATATTCCATTTCTGAGCTTTCCAAACAACCCTTTCCTAGTGACTTTTAGAGACTTAGTGTATATTCTCTTAACATTTATGGAATCAACTTGGTTCTTTTAGCTGTCATGAGCCTTATGCTCTAGTGCATTTAAACTGATGCTGTTGTGTTCTCATTCCAAAGGACTGGCCGGTGTGTCTCAGTTTCTTGCCAGCAATAAATTATTGCTGGACAGATAAACTATCAAACATTTGAGAATGTTAACTTTTTTTTTTTTCAGTATTTCCCTTTCCCTTTACTTTCAAGGCAGGTTTAACAACTTACTTCCATCCTGGAATAAACTTGAAGAAAATACATTATGACAGCATCAAACTTTATGAAAAACTGGAAGAAGAAACCGGACAGGTAAATGGGTTTAACTTGCAATTGCCTGTTAGATCAATCTCTCAGAAATATGTAAGATTTCTAAAAGATTTTGACTTACCATTATATATAACTGGGTGTAGTGACATCAATACCACGTCAGGTGTTTAATGCGTTAGAGAAATCTGATGAGAGTTTAATGTAAGAACCTTTACAGTCTGATTAAAAAAATCAATTTAATTTCTCGAAGTGTATGTAATTAACAGTTCTGCCTGATTCTTTTAAATAAAGAAAAAATAAAAAGCAGCTTTAAAAAAAATTGATAGCTTGTTACTATATCTGGATGATAAGAGACAGAGCCTTTCAGCAATGGGATTGTAAAGGATCTGACAATGGTGCATGCCAGATTGTCCACAGCTTTGAAAAGTGCTTCACTTCAAGCCCCTTGCTTTTATTTTTATCCCTTCTTTTGTATTTACTGGCGCTCTCAAAATAAAGTTGCAAAGACTATCCTTAGGCTAAGACTGAGTCTGCTTAAAGTTTTTATGCTATCCTCCTTGCTTAAAACCATCAAATGGCTCCCCATAGTCTACAGGATAAAGGCCAAAGGATTAGCCTGGCCTGAGGGGGATCTTCATCAGCCAACCCCTGCCTGCCTTTCCAACATTTTCTCTTGCTGCTCTTCAAAATGCTCATTGTAATTCAGCCATTCTCAAGGATTTACAGTTCTGAAATCTGCTAGGCTGTCTCATATTTCTGTTTTCGTTTGTTTTGTTTTCTGTTTTTTTTATCTTCTGCCTGAAACAACATTCCCTCTAATCCCCATCTTCAGTATTCACTCTCTCACCTTCCTTGTAGGTTGCCCCTTTTGAGAAGCTTTTCTTGACCTTCACCCTCCAGTCATGCAGAGCTGGATGGTTCATCTCTTGGTTCGAAGAGCATCTTGTACACATCCGTTTTATAATCCTTGCCTTTATTGTAATCACTGCTGTATTGGTTGATCATCCCTACAGACTGTAAACAACTTGAGGGCAAGGGTTAAACCTTTAATCTCAGTAACCCAGGGCCTAGCTGAGTTACAAGTGAGTGCTTGGCAAACTGATGGCCCTCCACAACTGCCATGTTTATTTCAGTTCACACTTAATTTCATCATTAGCAACATTTTGATATTTTGTATTCCCTCCTCAAATCCTTTGTCCTTCTCTTTTCACATAATTTTCTTTCAGTATGTACATTCACGCTCACCCTGTTTTATTGTAATTATGTTTTTAGTTGACAGTCTTCACCTATGGACTGTAAGCACCACGCAGGCAGGGTCTTTTCCTCTCTTGTTCACTCCTGCATTCCTGGGACTTAGCGTAGGGCCTGGCACAGAAGAGACACTTAGTGAGTAGTTACAGAATTAATGTCCTTTCATAAGGTACCTATGTTTTATATAGTTATCTCTTTCTCTGCCCAGTAAATCTCTTTTCTTGTACACCCGCATTTTCATTATGCCAGAGGAGAATAAACCATGTTTAAGTTCATATGATTTGTTTATGTACTTTTGTTGAAATTATTGTCACAGGTGGTAGGATTCCATCAGCCAGGTAGTATCCGAATTGCTACAACTCCTGTAAGAGTAGACGAATTTAAATACCAAATGACTCGGACTGGTTGGCATGCAACAGAGCAGTATATTATTGAACCGGAGAAAATTCAAGAGATGTTCCCTTTACTCAACATGAGCAAGGTATTTATCTTAAGGATATCTTTACCAGTTGTTGGCCTGAATTAAAATTAGAAAAAGTCATTTTATAAAGTTAATTAAAGTGAGAAAAATATTGTGCACACATTTTAGTTGGCAAAACCGGTGAATAATGCTGGCATTTGGGCAAAGTAGAAGGTGGGCTAATCCCTGGATGGTACAAACAGTTAATGTGCTCACTGCTAAATGAAAGGTTGGTGGTTTCGAGTTCACCCAGAGGGACCTTGGAAGAAAGTTATTGAAAACCCTATGGAGCACAGTTCTACTCTGACACACATGGGGTCACCAGGAGTCAGAATCTGCTTGATGGCATCTGGTTAGAAGGTGAGATGTCAGGTATGCTAAATGAAATATGAAAAGGCAATGCAAAATCTTAGTTGTTCCCCACCTATGACACCTAAGGAAACATTTTCAATACTTTATGCTGCGGTGCCCCCAGATCTAAGAGTTTCCATACATAAGCCTATTTGAGAACTGCAGACAAAAAGATACCCTGGTATGATAAATATATGTATAGAAAGGCTGTATTACTAAAATGTTTTTAAAAATCAAATTAAGAAGTACCGTGCTATTTTGCTATACAGTTATCACCTGAGCTCCTAGCTGTACTTCCCTGACAGACTCTGTGCCAGGTATGGGTCCAGATTTACATCAAATTTGACTGAGATAATCTACCCCACAAGGAATTTAGTGCTTTTTCCTGCTGGATGATAATCTCTTTTAAATAATAAGAACACTGACTAACATTTACTAAGCACGTATTTACATACCTTACTATGGCAGAACCCTTTACATGCATAATTTCATTTAATCTTCATAATAATATTATGAGGTATATATTATTTCTAACGAGGAAACTGAAACTTAGATAGTTTAGATAGTAAGCCCAAGTTCATTCAGTTAGAAAGAGTGGGAGCAGAGATTTGAACCCAGGCTGCCTGGCTCCGTTGCACATACCACTTCAGTGTACCGGGTGATGCTGTTCACGAAAGCAGATGCTTACACTTCCCCACTGGTTAATACTTTGGTAGTTTTGACCCCTGAAGAGTTTCTATTATTGATCTGAATGCTGGAGTTGTTTGCCCTTGAGAGTCTTTACAGATTGCTGATGTTCCATTTCTATAGTGGGAAGTAGTTTTGTGTGATACTGGTATGGTGGCAGGCTGGTGTTGAACTGCATTGCTGCCTTGAAATTCCATCTCTGCTACCAGCAAAGATGTGCTTATGTCTGTTTATAAGTCACCCTTGGAATACTTTGCTGAGAGCCTTCGCCATCATGGGTTTTTCTTAAGAGCGTTATGCAATGGGGAATATGTGTGAAAGGTATTCTGGGTCTGGGGGAGGGTATCAAATAGAATAAATATGACAACACTGCAATGAGTACATATTCATTTATAAATGCCAGCTTGACATTTGGAAATCATCAGTAATGTGAATTCTATTAAAATCCAAAGTCCCTTGCACTAGACTATATCAAGTAAAGAGATTGAATTAGTAATTTTAAAAATTCCTGCAAAGAAAATCCCAGGCCCAAATGCCTTAACTGGTGAATTATGCTGTACATTTAAAGAAAAATTAATACTAATTCTTTATAAACTCTTCCAAAAATAGAAGAGAATGAACATGTCCTAACCCATTCTAGGAGGCCAGTATTGCCCTGATACCAAAACCAAAGGCATCTCAAGAAGGAAAACTATACACCAATATCCTTATGACTAAAAAATGACTATAGATGCAAAAATCTTCAACAAAATACTAGCAAACTGAATCCAGCAACATATTAAAAGGATTATATAGTAGGACCAAGAAGTAATTATCCTAAAAATTCAAGATTAGCTTAACATCTGAAAAGCAATCAAATAACCCTATTAATAGCATAATGGACAAAAACCACATGATCATCTCGATAGACACAGAACCAGCATTTGACAATAGACACTTGCACACGTATGGCGCTCAGTAGATTTTCATTAAATGGATGAGATCTAATTTTAATGCTTTACAATGTTCTATCTTTTAAGCAACTTGATTTAACCTCCATTCTTCTTTTTAACCCTCACGGTACCCAGCCTGAAGCCCTAGCACATAAACCAAAAAACCAAACCCAGTGCCATCGAGTCGATCCCGACTCATAGTGACCCTATAGGACAGAGTAGAACTGCTCCATAGAGTTTCCAAGGAGTGCCTGGTGGATTTGAACTGCCGACCCTTTGGTTAGCAGCCATAGCACTTAACCACTATGCCATCAGGGTTTTCCCCAGCACATAGTAACTAAGAATTAGTTGTTGAATGATTGAATCGAGTATACATTTTCCTGACAACAGGTATAGATTTAACACGTGCATTTATGAACAGCATTAAATAATTAAATGTAAATGATAATTTATGAGAATGTAAAAACAGTGCTGTATCAGTTAGAATTAGATTTGGCTGCAAGTGTCAGACAGCAAGATAAGAATATTTAAGCAAGATAGAAGTTTATTTATCTTTCATTTAGCCAGTCCAAGACTTGAGTGGTAGCTCTTTTCCATGAAGACTTCGGAGACCTAGTCACTTTCTCGGTCACTGATCTATCATTTCTAGAGTGTGACTCTTGTGTTTTTATTCAGAGATGGCAGTTAGCACCCCAGCCATCTTATCTGCATTCCAGACAGCAAGATGGAGGAAGATACAAAGAAGAAGAAGAGGTACAGGGCATATGACAGGTGTCTTTTTAAAATGGTTCCTGGAAGCTGCCACAGAACACTTCCACTTACATCCCATTGACCAGGACTTAGTAATAGTCCTGGCTAGTAGCTGGAACTAATAGCTGCCCCAGAGTTTGGAAAATGTGCTTTGGGCTCCCTTCTCAGTGGCCATGTATCTAAATAAACACTGGGGCTCCATCACTATGGGAGAAAGGGAGAATGAACATTGGAGACAACTGCAAGCCTGTCTACTCAACGCTCAGTGAGTCCCGCCTACGTCCGATCTTAGATACAGAAAAAAGAATTGCAGATCAATCTGATGCCAAGTGATAGATTATACTTTAAAAGTTTTATTACGCATGTCTGACAGGACATGTTTACATTGAGTGATAACTATATATTGGTTTGAATACTGACTCTTTTGTGACCCATTTAGGTTTTAGCTGGACTGTATAATCCTGGAGATGGTCACATTGATCCGTATTCTCTAACTATGGCCCTGGCTGCTGGGGCCAGGAAATATGGTGCCTTTTTAAAATATCCTGCACCAGTGACTTCTTTGAAACCCAGGTCAGACGGAACATGGGAGGTTGAAACACCACAGGGATCTATGAGAGCAAACAGAATTGTGAATGCTGCAGGTAAGCATCATACCTTTTTTTTTTAATTAGTGCTTTTTTTTTAAAGTGGCAAAGATAACCATAAAGTAATGTTACATACTACTCATGCTGTAATGAAACATTGTGATCCTCCAAAGTTAAACATTTTATCTGTTTCTAAGCTACAAATCCCTCCCTCACCACCGCCCCTGTCTCTTTGCCCGTAGTGAGTAAGATACTATTCTGTCCTTGGTTATCCACACATAGAAAGCTGGTACTCTCCTTTATTCCTCTTTTTCTTCTGCTCCGGACTGTGCTTTGCCAAATCATTCTTTACTTTTCCTTCCTATGTCTTCTTCTTTATACTTATAGCCAAATTTTGGTGTTCAAAACTGTGAGCATCTCCTTTGTTCTCAGTTAGCTTTTTAGGGCAGACTTGATGATTTGTGTTCTCTCACTCTCTTTCATTTCTGATTACATTTGTGTCAAGTCAAAAGACTTAACCCTTTTCCTTTCAGAACATTGTTAAACATATTTGGCAATCTTTCCTTTAGGTTGGCAGCCTGCTTCCATAAATATTTACAGCCTTGGAAACCTTATGGGGTAATTCTACTCTATCCTATAGGGTTGCTATGAGTTGGAATTGACTCGATGCCAGTGGGTTTGGTTTTTGGTTTTAGGGTTCTGTGTTACAGCTTAGAATCATAGAGTATTGACACAAAAAGGGACATTTGAGGTCATCTAAAACCTTTTTTTTTTTTTTTTTTTTAACAACCTACTCATTTTCCATTTGCAGAGGCCAGGGTCCATGAGGGTCATGTTACTTGGCCAAGTGACACAGCTAGTTATGTCAGGGCCAAAACTTGAACTTGGGCCTTTTGATTCTTGAGTTAATACACTTTCTAACAGTTCGGTTGCATGAAAAGTCATTTTCAACTCTCATATATACAAAAATAAATTCTAGTGAAAATGCTTGTATGATCTAAACTGGACTATTTTCCCAGTTAAATATAAATTAATTTATATTTTCCCATAGTTCATAATAGTTCACTTAAAAGTTAAAATAAGCATGAGGCTTTAATTGATTTTCTTGTGGTCTGCTCTTTGATTTGTTCTTTAAGTTATAAAATGAAAACAAGCTTTGTTATTTGTCTGATTGAATTATATGCCATGAGGAAATGCCAGAAACGTGTATGCCTTCCAATTCTTTCTTCTAAATTATAATTTCCAATTGGTGTTATTTTGTTTACAAAACATATTTAGTGGTCAAAAAAAAAGGTCATGTTTTCAATATTTAAGAGTCTAAATTACTATTTCTGAATATTTCTAACCCAAGCCCTCCTTTGAAAAGCACAAAATCTCATGCCTTCTTTAACATCATTTGAAATTCAAAATAATGTAAATGATTTGTCTAAGAAATAAAAGCAATGACATAAAACATTGCTTTGTTTTGAACCTCACTTGCACTCTAATCTTCATCTCATATCCCCCTCCCCCACTGTCTTTGAGAACCACTGGTCTAAATTCTATTAGAATTTATTCATTATTTATTAATTTATTCTAATTTACTAGAATTCTATTAGAAATTATTCATACTTTTTTTTCCAAGTAACAAGGATTCCCTGTAATATTGCAACTTTATTTATGGTCTCATGAAATCAGTCCCTATAAACCTATTTGACTGTTTTCACAGTGAAGGCAAATACTAAACAAATATATTCGGACTCCCATATCCAACACTGTGGCAGCATTGCTAATTGATGACAGCAGTCATTCAAATGGGCTTGGACAAAGCCCCACCATTTTTCTCAACACCATGCTTCAGGCAGCTACTCATTCCCAACTGATATTTTGAGATATGCAAGACCTTAATTTAACACATTTACCCACTGTTTTCCCAAAATGGATAAACTTTGTTTTACATAATTAATTGCCATAATAATTATTTTTTAAATAAGCCACCAACCATGAGGAATAGGAAATTACTGAAGAAAACGATAGCATAATCTCCAAAGAGATCTGGCCTAGATAGATCCAGGACATTTGTGCTACCAAAGTTTTCTTGCAGCTGTGAAGTTGTGTGGGGTGGGGGTGGAGCAGCATTCTGGTGCTGGCCTGGGAGAACAATTTCCTGGAACTAGGTAGACAGTGTGGAACTGTGTGGAGCAGTAATGCTTCCCTCTGTTCTTTGTTCCTGATGCCTTCTACCCAGCCACAGCCACTCCACGTCCTTGGTTCCTGGTAACTCCAGGCAGCTCCTTGCTGGAAGTTGTGTGAAGAACATAACCTCTCAACAGAAGAACACAACTCTGTCCTTTCTTTATGTCATTGAAATCAGATCTTTGGCCTATAATCATTTTTTTTTTTTTTCCTCCTGTATCTCTTCCACTGGGAAAAATTCGCTGGAAAAAGTTTACCTGATTACAAATTAGTAATGTACAGGAGAGGTACTGCATGTGTGCGTGTGTTTAATTATTTACAAGTCTGTGTTTAAGGAAATCTTATGTAAAGGATAGACGCCGCCAAAAGGGTAAGCCTCAGTAATTGGGTGCAAAGGTTAGGATATGACCCCTTCTGGAACTGAAGCTAGCAATGATCAATTTTATGAATGAAAGCAGCCATCTGTGGAAGGCATCATGCTAACATGGTTTGAGAATATGTTGGCTGATGGAAGGTTTCCCAGGGTTCCCCAGGGAGACCAGTATGTCTCATATTAGGGTCAGGTCACCAGACCAGCTCTGAAATCTAATTAAGAAGCCAGCAATTAAAGGTCTCTATTACCTGGAGCCCTGGTGGCACAGTGGTTAAAGCGCTCAGCTGCTAACCCAAAGGTCAGCAGTTCCAACCTACCAGCTGCTCCATGGGAGAAAGACTTAGCAGTCTGCTTCTGTAAAGATTTACAGACTTGGAATACCTCTGGGACAGTTCTCTGTCCTAAAGGGTTGCTATAAGTTGGAATTGACTCAAGGGCAGTGGGTTTGGGTTTTTTTTTTTTTTTTTTAATATTACCTATTCAGTTGTGTACTGCTGAAAGTTTCTCTAAGTGGAGTCATAAAAGAAGGCTGCTGGGTACTCAGAATACCCATGAAAACCAAAGCCTAAGAGTAAAAATTTGTCCATTTGCTGGTATGCTTCCAGCACTATTCAGGGAGTGGGGGTCTCTGTGATGCCAACTGCGTGGCCTGGGCACGTTGCTCATTTGTAAAATGGGGATTAATAGTACCCATCCAAGGACTCCCTGGGTAGCACAGACAGTTAAGTGCTGGACTACTAACTGAATGGTTGGTGGTTGAAACCCACCCAGAGGCTTCTTGGAAGTAAGGACTGGCAATCTGCTTTGGAATGATTACAACCTTGAAAATTCGATAGAGCAGCTCTACCCTGCCCACATGGTGTCACCATGAGTTGCAGTCGACTTGACGGCAACTAACAATGACAGTACGCATCTTGGAGAGTAGTTAATTATGAGTAGTAAATAATCTAACAATGTAAGGTACCCAGGACAGGGTTTACCACACAGAAAGCACTTAAGAAATGTTAGGTATAATAATGACAATAATAACTATGATTATTATAATAATTTCCTTGATAGGTCTATACTCCAGTCTGGGGAACTGCTACTGTTGCCTTTTTATGCGGGCCTTAAAATTACCCAACTCCTTTATCTCTGTAGTCATCCAGCACCCATTTGGCTAGTAAATTGAATTTCCAGACAGCTTGGTTCTCAACCTAGTGTGCGTAAGAATCATCCAGGGAAGTTTCCCAGCCTTCAAAAATATTCTAATTCAGGAGTTCTGGGTGGAGTTTCAGAATCTATAAAATAGACAAGTACTCCATGTGAGTCTATAGCAGATGGTCTGTAAAACACCTTTTGAGAAACACCACTATATAAGTGGGGTCCCTGGATGATGCAGATGTGCTCGGCTGCTAACCAAAAGGAAGGCCTGGCAATCTACTTCTGAAAAATCAGCCATTGAAAACCTTGTGGGGCACAGTTCTACTCTGATACAGTGGAGTCACCATAGGTGTTCCTATAGGAGGGAGAATGTAGTGGCCTTATTCTTGAATGAGCAGAGCTGAGAAACAGATTCTAGATGCCCCTGAACTCTGGGTGTGCAATATGTGCAATAGTCTAGTTTGCCTCTAGAACCCAAAGCTTTCAAACTCTGTTTCATCCCACTTTCGTTCTATTTCCCTCCCTTAGGTGCAGCTCAGGGGCATGTTATTGTTGTTAGGCCCTGTTGCATCAATTCCCTCTCATAGCGACCCTGCGTACAACAAAATGAAACATTGCCTGGTCCTGCGCCATCCTCACAACCATTGCTAGACACAAGCCTGTTGTTGCAGACACTGTATCAGTCCATCTCACTGAGGGTCTTCCTCATTTTCACTGACCCTCTGCTTTACCAAACATGACTGGTCCTTCCTTGTAACATGTCCAAAGTATGTGAGACAAAGTCTCTTCATCGTTGCTTCTAAGGATCATTGTGGTTGTACTTCTCCCAAGACAGATTTGTTCATTCTTCTAGAAGTCTACGGTATAGTCAGTATTCTTCGCCAACATTATAATTCAAAGGCATCAATTTTTCCTTGGACTTCCTTATTCATTGTTCAGTTTTTGTATGCCCGGGGCATGGGCAGGTGCTCTTTATCATAATGAAGCTTTTTCTTTGCATGGTGATAAATGTTTCTCTTGACCTCACTTCCAGTTGGCTTACTTAGCCTGAGATAACTTTTGAAAAATTTCCTTAAAGATTTTCCTTATTTGATAAACCAGAAATGTGAGAGGATCGTGCTAATATGAAACCCAGTGTTCAGCCAAAAAGAATTATTTAATTTTCCCGGATTCTGCATCAAAGAATGAACCCATCATTGTCACTTGATAAACTCTCCAGTAGAAACAAACTTGTCCATGAAACTTCACCCTTCATTTTAACCCCATTTCTATTAATCACTGCAGTTTTTTTTTTTTTTTTTAATGGAAGCCATTTCAAATGATCATTATTATTGACTCTTCAGTTGTTTTTCAGGTGACAGTGGTAGATTATACAATGATTCCTTCATACTTGCCCCTCTTCCCTTTGAACTTGTTACATGGGTGATCTGGCAGAAGTTGAAGTATAATCCTGGCTAGATTTAGGTTAACTTGATTGACATATAGAGGAAGAGAGTGCCAACAGACACTACCACCATAGAGTAAAACAGTATAGAGCTTGCTATGGGGTTTGAAGTAATATAGTTATATGGTACTTACGCATACATTTTCATTTTATTTTAATGATGGAGTGCAATAATAACCAAGCAGTTGGACTCAGAATTCATAAATATGCTACCATGTGGCAGAATTTATTTTTTTTAATTTATGCTTTTAATTGAAACAAGTATATTGAGGATATTGCAGTGGTTTGAATTGCTAGGCTAAATATTTTTACTTTCTATATTTTTCAAATTGCTCTAGTATATATAACTAGGATATGTGGTTTTACTATGTTTTCTTACAAGATCCTGACTTTGCTAATTCATATCTTCCTGCTAGCAAAAATAAATCCAATCTCTAAATTAATAAAAGACCAACAAATAGTTCTGATGCCCACAGATCAGAGTTTTGGTTGTAAATGGGCACCCATTTCTGGGGTTATTATAAAAGTGTAAATAACATAGCTGTCATGGATTGAATTGTGTCCCCCAAAAGTATCTGTTAACTTGGCTAGGTCATGATTCCCGGTATTGTATGACTGTCTACCATTCTGTCATCTTATGTGGTTTCCTTATGTGTTGTAAACCCTACCACTATGATGTAATGCAGTGGATAAGTGGCAGTTACATCGATGAGATCTACAAGATTAGATAGTGTCTTAAGCCAATCTCTTTTGAGATATAAAAGAGAGAAGCAAGCAGAGAAACATGGGAACATCATACCACCAAGAAAGCAGTGCCAGGAGCAGAGCCTGTCCTTTGGACCTGAGGTTCCTGCACAGAGAAGCTCCTAGACCAGGGGAAGACTGATGACAAGGACCTTCCTCCAGAGCCGACAGAGAAGAGAAAGCCTTCGCGTGGAGCTGGCACTCTGAATTTGAACTTCTAACCTCCCGGACTTTGAGTGAATAAACTTCTCTTTGTTAAAGGCATCCACTTGTGGTATTTCTGTTATAGTAGCACTAGATAACCAAGACAGTAGCTGTTAGGCTAAAACAACACAATGGAACGAAAGGGTGATGCTTAGATGGTTAAATGGAAATAAACTTGGGCACTTAGTAGTCCATAATCTGGGTTTCTAGATTGACTCATGCTATATCTAGCTCTGAGCTTCATAATGACAGAGATTTCAGAACTCTCTATTAGATTCAGAAAAAAGAAGAAACAGAAATGATTAAAAATTAGAGAGTGTAACCTCTAAAGAAAGAACTTAAGATTCTCTAATCACTTGAATGAATACTCAAAACTACTATAGGACGAACAAGTAAATACAACTCCCTACTCCAGAATATTTCATTGATAAATGAGGTGTCACCACATCCCTGCCAAATAATAATCATTTTAGATCCTAAAATATCTTTATACAAGTGAAGGTGTCTTTGGTTTTTAAAATAAAGGCTTTGTGCAGCAAGAAAACCAAAAATGTGATGTTTCCAGTCTTCCAGAGTGATGTTGGGCAGGTCTCTTACCTTCTCTGGACTTTAGCTTACACATCTGTATGCTAAAGGTAGCCTCAGAGAAAATCAGGTTTCCTTACAGCCTCAAATTATCCTGTTCTATCTTTTGCAAATGAAAAAATAACATTCATGTCCACCAATAAGACAGTCCCTGTGCAAGTTGTGGAGTGAGAAACATTTGTTTTTGGAACTCCCCACCCACTTATGAGACCCTCCCCCATGAGCTGTGGCTCCTCCTCTCAGCTGTAACTCTGGGGTACCTTCATGCTCTTTGCAAGAGAGAATCTTAAAACTAACTCAAACTAAACTTCTAAAAAGCAGATAAAACTGAACGTGCTGTCTCTCCCAAGTATATACATTTTTAAATTTTAAGTTAATAGACTGGAATTTTGGGCATCAACAAGTTGAATAGAGGAGAGTTTGGGGAATAGAGGGGCTTACTTGCAGGGTTTTACTATGTACTATTATTATTACGTATTATGTCGATCACAGTTTTATTTCCCTTAAAATAAAGTTCTTTGTTTTTTTCCTGTCCACCTTTGATTATGGGCAAAACACTTTTTCAGGAATGGAGTTCTTTTAGATTACAGACATCTTCACAACTCTGGAGCAATGTAAAATTTTTTTCTTTCATATATGGCAGTGTTTCTCATCTTTGTGTGTGTGTGGTAAGTATATATAAATATAATAAAACATTTGTCATTTCAACATTTTTTACACGTACAATTCAGTGACACTAATTACATTCACTGTAAAATATTGCGTTGTTTTCTTTCTCTCACCCAATTTTGCAGTGACAAAATATTTAAAGACTATTATGACATTCAGACTTTGCCATGAGCAGTCATATCTTCCGAAATGTTTTATTTTACATTGTTATTGTCAGATGTGGTATTTTTATATATATGATGAGATTTTTAAATGACTTTTATTTTAAGGATTTTGGGCTCGTGAAGTTGGTAAAATGATTGGACTAGAACATGCCCTTATTCCGGTTCAGCATCAATATGTTGTCACATCAACTATACCTGAAGTGAAAGCTTTGAAACGAGAACTCCCTGTGCTCCGTGATCTGGAAGGATCTTATTACCTCCGACAGGAAAGGGATGGACTTTTGTTTGGTCCATATGAAAGCCAGGAGAAAATGAAACTTCAGGATTCCTGGGTCACCAATGGAGTCCCTCCAGGTGGGTTCAGCAAATGAAAAGGTATAAAGGTCTAGAATAAAATGACACCATAATACTAGTCTATCAGACACCTGGGTGTTGGAAGTAAGTGGTTTGAAGTGACCACTGCCCTCATATCCCTCTGAACAATCACAGCAAAGAGTGAGGCTTCTATGAGGAAAGAGAGGAGATGCAGTTGGTGGTGGTGGAGAAGCTGAAGAGACGTTGTAGCTACTTTCAAAGGCCCCAAGTGTATTTTTACGTGCCCATACTAACCTCCTGCCTTCCTCATTTTATCACTTGGTCTATTCACAAGATTAGGATATAGCTGCTTTTGTGCTTTGGTGGTTGGAAACACAAAAGTATCCAAGACACAGTAGCAAAAAGATGGAAACAACCTAAGTGCCCATTAACGAATGAATGGATTAACAAAATGTGGTATATACATACAGTGGAATACTCTGAAGCTATAAAGAGTAATGATGAGTTCTTAAAACATCTTTTAACATGGATGAATCTGAAGGACATGCTGAGTGAAATAAGTCAATCACAAAAGGACAAATATTGTATGATCTCATTTTTATGAAAAGACGAGGATAGATACACGTGCAGAAAGCAGTATTCTTTGGTGGGTACCAGGGATGGGAAGTGTCACTTTCTAGACAGTAGACACTTGTTATTTTTGGTAATGGGAAAGGGAATACTGAATGCAGGTGAAATCTGCACAACTTGACCAAGATAAATGATGACACTAAGAAGTACACAAGAATAAGGGACATTTTTTGGTAAATGCTGTAATGTATACAATTTTGCAACGACAAGCAATAACAACCAAAAAATATGTGTATGGTTAAACCAAATCAAGCCCATTGCCGTTGAGTCAATTCTGACTCATAGTGACCATATATGACAGAGTAGAACTGCCCCAAAGTGTTCTAAGACTGTAACCTTTATAGAAGCATACTACCACATCTTTTTCTCATGGGGTGGCTGGTGGGTTCAAACTGCCAGCCTTTTGGTTAGCAGCCGAGTGCTTAACCACTGCTACCAGGGCTCCTTTTATATTTGTGATTACATAGGAGGATATGTATGTGTATGTGTATATAGGAAGGCATATAGTATATGTGTGCATGTATAGGTGTATCTATAGGCATATGTATATAAACATTTGTATATACATAACCAAACACCTCATGGAATTGGTTTACTGGGTTTGCCATGGGACACCTTGGTCAATTGACATAATGTAGTTCATAAACTTTATGTTCTACATCCTAGTTTGGTGAGTAGTGTCTGGGGTCTTAAAACCTTATGAGTGGCCATCTAAGGTACAACTATTGGTCTCTACTCATCCGGAGCAAAAGAGAAAGAACAAAACCAAACACTCAAAGAAGAAACTATTCTAAAGGACTAATAGCCTACATCTAGTAGCCCACTAATAGTCTCATCTATCCTGAGACCAGAAGAACTAGATGGTACCCAGCCACCATTACCGATGGTTCTGACCAGGAACACAATAGATGATCCCAGATAGAATGGGAGAAAAATGGAGAACAAAATTCAAATGCTTAAAAAAGGCAAGACTTAGTGCACCAGTAGAGACTAAAGGAACCTCTGAGACTGTTGCCCCGAGTTACCCTTTAAACTTGGAACTGAACTGCTCCCAGAGGTTATCTTTCAGCTTAATAACAGGTTCGCTTATAAAATAAACAGTATCACCAGTGAGTACTAAGATTTTTTAAAAAATAATCTATATGAGACTAAACTGTCAACATTTACTGTAAAGCAAAGATGAGAAGGTAAGAGGGGGCAGGAAAGCTAGATTAATGGTAACACAACAACCAGCATGGAATTAATGAAAATGTTGACACATTGTGAAAAATGTAACCAGTGTCACCTGAATAATGTATATCAAAATTTTAAAATGGGAACCTGATTTGCTGTGTAAATTTTCACCAAAAAGACAATAAGATATTATTTTAAAAAAAAGTACCTGAGGCAGGACATCCAGCCTACAGAGAATGGAAGCCCGGGAGTTTGTAACAGAGCAGGGTGCGTTGTTACTGCAGACTGAGGGTCCTCCCATGTTATAGAAATGGTATGGAAAAGGCTCAGGCCTTTATTTTAAAGCAGGAGGTACTAGCTTCCCTTCCAAGTTCTGCAAGGGAGATGTATCTTTTATTTTTGCTTTTCATGGAAAGAAAACTTCTGCAGATCTGGATTAAAGATTAGACCACTTGTGTTAATCTATAAAGGGAGCTAAAATATCACTGGGACACTGAAATATTACAGGGAATTTGAAGACATGGAGAAAGTTGTGCTTTCTAGAAGTATACTTTGATGGTCTTCTTGAGATAGAGGGGAATCTCCTCCCACTCCCCATGAAACAGCTATGCCCAAGTAACAGCAAATGATCACTCAACTGCCTTCCATAGAAGGTGGGTACACATTTGGGCCTGAGTGGAATAGCTCATGATCACAGAGGAAGGGCTGAGCTGCCATCTAGGAATCTCCTTCTCTGCTCTCCCTCCATGCTCTATATGCCTCTTCTCCAAATAAATGCCAAACAAATATTTAAATAATATCACTTGAAAGGACAGCCAGATTGTTAGCTGCCCCTAGGTGCTCCCATGTACTGGTTTGGCCCTGTTAGTCTGGATGCCTCCACTGTGACTGACCTAACATGCAGTCCACAGTAGGAGCAAGAAGCTGACCGGCTTCTGTGTGGGAAATCAGCCGTATAAATGGAGACGTTCTTTGTAAGCTCATCTGTGGCCTGTCTCCAACCACAGTGCTTTTTAAGACAGAAAATTGTTGTACTCCAAGACCTTGCCTCTTTTCATAGAACTCTAGCCTTTGGATATGCGTGGAAGCTGGCTGGAGTAAGAAGGTTGGTGTACCACTCCTTCCCAACTGAAAAGGTATGTTAAAAGGGGGCTAGAATCCATCAACTTAAATCTGGAAATACTTTTGTACTTTTCCCCAGGATCCTTTGGCTTTGTAAACTCCCATTTGCTCTCAGTTGGGAGAATGAAGCAGGTTTTTATGGCTAACTGAAGGATAAGGACCTGTCTTGGCAAACTAAATTGTTGGTTGGTTTTAAAAGAATTGTGATTGGACTAAATATGAGAAATTTAATAGACATAAATTTAAATTTTCTCTTAATTAGAAAGGAGCACAGCTATGAACTGAAAGTTGGAGGTTCAAGTCCACCCAAAGGCACCCTGGAAGAAAGGCCTACCAGTCTGCTTCTGAAAAATCAACCATTGAAATGCTATGGAGCACAGTTCTACTCTAACACACATGGAGTTGGCATGAGTTGGAGTCAACTTGATAGTAACTTCTTTTTTTTAATTAATTGAAAAAGGTTGACTTCCATGATTTTGTTTTTCAAGAACATAAAATTATTATTCTCAGTAATATGATAACTGCCCATCTGTAGGTATTGAATACCAAGGACCTTTAGCAAAATGAAAGTACCTTCTTAACAGGTTATTTTTTTTTAATTTAAATTTATTTATTGTGCTTTAAGTGAAAGTTTACAAATCAAGTCAGCCTCTCATACAAAAAGCTATACACGCCTTGCTGTATACTCCTAGCCGCTCTCCCCTTAATGAGACAGCACATCTCTCCTCTCCTCCCTGTGTTCCCCATGTCCATTCAACCAGCTCCTGTCCCCCTCTTCCTTCTCATCTCACCTCCAGACAGGAGTTGCCCACATAGTCTCACATGTCTACTTGAGCCAAGAAGCTCACTTCTCACCAGTATCATTATCTATCTTATAGTCCAGTCCAATCCCTGTCTGAAGAGTTGGGTTCAGGAATGGTTCCAGTCTTGGGCTAACAAAGGGTCTGGAGACGATGACCTCCAGGGTCCCTCTAGTCTCAGACAGACCATTAAGCCTGGTCTTTTTATGAGAATTTGAGATCTGCATCCCACTGTTCTGCTCCATCAGGGATTTTCTCTCGTGTTCCCTGTCAGGGAAGTAATTGGTGGTAGCCAGGAACCACGTAGTTCTTCTGGTCTCAGGCTAATGTAGTCTCTGGTTTATGTAGCCTTTTCTTTATCTTGGGCTCATCTTTACCACATGTCTTTGGTGTTCTTTATTCTCCTTTGCTCCAGGCGGGGTTGAGACCGACTGATGCACCTTAGATGGCTGTTTGCTAGCATTTAAGACACCAGACGCCTCTGTTTCAGAGATTTAAATCACTTTAGAGCATTTGTCAGTGCAGCTATGGAACACTGATGACAGTGACATGTCTTTTCAGGTTTTGGAAAGGAACTCTTCGAGTCTGATTTTGACCGAATCATGGAACATGTTGAAGCTGCCATGGAAATGGTGCCCGTCTTGAAAAAGGCTGACATCATCAATATCGTCAATGGTCCTATCACCTATTCTCCTGACATTCTTCCTATGGTGGGGCCCCATCAGGGGGTCAGAAACTACTGGGTGGCTATAGGCTTTGGGTGAGTATCCCTGTGTAATTCAACATTTATTATAGAATAATATTTTTAAATAAGTCTTGTCCCATAATCCAAGGCCAAAAGGGAAAATGTGGAGGGTCAGAGAGAGAGTTTTCTCCCTTTCATGATCAATGAAATGTGCATTAAAAATTTCAGTCTTAAAACCCTGACCATGTAATGGTTTAATCACTTCTATTGGTTTTAAAGATTAGCACATTGATGGGAAGTGATTTCCTGGAAATTTCTCTTTGCATATTTCCTGCCATTTCCATTATTCTTATCTCTTCTCATGCTGTGTAGGTCAATTTGCCTCAATTTCACAAGGATGTTTTCATAACACAGTGTGACAAAGATAATTCAAAATTCAAAATATCTAATGCATAATACATGTGATGCATTTTTCATCATAATTCGTGTTTGTCCAACATGATTTGTTTCTTTATAATTCCTCAGGTTGCTTCCTATTTTTTATTCCATTACCCCTTTGGTGTTTCATATCTAATATTTGCCCTATTAATTTGGTGAATATTGATGTCATGCTCATTTTGCTATCATATCACAGCTTCAAATTTGCTTTTCCTCCTCATTTTATTTGGTCATTTATTTTACTTATATTCAGTGATTGCCAGCTCTGTGCCAGGCCTAGTACTAGAAGAAGGATCAGTAGTTGGAAAATATGGCCCTGGTAATAGAAACAATGCCGGAGATCGAGTGATAGAATTTTGCAAGACCAACGACTTCTTCATTGCAAATACCTTCTTTCACCAACATAAACAGCGACTATACACATGGACCTTGCCAGATGGAACACACAGAATCAAATTGACTACATCTATGGAAAGAGATGATGGAAAAGCTCAATATCATCAGTCAGAACAAGGCCAGGGGCTGACTGTGGAACAGACCATCAATTGCTCATATGCAAGTTCAAGCTGAAACTGAAGAAAATCAGAGCAAGTCCACGAGAGCCAAAATATGACCTTGAGTATATCCCACCTGAATTTAGAGACCATCTGAACAATAGATTTGACACACTGAACACTAATGACCGCAGACCAGACAAGTTGTGGAATGACATCAAGGACATCATCCATGAAGAAAGCAAGAGGTCCCTGAAAAGACAGGAAGGAAAGAAAAGACCAAGATGGATGTCAGAGGAGACTCTAAAACTTGCTCTTGAGTGTTGAGCAGCTAAAGCAAAAGGAAGAACTGATGAAGTAAAAGAACTGAACAGAAGATTTCAAAGGGCCTCTCGAGAAGACAAAGTAAAGTATTATAATGACATGTGCAAAGAGCTGGAGATGGAAAACCAAAAGGGAAGAACACTCTCGGTGTTTCTCAAGCTGAAAGAACTGAAGAAAAAATTCAAGCCTCAAGTTTCAATAGTGAAGGATTCCATGGGGAAAATGTTAAACAACGCAGGAAGCATCAAAAAAAGATAGAAGGAATACACAGAGTCATTATACCAAAAAGAATTAGTCGATATTCAACCATTTCAAGAGTTGGCATATGATCAGGAACTGATGGTACTGAAGGAAGAAGTCCAAGCTGCTCTGAAGGCATTGGCGAAAAACAGGGCTCTGGGAATTGATGGAATATCAATTGAGATGTTTCAACAAACAGATGCAGCGCTGAAGGTGCTCACTCATCTATGCCAAGAAGTATGGAAGACAGCTTCCTGGCCAACTGACTGGAAGAGATCCATATTTATGCCTATTCCCAAGAAAGGTGATCCAACTGAATGTGGAAATTATGGAACAATATCATTAATATCACACGCAAGCAAAATTTTGCTGAAGATCATTCAAAAATGGCTGCAGCAGTATGTCAACAGGGAACTGCCAGAAATTCAGCCTGGTTTCAGAAGGGGACGTGGAACCAGGGATATCATTGCTGATGTCTGATGGATCCTGGCTGAAAGCAGAGAATACCAGAAGGATGTTTACCTGTGTTTTATTGATTATGCAAAGGCATTCAACTGTGTGGATCATAACAAACTATGGATAACACTGTGAAGAATGGGAATTCAAGAACACTTAGTTGTGCTCATGAGGAACCTTTACATAGATCAAGATGTGGTTATTCGGACAGAACAAGGGGATACTGATTGGTTTAAAGTCAGGAAAGGTGTGTGTCAGGGTTGTATTCTTTCTCCATACCTATTTAATCTGTGTGCTGAACAAATAATCCAAGAAGCTGGACTCTATGAAGAAGAACGGGGCATCAGGATTGGAGGAAGGCTCATTAACAACCTTCGTTATGCAGATGACACAACCTTGCTTGCTGAAAGTGAAGAGGACTTGAAGTACTTACTAATGAAGATCAAAGACCACAGCCTTCAGCATGGATTACACCTCAACATAAAGAAAACAAAAATCCTCACAACTAGACCAATGAGCAACATCATGATAAACAGAGAAAAGATTGAAGTTGTCAAGGATTTCATTTTACTTGAATCCACAATCAACAGCCATGGAAGCAGCAGTCAAGAAATCAAAAGACGCATTGCATTGGGCAAATCTGCTGCAAAGGACCTCTTCAAAGTTTTGAAGAGCAAAGATGTCACCCTGAAGACTAAGGTGCGCCTGACCCAAGCCATGGTATTTTCAATCGCATCATATGCATGAAAGCTGGACAATGAATAAGGAAGACCGAAGAAGAGTTGACGCCTTTGAATTGTGGTGTTGGCGATGAATATTGAATATACCATGGACTGCCAAAAGAACGAACAAATCTGTCTTGGAAGAAGTGCAGCCGGAATGCTCCCTAGAAGCAAGGATGGCGAGACTGCATCTTAACATACCTTGGACATGTTGTCAGGAGGTATCGGTCCCTGGAGAAGGACATCATGCTTGGCAGAGTACAGGGTCAGTAGAAAAGAGGAAGACCCTCAACAAGGTGGATTGACACAGTGACTGCAACAGTGAGCTCAAGCATAATGACGATTGTAATGATGGCGCAGGACCAGGCAGTGTTTCGTTCTGTTGTGCATGGTGTCCCTTTGAGTCGGAACTGACTCGACAGCACCTAACAACAACAACAACAACAACAACAGACCCTTGCTGGATATGTAGTAGCCAAAGTTTTTTTCCCATTCTGTAGGTTCTCTTTTTACTGTTTTAGTGAAGTCTTTTGATGAGCATAAGTTTTAATTTTCAGGAGATGCCAGTTATCTAGTTTGTCTTCTGGTGTTTGCACATTGTTAGTTATCGTTTGTATTCTATTTATGCCATGTATTAGGGCCCCTAGCATTGTCTCTATTGTGTCTTTCATGATCTTTGTCATTTTATGCTTTATATTTAGGTCTTTGATCCATTTTGAGTTAGTTTCTGTGTATGGTGTGAGGTATGGGTCCTGTTTCATTTTTTTACAGATGACATCCAGTTTTGCTAACATCGTTTGTAAAAAGATTGTCTTTTCCTCATTTAGTGGACTTTGGTCTTTTGTTAAAGATCAGCTGACCATAGGTGGATGGATTTATGTCTGGGTTTTCGATTCTGTTACATTGGTCTATATGTCATTGTACTAGTGCCAGACTGTTTTGACTACTGTGGCTATATAGTAGGTTCTGAGATCAGTTAATGTCAGTGTGAGGCCTCCTACTTTGTTCTTTTTCTTCAATAACGCTTTGCTTATTACATCTATATTCATGAGAGATATTGGTCTGTAATTTTCTTTTTTGTGGTGTCTGAGTTGTAATTAACTCAACAGCAGTAGGTTTGGTTTTTTGTTTTTTGTTTTTTTCACAGGTTGCCAAGCTTTGGTATCAGGATTATGCTGGCTTCAGGAGTATTCCTTCCTTTTCTACGCTCTGAAATAATTTGAGTAGGGGTGTGAGCTCTTCTCTGAATGTTTGGTATAAATTCTCCAGTGAAGCCTTCTGGGCCAGGTTTTTTGTTGTTGTTGTTGGTAGTTTTTTAATTCCCTCTTCATTCTCTTCTCATTATGGGTCTGTTCAGATTTTCTCAGTTAGTGCTAGCTTAGGTAGGTAATGTGTTTCTGGAAATTTGTCCATTTTTTCTAGGTTCTCAAATTTGTTGGAGTACAATTTTTCATAGTGTTCTGTTATGATCTTTTTTATTCAGCTGGGTCTGTTGTTATGTCCACTATCTCATGTCTTATTTGGGTTATTTTCTTCCTGTTCTGTTTTTTATTTACTTATTTTTTGGTCAGTTTGGCCAGCGGTTTGTCGATTTTGTTCATCTTTTCAAACAGCCAACTTTTGATCTTGTTGATTCTTCCTATTGCTTTTTCTGTTTTCTATTTCATTCATTTCTACTTTAATCTTTTATTTCCTTTCCTCCCGGTGGCTGTAGGCTTCTTTTGCTGTTCTGTTTCTGTTTGTTTGAGTTGTAGGGCTAACATTTTGATTTTGGCCCGTTCTTCTTTTTTGATGTGTACATTTATTGCTATAAATTAATCTCTGAGCACTGCCTTTGTTGTGTCCCTAAGGTTTTGGTATGGTGGGTTTTCACTCTTGCTTGATTCTAGGAATTTTTTGATTCCCTCTTTAATTTTTTCTATTACTCAGCTGTTTTGAAACAACGTGTTATTCATGTGCTTGATTTTTTTCCCTTGCTCTTCCTGTTATTGATTTCTACTTTTATGGTGTTATGATCAGAGAGAATACTTTGTATTATTTCAGTGTTTTGGATTCTTTTGAGGGTTGCTTTGTGGCCTAAAATGTGTCATATTCTGGAGAATGTTCCATGTGTGCTGGAAAAGAATGTATACTTTGTTGCTATTGGGTGGAGTGTTCCATATATGTCTACGAGGTCAAGTTGGTTGATTTTGGCCTTTAGATCTTCCACATTTTTTAAGTTTCTTTCTAAATGTTCTGTTCTTTACAGAGAGTGATGTGCTGAAGTCGCCTACTAGTGTTATGGAACTGACTATTTCTCTTTTCAGTGCTGTTAGAGTTTGTTTTATATATTTTGTAGCCTTGTCATTGGGTGCATAGATATTATCCTTCCTTGTCTTTTATGTTTGAATTTGACTTGAAATGTATTTTATCTGAGATTAGCATTGTGACTCCCGCTCTTTTTTGGTTTCTGTTTGCTTGATACATTTTTTTCAATCCGTTGATTTTTAACATTTGTATTTCTTTGTGTTTAAGGTGGGTCTCTTGTAAATAATATAATTATGGGTTGTGTTTTATATCTATTCTGCCACTCTCTGTCTCTTTTTGGGTGCATTTAAGCTTTTTATGAGTCGGAATCGACTCGATGGCACTGGGTAAGCTTTTTACACTCAGCGTGGTTATTGATAGGTTTGAGTTTATCACTGTCATATTGTTGTGCTTTTTTTGTGGTGCCGACATTTTCTTTGTTCCTCCAGCTTTCCTGTGCCGAGTTTCTTTTGCTTGTGAACTTTTTTCTTTTGTTATTATAGATTTTATGTTTACTGAGTCTTTGTTTTTCTTCTTTTTTTATTTCGATGAGTAGGTTTGTTAGCTTACTTTGTGATTACCTTGAAATTTACAGTAATCTTCCTAATTTTGAACCTGTCTTTTATTTTTTGATATCTCCTTGACTTCCTCTCCACTTGAATGTTCTATACCTACACTGGAAACCCTGGTGGCGTAATGGTTAAGTGCTATGGCTGCTAACCAAAAGGTTGGCAGTTCAAACCCACCAGGCACTCCTTGGAAACTCTTTGGGGCAGTTCTACTCTGTCCTATAGGAACACTATGAGTCAGAATGGACTCGACAGCAATGGGTATTTTGGTTATACCTACACTGTTTATTCCCCCTTTTATTGTTTTGACATTGTTGTCATTTACAGATTGATGTCTGTTTCCCTGTGTTAAATCTTTTAGCTTTGTTTTATTACTGAGAGTTCTTTACCTAGGGTCGTATCTGGCTGATGCTGTCCTTCATCCTAGACTAAGTTGTTGTCTGATGTTGTTGGTTCCATAACCGAAAGACTTCCTTGTCTTTCTTGTATGTTTGCTTTGGTTTTTATGAACTCCCTTAATTTCTGTTTTTCTGGAAATGTCCTAATTTTGCCATATTTGAGAGACAGTTTTGCAGGATATATTATTCTTGGTTGGTAGTTTTTTTCTTCCAAGGTTTTATGTATGTCATTCCATTGCCTTCTTAACTGCATAGTTTCTGCCAAGTAATCAGAGTGTAGTCTCATTGTTTCCCCCTTGTAAGTGACTTTTCGTTTTTCTTGAGCTGCTCTCAGAATTCTTTCTTTGTCTTTGGTTTTGGCCAGTGTGATTATGACATGTCTTGGTGACCTTCTTTTGGGGTCTATCCTCTATGGGGTTTGTTGAGTTTCTTGGATGGTCAGCTTTTTGTCTTTCATAGTATTTGGGAAGTTTTCTGCCAGCAGATCTGCAACAATCTTCTCTGTGTTTTCCATTTTCTACCCCTGTTCTGGAACTCCAATCACATGCAATTTTTTGAGCTTGTGTCCCAAGTCATTCCTAGGTTTTCTTCATTCTTTTCTTTGATTTTTCCTCAAATAACATGGCATCCATGGATTTCCCTTCAATCTCTCTAACTCTGTCTTCTGTGTTTCAAATTTGCTTCTAAAACCTTCTATTGAGTTGTCCATTTCTGCAATTTCGTTGTTTATCTTTTGGATTTCTAGTTGCCGTTTTTGTATGATTTCTAATTGTGTGTTTCAATGGTGTGTTTTGTATTGTTTTCCCAAATTCTTCTATTGCTTTGTCTGTATTTTCCTTGATTTTAGCTGTGTTTTTGTTGGTTTTATCTGTGTTTTCCATGATTTTGTCTATTTTTTCCTTAGTTTTGTCTGTGTTTTCTTTGTTCTCTTTCCTAATCTCTTAGAGACCCCTAAATATTAGTCTTTTGAGTTCCATGTCAGGTAGTTCTTCTACCAGAACATCATCTGATTCTTTGTTTTGGTTGCTTGCTGGACTCATCTTGTCCTGATTTTTTTTTTTATTATCTTGATATTGTCTGCTGTCCCCAAGACATTAATTTACTATTTTCTTTATTTATTGATTGTATGTTTGTTTCATCCTGCTTCTGTGTTTTGTTTTGATATGTCAGGGCAGGCAGACTGGGTGTGCTTTGCTGCTTGCTCATCTGTGGGCACAATAGCTCTCACTACCTTGTCTGGATGGGCAGGGCAGCTACTGACAGGGCAACCCTGCTTTGCTATACGCTGGTTTGGTGAGGCAGCTGATGGCAGACTGGTCAGGCACTGTCTGCCATTTGATGTTTGTTCAGTGGTGTGGGAGCATTCACGGCCCCTCACCAGATGGTTGGGGTGTCAGATAGGTAGTGGTACAAGCTCGCTTCCCACTGTTCAGCAGCTGGTTGAGTGGCAGGAGGGGAGGGTGGTGCAGGCCTGGTGTGGCGGTGGGCCTGAGCACCAGACACTGTAGCCATAGTGGCATGGTGGGGGCTATTGGGAAGGGGTAGAGGTGGCATGCAGGGCTTGGTGGTAGTAAGAAAAGAAAAGAGATAGAAAGAAAAAAAGGTCAAGAAAAAAGGCAGTAGCTGGTCATTGGGGGTGGGGTAGGCCCAGGGGCTGGCAAGAAGAGGAGGAAGTGGCATACAGGGCAGAAGGGTTAATGGTGGGAAAGTATGTGTATCTGGTTACTAGGTGTGCCGTCTCCTGTTGGAAGCTCTGTGAAGTTGCCTTCCGATACTCCCTATCAGGGGTCATTGCCGGCTGTCTTCCAAGATGTGTTAGTTGGCAAGGGGCTTTCACTCTGTATCTGTCCTTGTTCTCTGTTTTCCATCAATTTCTGCTTCCATTCAGTGTTTGATCTAGTTATTTATCCCTTCATGCTTAGGATTCCGGGACTGATGTTTGTATCTATTTTACTTAGTTTTTCAGGTCTTGCTGCAGAGGGACAGCATGGTGCATCTGTCTGAGGTGCCATTTTGGCTCCACCTCCTCATTTCTCTTTACAGATGCATAATATTCCATTGTATACATAAGCCACATCCATTCATCTCTTGTTGGACATTTCATTTTTTCCACCTTTTATGTTATTGTGAAAAATGCTGCAATGAACACTGGTTTCAGTTTGCATTCCTGCCTTTACTTCTTCACCTAGGATTGGAATTGTTGGGTCATATGGTAATTCTGTGTTCAATTTTTTGAACTGCCAACCTGTTTTCCACAATGGGTGTATTATTTTACCTTCCCCCCTAGCAATGGATAAGGGTTTCAGTTTCTCTGCAACCTCACGAACTTGTTTTTTGTTTTCTTGATCATTGCCATTCTAATGCGGGTGAGGTGATATCTCATTCTGGTTTTGATTTGCAGGTTGTTTTTAATGGCTAATAATGATAAGCATCTTTTCATTTGCTTTTTAGCTGTTCGAATATCTTCTTTAGAGAACTGTCTGTTCAAATACTTTGCCTATTATTTGGTTAGGTTGTTTGTCTTTTTGTTGTTAAATGGTAGAAGTTATATCTATAATTTTGGATATTAGGCCCTTATCTGATATATAGTTCCAAAAATTTTCTCTCAATCTGTAGATTGTCTTTTCACTTTGTTGATAAAATCCTTTGATGTACAAAAGTATTTCGTTTTTATGAGGTGTCATCTATCTATTTTGTCTTTTGCTCTGCCAGTTTTTGTTATCATATCTGATAATCTAGCATTAAACACTACATTCCACAGCTTTGCCTCTACATTTTCTTCTAAGAATCTTATGGTTTTAGTTTTCACATTTAGGTCCCTGATCCATTTTCGAATTGTTTTTTTATGTATTGTGTGAGGCACGGACCCTGTTTCATTCTTTCTCATGAGGAAATCCAATTTTCCCAGCACCATTTAATGAAGATACTCTTTCTTCCCCATTGAATGGACTTAGCACCCTTGTAGAAAATCAGTTGACCACTGACTTCAATAACAAATTTATTGATTCAGGTCAACAAATATTTGCAGATTATTGGCCTGCTCTGAGCTGTGGACAATGTCTCTAGCCTCATTATGTTTATGTTTTAGTGGAACACCTATCAACTAATTGCTAAATAAGTTAGGAATTTGCTTCCTTTAGAGCACTGGTTACTTATTACCTAGTAATTATATCTACTTGTGTTGGGCTGATGTTAGACTCCTGCTCTGAATGCTCTGGGTAATTGTTCCAGGTTTTATGCACTGGGAGCTGAGTGGGGAAGAGGACAGGGGAAAATTGGGAAATGGGGATGGGGAGTGCCATACTCTCTTTGATGGATTTGGCCTGAACCAAAAAAAGATTTTCCTATTACTTATAGGTTGAGGTTTCTAAGATATTTCTTAAGCAACTTGTTGGAATACCCACACTGGCTGTCTTTCCTTGCTTTTATTAGTATACCCATTCCCTGGTTCTAGAGACCAATGTTTACCATACCTGGCTGAACAGCAGAATAGGCTGAGGAATATGTTAATAAACAGAATCCCATCTTTGTGTTAGTCACTTGAATATTTTTCATCTTCTACATCTCATCTTTGTATTTCCTATTATTTCTACCACCAGAAACCCATTAAAGATGTGTTGATTGGAAAACAAGCAAACAGATTCTCAGACATCGCTCTAACAGATTCTGATTCAGTAGTGTGGGCAGGGACTTACGAATCTGTACTTCAATATTGTTTGTGATTCTGGTACAATCAGTCCACGGAATAGACATTTGCAAACCATCTACATGTGTGCCAGTGTTCATGTACCTACACAATACCCTAAGTCAAGCGGTTTTACTTTTGTTTTGTCACACTTCTAACAAGTTTGGTTTTCTGCTTCTCAGTGACTTACAAAGTATCTAGTTTGGTTTTCTGTCTCTCAGTGACTTATAAAGTGTCTAGCTTTTTTTTAGCTTGGTTTTCTGCTTCTCAGTGACTTGTAAAGCATCCAGTATGTTATACCAAACCAAAAAAAAAAAAAAACCTGTTGCCGTTGAGTAGATTCTGACTCATAGTGACCCTATAGGACAGAGTAGAACTGCCCCATAGGGTTTCCAAGGAGCAGCTGGTGATTTGAACTGCCAGGCTTTTGATTAGCAGCTGAGCTCTTACACCACTGTGCCACCAGGGCTACCCAGTATGTAATACGTATTTTAAAAAGTTTTTTTGAATTGAGTCTGGTTTTCTTGGCTTCGAACAGATGATAAACTGCAAATTTAAAGTGGAGAAAGTGCTGTGAGATGTAATGTCTGACAGTTTGGCAGAGTAACCATAAAAAGTAGACACAAACAGTCAAAAAGCATAGTAGCCTGTGGCCATTTAGAAGAATCTGGTTCTGCAGATGAATGCTAGAGGTGGAAGAGGAACCGAGTTCTCCTATCCTCATTAAGTTCCCTCTGCATTTTCTGTTCATATATTACTTCCTTATTAAAGTTCTATAAATCAGGCATAAGCATACACTGATATTGGCTATACAAGGGTTTAATAACCACCCTGTGTTGCTCACCTACTATGTGGTAGACAATGTACTAAGTGATTTATAAATGCTATATCAATTAATTCTTCACTTAGCACCATAAATGAAGTGTGCAGATGAGGAGGCTAAATCTCACAGAAGTTAGAAAACTTGCCCAAAGTCACACAGCCGATAGTGGCAGAACCAGAAAAATACTAAGATTTTTCTTATTCGTGCTTTTGAACTTTTAGCTCGTAAGTCAGGAGTTCTCAATAGATGGGTCATAACACTCACCTGTATTGCATTTTACATGTGATTTGTTAGTGGTTAGATAGCTGAAGTTTGTAAAAGATTTAATTTTGAAAAATAAATTAGATTTGTGTTATAAATTGAATCATGTCCCCAGAAATATGTGTCAACTGGGCTAGGCGATGATTCTCAGTATTGCATGATTGTTTACCATTTTGTGATCTGATGTGATTTTCCTATGTGTTGTAAATCCTACCTCTCTGATGCTAACGAGGCAGGATTAGGGGCAGTTATGTTAATGAGACAAAACTCAGTCTACAAGATTAGATTGTATTTTGAGTCAATCTCATTTGAGATATAAAAGAGAGAAATGAGTAGAGAGACAAGGAGACCTCCTACCACCAAGAAAGTAGCACCAGGAGCAGAGCGTGTCCTTTGGACCCCAGGGAGACACTCCTAGACCAGGAGAAGATTGATGACAAGGACCTTCCTCCAGAGCTGACAGAGAGAAAAAGCCTTTCCCTGGAGCTGGCACCCTGAACTCAGACTTCTAGCCTCTTAAACTGTAAGAGAATAAATTTTTCTTTGTTAAAGCCATCCGTTTGTGGTATTTCTGTTATAACAGCACTAGATAACTAAGACAATTTGATTCAGAATTATTCCCAAATAACAGCACTGTTCCCCATACGCTTGTTCATGCACACTGTTAAAAAGGAACAAACGTGGTGATGTAACAGCTAGACCACAGGAAAATTGAAGCACCACCTTGGCTATACCCAGGGAGTTTGTCAAGGATACAAGTAGTATCTGTCGCATGGGTTGGCTAAAAACAGGTTAAGAACCATTGAAGACGTAAGTTCCAATAACAAGAAATATATACTCTGGGGTCAGAAGACTGGGTTTGTATCCTGAGTCTTCTATTTATTTCTGTGATCTTATTTAACCACTGTGTCCCTGGGTTTTCTTATTTGTAAAACAGTTGGTTTATCATTGGTAAAATCAGGTTGCTAAAAATAAGTTATCTAGTACATATAGGTACATGGAAACAATGCCTTGTAAATGATAAAAAGTACTCAATAAATGTCAATAAAGCTTTATACAGTTTCAAGTATTGTAAACAGTATCTATAGCCTTCAATATTGATAAATATTTTATAGCATATCATGGACCCAGTTAAATGAATGTGCTGCTCTTAATAAACTTCATCAAGTGTATACTTAGTTTTTCTTGCCTTCTCGAAATTTAGAGACATTGTGAATAATTTGGATGATCCGTATTTCTTTTTTAAACTTCCAGGAGAAGAATAAATTAATGCCTTTTTTTCTTCTTGAGAAATATTCTTATAACAAATCTAGGTATTCATTTTTGTAAAATAGCAAAACTGGTATATTACTGTGGAAAAAAATAGTTAACATTTCCAGTCTTAAAGTCCTCCCAACCTCTTAGAGGCTGGGTCCTGGCTGTTAAGTTGCTGTGGTTTGGGGTACTGGATTTTCTTGTATCTTTATGTCTATTCATGTAGTTAGCTCCTTTTCTTGGTTCTCCCCCCCAAGATTCCCTGCTCATCAACTCCTCATTCAACTTCTCTTGATTTAAACCATGTTCATTAGACACGAGTGAGTGGGTAGAGCTACACAAGGCCAATGTAAAATTGTGATTCCTTCTTTCTGAAATCAAGAAACTTTATCTGCCACAATCATGTTCTTGGTTCTAAACCCACCAAAACAAGCCCGCCAAGTGACCCAGGAGTTATGTAATACAGAGGCCAGTGCTTCTTTCCACCTCTTTCCCACAGGGAAACCCTGGTAGCATAGTGGTTAAGTGCTACAGCTGCTAACCAAAAGGTCAGCAGTTTGAATCTACCAGGCACTCCTTGGAAACTCTGTGGAGCAGTTCTACTCTGTCCTATAAGGTTGCTATGAATCGGAATCGACTCAATGGCAACAGGTTTGATTTTTTTTCTTCCCCACAGGTCCCTGGGGGAAAGACCTCTTTGTTTGAGTGTTTCTAATATAATGGCCCAGGATCCTTGCATAGAGGTCATCACTAAAGGAGGTTAGAGCTAAATTGAGTCTGAGAAAAGACAGACTTTCCATCCTACAGTACACATATTTCTTCCACAAAGTTTCCTATCAGTCAGGACTGTGGTAGCTCCAAAGGGCTGATAAGGTATCAACCACACCTGTCTGTTTGCTGCCTTTCCCTCCCTTTTTTCCTAAAACGAGTGTCCTTACTGGCTTAGAGTCATAGGCTGTTTTGAAGGTATGCATCTCTCGAAACTAGCTATTAAGTCAGACAGGTTTAATTTGGATGCCTAAAAATGTAGTTTTTGAGAAAAAAATTTATATCACAAAGATTATGTTAATTGTGTGTTCTGAATAACATAGAACACTCCTACTTTGAGACCGTGCCAAATATTTGGACATACGTCATTATTTGAAAATAACATGTGTTAGTAACAGAATATTTATCTCTGTGTTTGAAAGATATGGCATAATCCACGCTGGTGGGGTAGGGAAATATCTCAGTGACTGGATCCTGCATGGAGAACCTCCTTTTGATTTGATAGAATTGGATCCCAATCGGTATGGAAAATGGACAACAACTCAGTACACCGAGGCCAAAGCGAGAGAGTCATACGGATTCAACAATATCGGTAAAGTGCAAATTCATCGTTGTCTAAAAGTGTTTACAGAATTGATTTGTAGTACCTCTGATTAAAAACAAAACACAGCAAACTCATTGCCATTAAGTCGATTCGGACCCATATCAGCCCTTGAGAACAGAGTAGAACTGCCCCATAGGGTTTCCAAGGAGGGGCTGGTGGATTTGAACAGCTCACCTTTTGGTTAGCAGCCGTATCACTTAACCACTGTACCACCAGACCTCTGATTTTAGATGCTCTTTTTCTGTTCACTGGGGGAGGGGTTGTTAGGGATCCTAAAAGGAACCTCTGAGACTCATCAAGGAATATATATGAATGTATATATTTAACATGTGGAGTTCATCACTGATTTTAAATTTTAAAAACAATTTTGCTTTATTCTCAGTATAAATGACAGACTTGACTTTTATATAAATTTAACAGATGTCACTATGCTTCTAGAATTTACATACTATTTTTTTCATTTTCTGAATACTTCCAAAATGTTTTGATTATATGCTATTGAGAGTGCCAATTATCCATTTCAGTAAGTTTTCCTAAAGAAGAACGGTTTGCCGGGAGGCCGACTGAGCGTGTTGGTGGGCTCTACAGTACCCTGGAGTCTAAGTGTTCCATGGGGTTCCACGCGGGCTGGGAGCAGCCGCACTGGTTCTACAAACCAGGGCAAGACACTCAGTACAAGTAAGTGAAGGACTTAACTTGGCCTGTGGCTCTGATTGAAGAGTAAAACTACTTGAAGTGAAGGAAAGTCAGAGAAGTTTGATTTCCCCCTGTCCATCATTCCACCCCGTTACGAGGAGCATTGAGCCTTTGGTATGGAAATTATTTTCTGACAGTGGAGGCCTAAGTCTAGTCTGCCTGACATTTGCTCACATCTAGGATACCTCCCCACTCCCACTCTCCCCGATATTCCTACATGACCCAAGAGTACAACCAGCCCCAGTGAATCCTCTGTTAAGTGTGACATTTACCAGAAGCTCAGAGGAGCCCTCCCAACCCCATCCAGGGCTTCTAAAGGTTCTCCATGGTTTAGGATGCTTGGTTGAATCACATAGTATACAACCACAGAATGAAAAGTGCCCAGATTTTTCCAGTTTTCTCTTTTTTTTTTTTTATCATGGAATAGCTCAGCGTAACTGCTTTTTAGTCTATGTGTACTGAGTTATGCAAATTATATACATAGTTGATAAATTAGGAGAAACGATCATTTACTTAACATCTCAGGTTAAGCAAAACCATGAAAAGAATTCTCTGAATTCCTCTAAACTGTTACATGCTGTTGTTGTACTTGAGATTTATAAAAACCAAAACCAAACCTGTTGTCGGTGAATTGATTCCAACTCCTAGTGACCAGTAGTGGCTGTATATTTTTTTCTCATGGGAACCCATAAACCAAGAGAAAACAAATAGCTAATTTAGACATTAAGTTACCTTTTTCGAGCTGTCATTTTGATTACTTAATCAGGTTTTGATTTCTACTTCAGACCAAGTCTAAATAGTTCAAAGAATAGTAGAGGGCTGGTTGTTGATTAATAAATTTAGGCTATATAGGCAGTCTAGATTTTTTGATTGCAAAATATTGGCTTGTTTTTAATAAATGACTCAGATAAATTCCAGATCTATTCTTCACCTTATGCTGTGTGGGTCTGGCCTAAGCTGCTTCTGTAATTTTAATAATTAAACTACAGGAACTCATTTTGCAGACTTAGTATTCTTCTCTGAAGTTAAAATACCGTATTAGGAGGCCAGTTTGTAAGGCATAAAGGACCTTTGTCCAGGCCCAGCTCTATTATTAATTGATGCAAAGGCCTTGGCAAGTCACTTTGTGTCTTTTTTCTGAAACATGAAGATGTTGGACCAGATCTTTGCTTATTCAAAGTGTGGACCAACCACATCGACATCGCCTGGGAGCTTGTTTCTAGGCAAACTAGCAGGCCCCACCTGAGACCTACTGAATCAGAACCTGCATTTGAACAAGTGAAAATGGTTTATATGGGCATTAAATCTTGAGAAGCACTGGGCTAGATAAATGGTTCATGATCCTGGCAGCATACTAGTATCACCTGAGGAGCTCCACCCTCCAGATATTGTGATTTAATTAGTCTATAGTGGGAGAGGAAACCCTGGTGGCGTAGTGGTTAAGTGCTACGGGTGCTAATCAAAAGGTCTGCAGTTCGAATCCACCTAGGCGCTCCTTGGAAACTCTATGGGGCAGTTCTACTCTGTCCTGTAGGGTTGCTATGAATTGGAATTGACTCGACAGCACTGGGTTTGGTTTTGGTTTGGTTTTACAGTGGGAGAAAGACGTGGCAATCTGCTTCTGTAAAGATTATGGCCTTAGAAACCCAGTGGGCAGTTCTATTCAGTCCTATAGGGTTGCGATCAGTCGGAATCTACTCAACCGCAACAAGCAGAGGCCCAGCCATTGGTATTATTTAAAAACACTCCCCAGGAATTCCACTATGTAACCAGGGCTGAAAACCACCAGACTGAGTAACTTTTAAGTTCCCTCCCAGATCTGAGAGCCCAGGTGTTCTATCTTATTTTCTAGTTAATTAATATTTTATTCTCTATGATACGGGTCAAAGGGATAGACAAGTAACTTCAAAGGCTAAAAAATAGGTTCCAAGATATACAAATGATTTGCAGAACAGAATTTTAGGTTGCATGTTGTTTTTCCAAATAAGAGTTTCTAGATAAACAGGACTATTTAAACGTTTTTATTCTCTAATTTTCTAAAAATGAATGGCAGTTTTGTTTTTTTTTAATGACATTAAGCGTTGTGTTCCAGGCCAAGTTTTCGCCGCACAAACTGGTTTGAGCCTGTGGGCTCTGAGTATAAACAGGTTATGCAAAGAGTAGGTGTGATTGACCTGTCACCCTTTGGCAAGTTTAACATCAAAGGCCAAGACTCCGTTAAACTGTTGGACTATGTCTTTGCAAATGTCATTCCAAAGGTAAATAACCTTCTGGGGAGACAAGGTCCAGAATCCTGGCCTATTTAATTCTCAATCCTCTCATTAAAAAAAAAAAAAAAATCACTATTTTAGCCTACTTAGTAATTTCTGTATGAACATTAGAATTTCTCTTTAATTGACCAAGAAAATAGCTAATTTTTAAATTTAAATTTTTGTTGAGTGAATTGTCATCTAAGGGCCTTATACCTTTCCTTAATTATGTCGATGGAAACTTAAAACTGTCTACAATTAAATGATCCTTTAAATTGAGGACTTCAAAATTAATCTTGAGTTTAGGTTTAGTAGATTTACAGATAATACAATCAATATAAATGATAAGATTCAGAACCTTTTCATTTTTATTTACGTGTTATATTAAAAGGGTCCATAAGATATCTATTTCATCCTGACATAATTTTAAATTTATTTGTGTAGGTGGGCTTTACAAATATAAGTCACATGTTAACACCAAAAGGTCGAGTGTATGCTGAGTTGACTGTTTCTCACCAGTCGCCCGGGGAGTTTCTGTTAATAACTGGTTCTGGATCAGAACTTCATGATCTTAGGTAAGCACACATCTCATAATAAAATTTTGTATGTATTATGTATTGACTCAATCTTACATGGAGTTTCTCTTTTATCAGTCCTTAGAAGCACAACTTCAATTCTTAAACCTTATCGTTTCAAATGAACTTCGTGTCTTTTATAGGAAAACATTTAAAGTGAGGGTCCTCCCCCCACCCAAAAAAAAAGTAATTCACTCATAGAGTTTACTGGCTGTAATAATATTAAATTGTCATTTATTAAGCATCATCAGGGTGCCAGAACCCCTTTTACACATTATCTTAATTTGCTAAATATTCTGCAATATTATTAATGTTATTCCTATTTTCAGTTAAGGAAACTGAAGTTGAAGGGACTTGCTCAATCCAGTCTTTTTGATTCTAATGTCCACCTTCGGTCTATTTAGCAAGCTGCCTTCCTAAGTTAGCTTCTCCCTTTGTGATGCTTTATGGTCTCTGGCCTACAGGTGGATCTAAATCATTGATCTATCAAGCTGAACCTTTGCATAGTCTTTAGTATACACATATTTGGAATACCATTGATGTTTAATAAATATTTTAATCTGACAGATCCTCACCTTAGTTATAAAATGATTTAAATTACATGTTCCAACCCAAGATATACTGGGGGTCACCTTAGTCACTTAGCTTTGTGTAAGTCCAGGTGAACATTTTATAATAGACTTGAATAGCTCCAAGAATTGCTCAATACATTATAAACCAGCCCTATAGGTGGGTTCTAATAACTCAACAAGACTTAGAAATTCAAACGAGCGTTTTGAGTTTTTATCACTTCTTTATGATTGTCAAAGCAGTTGTGTCTGGTGGCAGGTGCATTGTTAGCCTTTAGCAGTGCAAGCATGCTTCCCGTGTGCAGATATTAGAGAAAATTTGGGTTTAAATTAATTTTTGAAGATTGAGTCATTAGTTTAAATGCAAAGGGCTGTCACTATTTAAAGGAATTGTGAGACAGAGCTTATTTAAATTGAAGTATCTTTTATACTATGAAAAATTACTCCCATATTTATAGTGAGTGTTTTAAAGAAAATCACTTAACACGTCAGGGACTCAGTTTCCTTAACTTTAAAAATTATGTGCTTCTATAAAATGACATTCTGAGGACTTTTCTGTAAATCTAGACACAGACCATATCTTCAATGAAATAGTGTTACCAAAATGCATTATTCAAACAAGATTTAACACAATGTTTATGACTCAAATGTAGATGGATTGAAGAAGAGGCAATAAAAGGTAGATATGATGTTGAAATCAGAAATATAACTGATGAGCTTGGAGTCCTTGGAATTGCAGGACCACACGCAAGAAAGGTCCTTCAGAAACTCACCTCTGAAGATCTTAGTGATGATGTTTTCAAGTTTCTTCAAACCAAGTCCTTAAATGTTTCTAACATTCCTGTCACTGCTACTAGGATATCTTATACTGGTAAGTGGATTGACCCAGTGGCTGCAACAATGGGCTCAAACATAGCAATGATTGTGAGCATAGTGCAGGACTGGGCTGTATTTCATTCCGTTGTACATGGGGTCACTATGAGTTGGAACTGACTTGACAGCACCTGACAACAACAACATACTGGTAAGAACTGGGAAACAACCTAAAGTCTCTAAAATCTAAAAGAAGCTGCCAGAAATATATACACACACACATTCGCTTTTGTCAATGTACTTTGAACAAAGATTTCCTCTACCCAATTCTTACCGCAGTCTTGTCTATTCACTTCTAATCTGCGAGAGTGGTTCCACAAATTTCCAGTTGTTGGTCCATTTCTATACTTGCCTCTTATTTGAAAGGATAGACAAGAAAGTGAGCTTTTGGAATAGTTGGAGGGCTGACAGAATATTCAAGTCAGCAGACTCTACCTGGGAACATTCAAGATGGCCTCCCATAGCACTGTATCAGCACCTTTCTTAGAGCATTACCACTATCCATCTTCCCTTCAGCACCATAAGTTCATTAGGAAAGTCTTCATATATTGCCTAACCTTGCACATAGTGGGTATTTGATACAGAGATGAATGAATGCTCTTTAGTTCCCCACTGGTGCTCTAGGGCTCACTTCTAATCTCCTCTAGACCTCCTTGTCCCTTTATAGAAGTACTTGGTGCCCAAGCATCCATTCAACAATAATGTGTTCCCCATGTCCTGATGTTATCCTGGAAAAGCACATTACCATTGGCCCTCAATGCTGGGGAACAAAAAGAACACATAGTATTAAAGGCCATAGCTCTTCCCTGGGCTATCATTCTACCATTTCCCCTACGGTTTCCCTACCCAATCGCAGCAAAATGGTATCCAGAATAAAAAAATGAGCAGAACTGTTTGGGTTGAGTTTCATTTCCTTTGACTTTTGCCCGTACCTCTAATGTGAATGAAATGACTAGTGGGGAAGAAATGGGGAGTGGGAGGAGTCACAGACTATGGATGTCCCACAATGAAGACAATTTACATAATTGTCAGTTGACTAAGGAGTCCTGGTGGCAGTGGTTAAAGTGCTTGTCTGCTAACCAAAAGGCCGATGGTTGGAACCCATGAGCTACTCCATGGGAGAAAGATGTGGTAACCTGCTTCTGTAAAGATTTACAGCCTTGAAAACCCTATGGAGCAATTCTACTTTGTCCTGTCGGGTCACTATGAGCCAGAATTGACTGACAGCAGTGGATTTGGTTTTTAGGTCAGTTGGCTATATTCTCAAGCCTTGGGATTCTTGGGCAAGGGGGTGAGAGTTAGAGTGTCTAAACCTTGAACCCATTATCCCATTATCTTGATAAACTAAAAAACCCAGAACCTATGCCATGCTAATTATGCACCTGACATTATTGTCCCTGAAAATATAGTCAAGCCTCATGAAGCTGGGTTCAAGGGTGGAGATTAACTCCTGCATTACAGTCTTTATGTGTCATTAGAAGAGGTGTCCTACATTCCACACTCTATGAGACTCAGGATTGGGCACAAATGCACCTATGATGTAACAGTGGGGTTTTGTTGCAGCTTTTTGTGAACTGGTCTTTTAAAAACTGACAATGTCTGTGTTGCATAAATGGACTCTCTCCTGCTTTTATGTATTTTAGCTAATGCATTTTAGATCTGGTGATCATTGTTCTTACTCTGGTGTGGCACCTTTGGGTTTATTTCAGGAGAGCTGGGTTGGGAGCTGTATCACAGACAAGAAGATTCTTCGGCACTTTATGACGCTATCATGAGTGCAGGCCAGGAGGAAGGCATTGACAATTTTGGAACCTATGCCATGAATGCCTTAAGACTGGAGAAAGCGTTCAGAGCCTGGGGGTCAGAGGTTTGAAATGATACTGTCTTAATTAAAATTTTATGGCATTGTATCTGGGTTTTGTACAATATGGCTATTGTATCTGCTTTTTATAAGGGCTAGTTTTAACTGCATTAATGTTGACTCTGGCTGTAGGAGTTATGTATTATTAGATAACTTTATTTAATTGAGAGAAGTGGTTTTTCTCCTTATTTTCCCAGTTGGAAGTTCAGTGGAATTCTGACATGTTTATTCTGCTTTAATTCTTCCTGCTTGGCAAAGAGCCCTGATCAGCTGTCTCTGTGGGCTTGGAGCAGGGAGCCTGCTAACCCATGTGACCGCGGACCACCTTTCAAATTCTCTCCTCTTCCTCTGTCATGTAGCTACCCTCATTTTCTTCTTATCTTGCACCTTTTAGAGAAGTAACAACTAAGGTATCTTTATGAGGGGCAGAGGTGGTGGCCTTGGATGTGTTGGTCCAGCCTTCTTCTGTTATTAATAATTAATATTGGTAACTAAGACTTTCTGTTTGTTTAGTGCTTTACTATTTACACAGCATTTTCAAGTGCATGATCTCATTTACCCTTTCAACTCTCCTAAGAAGAGAGTTATCCCTATCCCTGTTTTATATACAATCACACTAAGATTCAGTGAATGGCGTCATCCAAATTACACAGTAAGAGGCCAAACTGTGGTTCAAAGCCTGTGTTCCTGTTTTCTCTCCAATATGCCAGGCTAGCTCTGGACCCATTACTTTGTCCAATTCACTGGTTGTTGGAAGTCATTGAGGTTTTAGGCCTGAGAGCTGAGATAAGGGATGGTGGGAGAGTATGGAGTTCAGAGTGAGGACTCTTGGGTGTGAATATATCCTCCACCACATATTAGCCATGAGGTCTTAATCCTCCAGAACCTTTGTTTCCTTTTTTATAAAATGGAGATAATAATATTTACCCTACCTAGTTATTACAGATGTAAGAGATAGTCTATAAAATGCCAGGCATATAATAGAGTGCATTTAACTGGCACCTGAGAGGGCAAAGTGGGTTTGAAAGCTCAGACAGGGCCCCTCAGGCATTTAGCCTATGGGCAGAGGCAAGTGAGAGGGCTTTGAGATAGAGAGGGCAGCCTACTGGGGCCATTGAAGGAAGGAGGGCACTGGGCAAGTTTATTCATCTATAGCACACGTGCTCTATTAGGGGTTCTCAATGTACAATTGGGACCTTAGATGAGGCCTGCTTTAGCTGTGTATAAGTTAAAAGTTGTTTTCACATCCTATAGAGTCGACTCGATGGCAACGGGTATAGAAATATATGAACACATGCATATAAACCTTTTTAATGCCCTTGCATCAGTTCCCAAATTCTGAGCTAAGATATGGACATGAAACATGGGGCATTGGTGGTTCATCTTCCATGTGGGAGAGCCAGGTTCCATTCTCAGTCAGTGCACCTCATTGCAATCATCACCCATCTGTCACTGGAGACTTGCGTGTTGCTATGATGCTGAACAGGTTTCTGCGGAGTTTCCAGGCTAAGATGGACTAGGAAGAAAGGCAGCATTTCATTCTGTTGTGCATGAGGTCACCATGAAGTGGGGGCTGACTTGATGGCAGCTAACAACAATAGCAGCAGATTATCTTTCTGTACCTTTTTCCATGGCTTTTATTTTTATGATTAAAAAATAAAATAGAGGATAATTTGTCCCCGTACTCCCTAAGGACTGAAGCAGCGGATGGAGTCCCTTGGGAGTTCAGCATTTCTCCATTCTCCTGTCTTCTGTTTTCTCTTCCTTCCTCTTGAGCTTTTCTCCTGAGTTCCCTCCAATTTCCCAGCAGTGCCACAGGGCCCTCTAGTGTTGTTATAGCAATCAATCTTCTGTGCTTTTTTTTTTTTTCTAGAGAGATTTTAAAACTCTGAGCAAATAAAAAAATAATTTTAAAGAAGCTCATAGTCAGAAATAAGAGACCAAATTTATATCATGTAAAAATAACTTTATACTGCTCATCTGGTTTATGAAAATGCTGTGTTGACTTTTAAAAGTTTGAGTATTTTTTCATGGAGTTTAGACCAGTTTTCCATATTCTTAATTAGAGGAAAATAACAACAACAAAAAATGAAAGAACAACCACCCTTATTTCAGGTCTGTTCCCAAATACTGGCTTTAGCTCTGACTTGAAGTATATCTTAATGACTCGACTGTGTTTGAAAAGGTTGAGATTAAACCCTTTTTTTTTTCCTTTCCTGGACTCTATAGAAATCATTTTTCTACCATCTGCTTTTCCCTCCTACTTATCTTGACTCTTGGCTAATTTTAAGATAAGTCAATTAGTTAGCAACTTAAAAAATCTATTTATGTAAAGTTATTACATTAAAACATATGGCAGTTTTGTTTCTGTAAGAAATATCATGTTGTGGTATCCTTCAGATGTTTATGGAAATAAAAGACCCATGGAAACAAACTGAATTTTAGCTTCCGTAGTGGCTATATTCAAATGACAGTATTTGTTGAAAGACTACAGTTGAATTTTAGGTGAAAAATATTATTTTTAAGATCAGTCCAGAATTTTCTTTTTTCAGAATCTATATGCAAAATTTAAAAAATGTTCCCTTCCCTCAAAAAAAGAAAAATATGAAAGCAGTGTTACTAAAATGATTTGTCCTCATTTAAGATTTAAGATGTGTGTTTCCCTTTTAGATGAACTGTGATACAAATCCCTTGGAAGCTGGACTGGAATATTTTGTAAAGTTAAATAAGGTATGTTTACATTCCAAAGTGTGCTTGAAGTAAACCTTAAAATTAGGATGCTGTTTCATAACAGAGCCATGCTTTTAAGTTTCCTTTTTTTTTTTAAAACCAAGTGTGTTATAGGATAACTGGGTTGAATATAAATATAAATATCAAACATCACTCAATTGCTTCATACTAATCTTTTGTTAAAATTTGATATCAGTTCAAACTATTAGAGCGTGCTTATAGATGTAAGAGAGCAGAATCTAGCATCTTTAGAGACTAACTCTAAGTTCTAAGTTAAAAATTAGTAAGGATAAGATAATTATCAGTCATATTTCAGCTGACATTCTTGTAGGAATTGTACCAAGTTGGTCGTATGTTACAGTGACTCCTGGTGACGTGTGAGTTTGTCCACCTGTTAATCAAACAGACCGCATTCATTGACTCTCCCTAGTTGCCTCACAGCATGAAGCAGCCTCACCTCAGCAGATCCATCCGATTATTAGCATCTTTGTGTGTAACTACAACATCTGAGTGTAAGCAAATGACACATTTCAAACGTGTTCAGCATGAAATGGGTAGTTACTGAGAAGCCAGTGCAGGCCCAAAGAATCATAAGTGATATTAACGACACAAAGGGAAACCCTACTTCAGTGATTCTTGGAGTGTGGTCCTTAGACAGGAGGAGTCAGCATTACCTGGGAGCTTGTTAGAAACTCAAATTCTCCGGCCTCACCCTATACCTACTAAATCAGAATCTCTGGAGTCAGGCCAAGATATCTCTGTTCTAACAAACCCTGCAGAGGATTCTGGTGCACGTAAAGTTCGAGAAGCTCTACTCTCCATGATTATGATGAAAAAGCATATTATGCGGCCAACTTATGACAGCCCGGCTCACCTGTAAAAGTTCAACAAATACAGATGAGGTCATCCCACTGAGCAAGTGCCGTAGAGTTATTATTAAAAGGCTTAATACATAGAGTTGCAGTTAGTGGCAGTATTGAAGGATTAGGACAGTAGCTGCTACTTAGGGTAATTGTTGTCAGTGCCTGGTACCAGCCCCCTCACGGTGATCCCAGGAACAACAGAATAAAACGCTGCCCGGCCGTGAGTGGACCCTTGTGATCCACAGAGTTTTCCTTGGCTGATTCTTGGAAGTAGATCATCAGGCCTTTCTTCTTAGTTTGTCTTAGTCTGGAAGCTCTGCTGAAACCTGTTCAACAACACATCAGCAACACAAGCCTGCCAGCTTCCACTAACAGACGGGTGGTGGCCACACATGAAGTACATTGGCCGGGAATCAAACTCAGTTCTGCCTCAGGGAAGGCATGAGTTCTACCACTGAACCACCAATGCCCCCTAGGGTGCTCGTTAGAATTCCACATACAAACTGTCCTGTCCTGTGTGCTTATAAGCCGAAGGTTGTTTTCCTCACCTATGGAAGTATATGAACACATGCATATGAAGCAGTCTAAGAAACCTTTTTTTTTTTTTTTATGTCCATGCATCAGTTCCCAAATTCTGGAAGCATAAAACATGTACATTTATAGTATTAGATTTTAGGAAAATGATTCTCCTAAAGGGCTTTAAAGGGAGTATTTTTCTGTACATTTTTCCATGGCTTTTATTTTTATGATATACCATCTGCCTCCAGACCAGAGAAAGCAGGTGCTTGGTGTTCGGGCAGACCCTAGCAGCAGATTGCTCCTTCTGATAACAGAAGTCTTAGTTTAGCTATTTAAAATAAGGATAAAAATGGCCTGACTCCTGAAAGCACTAAAGTTATGTTATTGGTCACCAGTAGGTAGATATAATAGATAACTGATTCTTTTCCTTCAGCATTTGAATATTATTGTTTGGGGATAAGGCACGAATAAATGATTTCTTCATATTAAAACTGAATTTTAAAGACTCCCTTTATGATCATAAGCAGGTGTGGATTTATTGTATTTATTGGTTTTTTTGGAAACTATTTTAACAATCAAAGCTCAGCTTAAGAACTTAGTTGTTTAATAGATAATAATTTTGATTTGTGGTATGTTTTTATGATTTCTGAATTGTTGGTTCTCAGTCTAGTGTCAATGAGTTAATTCCTAATGATTTCATTGGGTGAAGGCTCATGTAGCCCAAGGGCCAGGATCTAACTGAGCCAGTTTTTTTTTCAATTATGTTGATTCAAGTGGTTATTTGGTGTCAGCCTAATCATACTGATGCTTGTGACTTTCCAAAATGGGTGAATAGATCAAATCAACTTTATTTAGGTCCTATTTGATGGTTTCATAACAACTTTATCTTGGTTCCTGGAAAACTTATGAATGTTTCAAACTAAGCTATGCAACTCGATAATTCAAGTCCTGTGCCTGAAAATCAAAATGTCACCCAAACTAGCTTCATAGAACATTAAAGAATAACATAATACAAGTCCATATTGCTTCAGAAAATTGATGCTATATAAAAAGAGAAGCAGAAGCTAATATAGAGGGACACTGATATTTAATACTAAAACCAAACCAGTTGCCTTTGATTTAATTCTAACTCATGGTGACCCCATGTGTTACTGAGTAGAACTGCTCCATAGGGTTTTCTTGGCTGTAAGCTTTATGGAAGCAGATCCCTAGGCTTTTTCTTCTATGGTGCCACTGAGTGGATTTGAACCACCAACCTTTAGGTTAATAGTCACATGCAAACCATTTGCACCATCCAGGGAACTTTATATTCAAGACCTCACCCCTCCCCGCCCCCCCAAAATTAGCATTTTACAATTGTTTAAAATCATTTCTTTCCTGTCCCTCAAAGCAAATATGTAAAATTCTCTTCTTGGCCCTTAACGGTTTTAGCACAATTGATTGTATAAACCATAATATGAAGAAAAAATATAGAGATGCAGACTGTGTCAGAGCTAGCAGGATTCCTGGAAATCACTCAGTACAGCCTCCTCACTTTGCAGGTGAGGAAACCAAAGCAGAGAGGGGTCAAGTGACTTAGGTTCAGTCATTTGCCTTAGCCACAGGTTGAATGCTGACCTCTGACCTCTGTTGTTGGGCTATTTCACCCACCACTTTCCCAACAGGTCCTTTCCCCCTAATGGGCCTACAAACCTTGAGAAACTGCCCAGGAAGTCTTTTTTTTTTTTTTTTGGCAACATACATGATAGCATTTGAATGGGATACGTCTTACCAATTGATACCTCCCACAGTCATGTTTTGTTATAACGAATTTTGTGTCTTACAGTAATATATCAGAGAATAGCTGCCCTGCCCATTTTGAGAAGAAAAATACCCATTTTCTTCTTACACTGAGGAAATGGGCTATGAGGCCTTCTTAGGGTGAATGTCTTCCTAGTAAGTTAGCATGAAAGTAGGAAAAAGAGAAATGGAGTTCTGAAGAGACCTTAGACCACAAAGGAAGATGGTCCAATGGCACTTACCCTCCTTATTCTTTAGAGTTGTTTGAGCCTCAGTCCCACGGGACATTGAGGGCTGTGAGGGGAACACACATATATGCACACACTCATTCATCTAGCAAACATTAAGCACCACTTACTAAACACCTTGCTAAGGCCACAGGTCTAAAGTAATAATTCTAAGTAATAAAATAATTCTCAGATCTCATGAAGCTTGAAACACCTGGCATTTCAGGAGTTAAAACTATAGAATAAATTCTTAGAGTTAATTATGAAAATAACGTTCTACCTGAGGAATGCTGTCGAGCAGAGATAAACATATCATCCTGTGGAAAGTGAGCCGGCAGGGGGGAGGCGGGGGAGGGTCTGAAAGGAAGCATTTACCAAAACTGATACAGGTAAAAATAATTGAATGTACTTTATCATCTCCTCAAACAAAACCCCTTTACCCAAAGCTATTCATATCACCACTAGAAATGGTATTGTGATTTATTACAAAGGACATTACTTTTCAGGGGAAAAAATCAGTGGCATTTCTTTTAGTTGGAAATGGAAGAAATGTGTTAATCAAGAGCAAATGGAAAATCAGCTGGCTTAGAATAGAGTCATAGATGTTGTTGGAATTTTCCCCTTAGAATTATTGAATCTTTGTCTGTTGCCAGAGAACCCCTACCCAGATTCAACAAGTACCAAGTACAAAGCATAATAATAAAAACAAAAATATGTTTAAGCAAATAGAAGAACTGTTTTCTCTTGCTTTTCTGTAAGAGATACACACACACAATGTAGCATGTCTTAGGTTTCTAACCAGTAGAAACAAAATAAAATGTGATATACATTCATCATAAGCTAGAAAACAATGTTGGTCCTAGACAATACAGGGTCTGTTTCTGGGGAAAAATTATTTAAAGCATAACTATTTAATAAGCAAACATCAAACAAAAGAATTGATAAAAAAATAAAGCACTTACCATGAGGCCTACAACATCCTAGGCATTCAGTGAATGTTAACTATTATTAAAACATCAGAGTGGAAAGAAATTGTTCATAGACAGCCAGTTAAAATGGAATTTCTAATACAGCGTAGTGGTAAAGTACCCAGCTCCATTTTGGCTTAGTCTGAATAGATTGACTTCTTCAAACAGAAAGGGAATATTTTAGCTTAAATGGTAATAGGAATTGAGGAGACAGCAGATTTTCAGTGATGCTAAGTCTTGGCTGCACATTAGAATCACCTGGGGAGCTTTAAAAAATCCCAAGGCCCAAGCTACCCTCCAGATCAATTAGAAAAGAATCTCTGGGGTAAAGGATTGGCATTAGTTTTTTTTTTTTTTTTGATTCCCCAGATGATTCCAGAAAAGATTGAGAACCATGGTCTCAGAGCAATGACTTTCAACTGTCTGAACGTGAATGTATTGGGGAACTTTAAAAAATTACCCGATGCCCTATTCCAGTGATTCACAAAGTGGGGTCCACAGACCAGCAACATCAATATCACTTGGGGATTGTTAGAAATGCAAATTAGTGGGCCCCCTTCCAGACCCCAAAGATAAAAAAGTTTGGTTCTGATTTAATAAGGCTTTCTGGTAACTCTCAGTCATGCTGAAGTTTGAGACTCACTGACCTACCCCAAACCAATTGCATCAACTCTGGGCATAGGATTGGGCATGGATTTTTTGTTTTTAAACTTCCCCAGGTAGTTTTATTATGCAGTAAAGATTGAGAACCACTGTCGTAGTCTTTTTAACCTCATATACTAGTTATGGTCCTGGAATAAACAGGAAAGCAGAAAAATAGGTGAACTGGTCTGATGATGGTAGTACAAAATCTGCAGTGGATTGGGAGTAAATTAGTAGATCTGTGACCTATTCTGGCTAGGCCACTGGTTAATAATACTCTGACCTTGGTAGTTCTTTTGGAATTGGGCAGTAAGTGAATTAAAAAAACAAAACAACAACAAAAAAAACCTCATTCTAGCTGTGTAGCCTTGGGAAAACTCTTTAACTTCATTTTGTATGTGAAATTTCTAATCTGTAAAATGAAAGTTTCCTTGCAAGTCTAAAATTCTTGCCAACTGGCATAGTGGTGGAAGACATTGGTGCCATGTTTCTATATGAGCCACATAATTCTGTCATTTTAATTAAGCCATTCTTATTCTCTTACTCATTTCCAATCTTGAAGGATAAGATTAAGAGAAAGAGGGAAGGAAAGAAAGAGAGAGAAAGAAAGGAAGTAGGAAGAGAAAGAAAAGAAAGAGGCAAAACCTAGGCTGAAGTATAATTTGTCATCCCTGAGATACCTTTCAGAATACATTAAATGACAGCCACTGGACTATCATCCTCATATATACCTAATTCTCTGCTATTAAACAATACTGTATTTCCACCCTAAAAGCTTAAGTGTGCTATTAAACTGGTTTATAATTTGGAAGTCCATGAAAACCCTGGGCTAGGAATGGTTGGGAATAATTTTCAGATTGCTTTTATTTTACTTTTATTATTTTAACAGCCTTATTGAGAATGTGCAGGAGAAAGATGTGCCAGTCTGCTTCCATAAAGGTTTACAGCTTTGGAAACCCTGTGGGGCAGTTCTGCTGTCTTATAGGGTCACTGTGAGTGGAAATGACTCAATGGCAGTGGGTTTAGTATTGGTTTTATTAAACATGCCAAGGTCACCGAGCTGGCTGGGTCACACTGGAACTCTGTAAATGGTATTTTTATTTCAATTCTCAGTTGTTTGCTGCCAGTATATAGAAATTCTCAGTTGTATGCTGCCAGTATATAGAAATAAAATTGGTTTTTGTATAAATATTATATTCTGTAACTTTGCTAAACTCACTTATTACAGGTCCCTGGGTGGTGCAAATGGTTAAGTGCTCCACTTACTAGAGGAAAGGCTGGCAGTTTAATTTGAACCCGAAAGGTTGGCAGTTTGAACCCACCCAGAACCCAAAAGGTTGGCACTTGGAAGCCACCTAGGGGAGGCTGGAGATCTGCTTCCCAAAGGTCACAGACTTGAAAACCCTATGGAGCAGTTCTGCTCTGCCCTTGTGGGGTTGCCATGAGTCAGAATTGACTCCTCTGCAACAAACACCAAGTCTGTAACTTTGCCAAACTTACTTATTTGTTCTAGTAGCTTTTTTTATAGATTCCATCAAATTTTCTACATTGACAATCCTATCGTATGAAACAAAGATTTTCCCCTTCCTTTGCAATCTGGGGAAACCCTGGTGTTGTAGTGGTTAAGTACTACAGCTGCTAACCAAAAGGTCAGCAGTTCGAATCCACCAGGTGCTTCTTGGAAACTCTGTGGGGCAGTTCTACTCTTTCCTACAGGGTCGCTATGAGTCGGAATCGACTTGGTGGCGATGGGTTTGGGTTTTTGGTTGTAATCTAGTTGCCTTTCCTTCCTTCCTTCCTGCCTCCCTCCCTCCTTCCTTCCTTCCCTCCTTCTTTCCTTCCTTCTTGCACTGGTTAGAACTCCACTGGTTGAACCTTCAACAAAATTGAATAGAAGTGATCACAGCAGACATCCTTATCTCGTTCCTGATCTTAGGTGGAAGGAAGGCATTCAGTCTTTCATCATCAAGTGTGAGGTTAGCTGTAGGGTTTCCAGGTTTTTCATAGTTGCTGTTTATCAGCTTAACTAACATTCCCTTATATTCCTAGTTTGCTAAACATTTTTTTTTTTAATCAGAAATGAACATTGGATTTTGGCAAATGCTTTTTCTGCATCTACTGAAGAATGATTTTTTCTTTTTTAATTTTTATGGTAAAAGGTAAAATACATTGGTTAATTTTCAAATTTAAGGCAACCTTGCAATGATAAACCCAATTGATAATGATGTATTATCTTTTTTTTTTTTAATTATGGTAAATGAATCAGCAAGATTTGTCAATTTCAACTTCAAAGTAATCTCAGATTTATCCCCATCTTCTCTGCGGTTGTCTTTATTCAGGCCACTGTTGTCTCAAGCTTGGACTGCTCAGACACCCTCTTAACTGATTTTTGTTATGTATTTTTGCTGTTTCTTCTCCAACCCACGTATAGCAGCCAGAGTTACAAAGCTAATTGAAGGATATCCACTCCTCCACTTAAAACCCTTCCATTTTTTAACTTAGAATAAAACTCAAACTTATTACAATGGCCAACAGGGCTCTTTTTGATCTGGCCCGTCTTTAGCTCTCTAATCTCCTCTTTCCAACTCTCCCTCCTGCTCATGATGCATTTTCTTTTGTGTGTGTGTGTTTCAAATACCCTAAACTCTTTCCTGCCTTAGGGCCATGTGTTCTCCCCACCAATGCTCTCAACCTTCACCCCCATCCTCATCTTCACATCCACCCTAGTCATGGCTCATAATCTACTTTCTGTAAAGTAGATCTCCTCTGCTAGACTATCAGCCCCTTGCCTATTCCCCGTATATACTTATTCCAGTTTATTATTTATTTTTTCTTCTTTTATTTCTTAAAAGAATGTAAACTTCTTGAGTACCATAAAAAACAAACCCATTGCCATTGAGTCGATCCTCACTTATGGTGACCTCATGTACTACAGAGTAGAACTGATCTCCATAGAATTTTCTTGGCCGTAATCTTTATGGAGACAGATCCCCAGGACTTTCTTCTGCCATGCCACTGAGTGGGTTTGAATTGCCAACCAGTTTGTGAGCACAAGCTGTTTGTGCCACCCAGAGACCTGCTTCTTGAGTACAGCTGCTACAATACAAAATCTGTTTTGCTTACAGACCTAGCTCAGGGCTGGCTTAGTAAATATTTTCTTTTTTTGTTGAAAGCAGTGTCAAGAGATGATGCCAGAGAAGTATGAGGAACTCATCTTGAAGGACCTTGCCTGCTAGGCTAGGAATTTGGAGCCTATCTTAGAGACATTGGGGAGCCATTGATGGATTTTGAGTAAGGATTGACACTCTGATGCTGGAGAACAGGTTAAAAGAGTGTAGCATGGTGACTTGGAGATCATTTTCCCAATTACTGAAGAAACCCAGTGGAGAGATGTTGAAGGCTTCAACCAAGGCAGTGGTGTGAAGAGGGAGAAGAATGGGGGGGCGGGTATTAGCAAATAGAATGGGCCTGCATGTGAGGGGGTAGAAAAGAGGATTTGGATAACAGTAATAAAGTGGGAAACAAAGGAAGAGGGGTGTGGTTGGAAGGTTGGGAGGACTTGTGGGACTGGAGGGCTTGTAGGACTGCCAAGAAGAAAGCCTCAGAAGGCAGCTGGGCACACAGGTCTGGAGAGCTGTGCTCTGGAGGTGTGGATTTAAATCATTCATATATGGATGGTAATAAAGCCAGAGAGAGGTTGGAACTTACCACACCATAATCCTAGCCTCCTCAGCTAGACTGTGAGTTTCTTGAGGACAGAGGTTGAGTGAGCATCCTTAGGGCCTAACACCATGTCTGATAATTAGTAGGGGCTTAGTACATATTTGTTGAAGGGTCTGAATCATGGCTCTGCCACTCAGTGGTGCTAAGACCAAGCAAACTGCTTGACCTATAAGCACTTCAGTTTTTCTCTTCTATAAAATGAAAAAAATATGCACTTCATAAGTTTGTTATTATTAAATGAGACAAAGAACATTTTTACCTCATTAAATGTTAGTTCTCTTCTTTTTTTTTTAATTAACTTTTATTGAGCTTCAAGTGAACATTTACAAATCAAGTCAGACTGTCACATATAAGTTTATATACATCTTACTCTGTACACCCACTTGCTCTCCCCCTAATGAGTCAGCCCTTCCAGTCTCTCCTTTCGTGACATTTTTGCCAGCTTCCAACTCTCTCTATCCTCCCATCCCCTTTCCAGACAGGAGATGCCAACACAGTCTCAAGTGTCTGCCTGATATAATTAGCTCTCTCTTCATCAGCATCTCGCTCCTACCCACTGTCCAGTCCCTTTCATGTCTGATGAGTTGTCTTCGGGGATGGTTCCTGTCCTGTGCCAACAGAAGGTTTGGGGACCATGACCGCCGGGGTTCCTCTAGTCTCAGTCAGACCATTAAGTATGGTCTTTTTATGAGAATTTGGGGTCTGCATGCTACTGATCTCCTGCTCCCTCAGGGGTTCTCTGTTGCGCTCCCTGTCAGGGCAGTCATCGATTGTGGCCGGGCACCAACTAGTTCTTCTGGTCTCAGGATGATGTAGGTCTCTGGTTCTTGTGGCCCTTTCTGTCTCTTGGGCTCTTAGTTGTCGTGTGACCTTGGTGTTCTTCATTTTCCTTTGCTCCAGGTGGGTTGAGACCAATTGATGCATCTTAGATGGCCGCTTGTTAGCATTTAAGACCCCAGACGCCACATTTCAAAGTGGGATGCAGAATGTTTTCATGATAGAATTATTTTGCCAATTAACTTAGAAGTCCCCTTAAACCATGGGCCCCAAACCCCCGCCCTTGCTCCGCTGACCTTTGAAGCATTCATTTTATCCCAGAAACTTCTTTGCTTTTGGTCCAGTCCAATTGAGCTGACCTTCCACGTATTGAGTGTTGTCCTTCCCTTCACCAAAAGCAGTTCTTATCTACTAATTCATCAGTAAAAAACCCTCTCCCTCCCTCCCTCCCTCCCCCCCTCGTAACCACAAAAGTATGTGTTCTTCTCAGTTTATACTATCTCAAGATCTTATAATAGTGGTCTTATACAATATTTGTCCTTTTGCCTCTGACTAATTTCACTCAGCATAATGCCTTCCAGGTTCCTCCATGTTATGAAATGTTTCACAGATTCGTCACTGTTCTTTATCGATGCGTAGTATTCCATTGTGTGAATATACCACAATTTATTTACCCATTCATCCATTGATGGACACCTTGGTTGCTTCCAGCTTTTTGCTATTGTAAACAGAGCTGCAATAAACATGGGTGTGCATACATCTGTTTATGTGAAGGCTCTTATTTCTCTAGGGTATATTCCGAGGAGTGGGATTTCTGGGTTGTATGGTGGTTCTATTTCTAACTTTTTAAGATAACGCCAGATAGATTTCCAAAGTGGTTGTACCATTTTACGTTCCCACCAGCAGTGCATAAGAGTTCCAATCTCTCTGCAGCCTCTCCAACATTTATTGTTTTGTGTTTTTTGGATTAATGCCAGCCTTGTTGGAGTGAGATGGAATCTCATCGTAGTTTTAATTTGCATTTCTCTAATGGCTAATGATCGAGAGCATTTTCTCATGTATCTGTTAGCTGCCTGAATATCTTCTTTAGTGAAATGTGTGTTCATATCCTTTGCCCACTTCTTGATTGGGTTGTTTGTCTTTTTGTGGTTGAGTTTTGACAGAATCATATAGATTTTAGAAGTTCTCTTCCTTTTTATTGTATCTGGTCTAATTCACTCTTTTAGGACAGAGCAGCTATAGCTAAAATCTTTCAAGTTCTAGAATGTTCCAGCAAGCAAGATCTTTTGTCTCTATTAAACAACTCATCTTAGGCCTAAATGCAAAGGAAATAATTATTGAAGGAAATAAGAAAAACATAAATGAGGCCTAGCAGTTTTCCATATTTTGAAATGCTATATGAAAACACCAAATGGGTAATTGTTCTTCGCTCTAGTCTAGAGAAATAAAAACTACATATTGTAATTGTTGCAAATGCAGTTAAACATAAAAGCACACCTGACAAAGCCACAAGTCCATTCCACAGTTTTCCTTTGAATCATTAGACCCAAAAAACTTGAGTAAATGTTCTCTTTAAACATAAAGTCATAAGAGACATGTAATGGGGCTATTTTAAGTTTTGAAAAATCATTTTTGGTTCAAATACTAATTAACCTAATTATTTACCTGGTGTAGAGAATTTTTAAATATTTTCACCAGGTTTCTGTTTATCCTCTCTTTTAGTTATTAGGGTCTCTTTTCTAGTTATATTCAGAGGTTTTTTTGAGGCTGAATTCTTAATCAGTTAGTAATTTTGGTTAGGGAAGTGCTAGCTGAGTTGTGTCTTTGAATTGCTGAGGGCAGAGAATGAAAAGTACATGTATGTGAAGGTGTTCATTTTCCAGACAATACTAACAGACTGAACTTGCTAAACTAATAATTTAACATTTTACTATCAAACGGGTATTGAAATCAAGCTTATTATAATTTTAGTATGTAGAATATTAAGAAGCTGTGCATAGTGGAAGAGAAACAGAGAGTTAAGAAGCCTGGGTTCAGGGCTCAGTGATAGTAATTCACTTGAGCACTCTGGGCCAAGACCCTTAACTTCGTTGAACCTTAGTTTTCTCATATGAAAAATGAGATTGGACTAAGTTTCCTGCTTGCTTAAAAACTTCCGTGATTCTGAGACGGCAGCGACCAAGAGGAAACAGCGTGGAGACCTGGTAATCCAGTCCAAGAGGCCAAAAAGGAACAAAAAAGATGCCGGGCCGCCGGGTAAGCTGCACGACAGCGCAGAGGAGGCTGAGGAAGAGGATAGAGACCATACCCCAGGTCCCATTTGCAAGGGCAAGTGGAAGAATAAAGAACGGATTCTCACCTTTTCCTCCAGAGGAATAAATTTCAGAACAAGACACTTAATGCAAGATTTAAGAATGTTGATGCCTCATTCTAAAGCAGATACTAAAATGGATCGGAAAGATAAGTTGTTCATGATTAATGAGGTCTGTGAAATGAAAAACTGCAATAAATGTATTTATTTTGAGGCCAAGAAAAAACAATCTGTATAGGTGGCTTTCAAATTCACCTCATGGGCCATCTGCTAAATTCCTTGTTCAAAATATTCATACCTTAGCTGAACTAAAGATGACTGGAAACTGAAAGGTTGTCGAACTCGTTTGTCTTTTGACCCTGCTTTTGATAAATTACCACATTATGCTTTGTAAAAAGAACTCTTAATTCAGATCTTTCGTACACCACGGTATCATCCCAAAAGCCAGCCATTTGTGGACCATGTGTTTACTTTCACCATTTTGGATAATAGGATACGGTTTTGAAGCTTTCTGATTATAGAGGAAGATGCTGATCTTGTAGAAAGAGGACCTTGTTTTGTCTTAAATCTCATAAAGATTTTCCAGGGAGGTTTTGGAGGACCAACTTCATATGAAAATCCTCACTACCAGTCACCAAACATGCATAGCTGTATCATAAGATCCATCACAGCTGTGAAATACAAAGAGAAACAGCAAGTGAAAGATGTGCAGAAACTGAGAAAGAAAGGACCAAAGACTATTCTACCATATGGTCTCACTGCACATGTTTTCGTTACACCAGCTGAGGAAAAACCGATAGAAATACAGTGGGTAAAACCAGAACCGAAAGTTGATTTGAAAGCAAGAAAGAAAAGGATACACAAACGGCAAAGAAAAATGAAACAGAAGATGAACAGGAGGAGTGCAAAATGAATCAATGCATAAGTAATTTGCTCTTCAGTTATTTTGTATTTAATTTCTATTCAATTTGTAAATACTTTTATTATCTAGGACTGTCTAACTGGTGTGGCATTTAAAAGAAAGGAAGAAAAACTAAATGCCAAGGATTTTTTATGGATTCACTGGTGTCTGTGTTTCTAAATAAGACATCAGAACTCAAAAAAAAAAAACCAAACAAACAAAAAAAAAACACTTCTGTGATTCTAATGATATGAATATGAAGCAAATAATGGCATAACTTTGTGAGGTGGTGAATCAGTCAACCCATCCCCAAATGAACAGAGCCGGTACATGGTTTTATCAGTTGGACTGGGAGACTAATGGTCATATGCTGTACAAAGGGATTCCTGCCAGGATTGTTCTCAAACGATGGTCCCTCCACTGCCCTCCCCCCCTTGTTTTTTGTACTTTGGATGAAGGCTTTCAGAACAAACTAGGTTCTCATTAAACAGTTAGTACGTATTGTTTTATGACATCAGATAACAACCCCATGACTTGTCAACGCTCTCCCTTCTTGACCTTGGGTTCCCTATTACCGCTTTTCCTGTCCCCTCCTGCCTTCTAGTTGCCCCTGGGCTGGTGTGTGCCTTTAGTCTCATTTTATTTTATGGGCCTATCTAATCTTTGGCGGAAGGGTGACCCTCAGGAGTGACTTCATTACTGAGCTAAAAGGGTGTCTGGGGGCCATACTCTTGGGGTTTCTCCAGTCTCTGTCAGGCCAGCAAATCTGGTCTTTGTTTGTGAGTTAGAATTTTGTTTTATGTTTTTCTCCAGCTCTGTCCAGGATCCTCTATTGTGATCCCTGTCAGAGCAGTCAGTGGTGGTAGCTGGGCACCATCTAGTTGTACTAGACTCAGTCTGGTGGAGGGTGTGGTAGTTGTGGTCCATTGGTTCTTTGGACTAGTCTTTCTCTTGCATCTTTAGTTTTCTTCATTCTCCCTTGGTTCCGAAAGGGTGAGACCAGTGGAATATCCTAGACGGTCACTCACAGGATTTTAAGACCCCAGACGCTACTCACCAAAGTAAAATGTAGAACATTTTCTTTATAAACTATGTTATGGCAATTGAGCTAGATATTCCCTGTGACCATGGTGCCCACAGCCCTCAGCCCAGCAATTTAGTCCCTCAGGGAGTTTGGATGTGTCTATGGAGCTTCCATGAACTAGCCTTGTACAAGCATTGTGTACTGTCTTACCCTTCACCAAAGTTACCACTTATCTATTGTCTATTTAGTGTTTTTCCATCCCCACCCCTCCCTTCCCTCATACCCATCAAAGGTTGTTTCTTTTTGTGTGTAAACCTTTTCATGAGTTTTTGCATTAGTGGTCTCATACAATATTTGTCCTTTTGTGATTGACTTATTTCATTCAGCATTATGCCCTCCAGATTCATCCCTACTCTGAGATGCTTCGTAGATTCATCATTGTTCTTTGTCGTTGCACAATACTCTATTGTGTGTATGTACCATAGTTTGTTTATCCATTTATTGGTTGATGGTCACCTAGGTTGTCTCCATCTTTTTGCTTTTGTGAACAATGTTGCAATGAACATGGGAGTGCATATGTCCATTCTTGTGAGAACTCTTTTTCCTCCAGGATATATTCATAGGAGTGGGATTGCTGGATCATATGATATTTCTATTTCTAGCTTTCTAAGGAAGCACCATATCATTTTCCAAAATGTTTGTATCATTTTGTGTTCCCACCAGTACTGCGTAAGAGTTCCGATCTCCTCGCAGCCTCTCCAACATTTGTTATTTCCTGTTTTTTTTTTTTTTTTTTGTGCCAGTAATGCAGGGGTGATGGTATCTCATTGTGGTTTTGATTGCATTTCTCTAATGGCTAGTGATCGAGAGCATTTCCTCATGTGTCTGTTGGCCACTTTAATGTCTTCACTGGTGAAGACATTTCTTTTGCCCATTTTTTAATTGGATTATTTGTCTTTTTGTTGTGGAGGCATTGGATTTTCCTATAGATTTTAGAGATTAGAACTTTGTCCGATTTGTAATAGCCAGAAGTTTTTTTTCCCCCAGTCTGTAGGTTCTCTTTTTACCCTTTTGGTGAGCATAAGTATTTAATTTTTAAATGAGCATAAGTATTTAATTTTTAGAAGATCCCAGTTGTCTAGCTTATCTTCTAGAGTTTGTGTGTTGTTGGTTGTGGTTTGTATCCTGTTAATGCCATGAATTAGGCCTCTAGCATTGATCCTATTTTTTCTTCTATGAACTTTATAGTTCTTGGCTTTATATATAGGTCTTTGATCCATTTTGAATCAGCTTTTGTGTATGGTGTGAGGTGTGGGTCCTGTTTCATTTGTTTGCAGATGGACATACAGTTTTGCCAGTACCATTTGTTAAAAAGACTTTCTTTTTCCCATTTAATGGACTTTGGGCCCTTGTTGAAGATCAGGTGACTGTAGGTGGCTGAATTTACATCTCAGTTCTCAATTCTGTTCCATTGGTCAATGTATCTGTCATTGCACAAGTACGAGGCTATTTTGACTACTGTAGCTATAGAGTAGGTTCGGAGGTCAGGTAGTGCGATTCCTCCTACTTTATTCTTCTTTTTCTATAGAGCTTTATTTATCCAAGGCTTCTTCTTTCTATATAGAGTTAATGATTAGTTTTTCCATCTTTTTAAAGAATGTTATTGGTATTTGGATCAGGATTGTGTCGTATTTGTAAACTGCTTTGGGTAGAATGTCATTTTCACAGTGTTGAGTCTACCTATCCATGAGCATGCTATGTTTTTTCCATTTATGTGGATCTCTTTTGGTTTCTTACAGTAGTGTTTTGTAGTTTTTTTTGTATAGGTATTTTACATCCCTGCTTAGATTTATTCCTAAGTATTTTATTTTTTTAGGGGCTATTACAAGTGGTATTGTTTTCCTGATTTCCTTGTCATCGTTCGCTTTATCGGTGTATAGAAATCCAATTGATTTCGTTTGCTTATCTTGTATCCTGCTACTCTGCTGAATTTTTCTATTAGTTTCAGTAGTTTTCTTGTGAAGTCTTTTGGGTTTTCTATGTATAGTATCATATCATCTGCAAATAGGGACAGTTTAACTTCTTCATTACCAATTTGGATGCCCTTTATTTCTTTTCTTGCCTTATTGCCTGAGCCCATTTTAAATGAGAAACTTCTCAGTGAAGTATTGAGGGAAGTGGCACAAGCCTATCATTTGGGTTCTCATCCCTACTCTGCAACTTACAGTAGCTGGTGATCAGAGGGTCTCTGCCATTCTCTCTTTGGTGTAAAACAGGAGAGTGATTCCACAACCAGCACTGCACCTGGTTTCTACAGGAGGCTTTACTGCACAAAGAATGTTACACTGATTCCCTTACGTCTTTGGAAACTTTCATATTTAGATAAAAAGGATTTTGGCCAAAAATAAGTCAAACTGATTACTTCCTTGATTTTTTTTTAAAGGTTCTTGACTCCACATATATGGAAGAGAGAAAGCCCAGCATCTGATGTTATAATCTGTCTCCTGGTCTATTATAGCCCATTGCCCTAACTCTCTATAGCAGAATAAATTTGACTTTAACCACGTATCTGAGAACTCTCTATTGCCCTCAGTATCACAACCAAACAATACTGTTTTATTTTATTTACATATGCTTTTAGATAATATGTGTGCTTTCAATAGAGCTAATAAAAAAAGAGAGAGAGAGATGAGTAATTACATTCCACTGAAAATCTACTTAATGTTTTCATATACGTGGATGTTATATTTAGTACGTATTACAGGTGGCTGTTTTAATTTTAAAAATTATTAAAGCTACATGCCAGGACTATTATTAAGCTATAACCTCAGTGATCCAGGAATTTACAAGTTTATCAGAGTAGCTATTTATACAGTTAATTTGTCAGTGACTTATTAAAGGAATATATTTCTGTTCCTGGGTCATCGCGAAGGCACCAATTTTAATTACAGCATTAACCTTCAGGCACACATTTCTCTCATTTATGTTTAATAACTGTATAAAACCAGAACCAAACCCGTTGCTGTCAAGTCAATTCCAACTCATAGTGACCCTATAGCACAGAGTAGAACTGCCCCATAGGGTTTCCAAGGAGTAGCTAGTGGGTTTGAACTGCTGACCTTTTGGTTAGCACCCAAGCTTTTAACTACTTTGCCACCAGGGCTCCAAAATAACGATAATGTAGAGTAAAATCTGCAGTCTTGGGAGAAAAGCCAAGTAACGTGAAAATGGAATGCCTTTGCCCAAATTAATTCTTCCCAAGTCAGGCTCATGTTTACCTTGAGAAGGAAGAATTACCTCAAGGCACAGGTGCCATTTCTTATTTGTGCTTTAAGTATGTGTTCCTTACTTTTAGTTAGAGGTTTGTGGTTCCTGTTGGTGTTTGTTAGAGTGTTGTTTTCATTCATGTCTGAGGATGATATTACTGACAAGATCACTTCCTAGCTCAAGGGTATACAGATAAAAAAAAAAAAAATGCCAATGTCAAATGTCATTCCTATTCACCTTCAGGGTGTTTTGTAATCCTTTCATGTAGTACAAATATATTTTTTTGTCTAATGAATGTCATTCAAAACAGGTTCAGGCCACCTAGAAGTAATTCAAAAGAAACATTCTTTATTCAGAGTATTTACATCAGCTACACTTTCCAGTGATAGACTCCAGGCACAGTCATTTTAAAAAATATGGATAAAATCAAAAGGTAGTGATTTATATTGCCATGTAACTGAGCCTCAGTTACGATTTTCAGTTCATGAACTCGTGATAAAAATCTCTTTCACCGAGTTGTCATGAGATTAGGTGAGCTCATGAACATCAAACCCTCAGCATAATGCATGGCACATAAAAAAAAAAAACATAGCAAGTGCTTAATAAATTGTAAATGTTATTTACTAATATTGTTTATTCTTTTTTGTTAAATGTAAACATTAGATTTTCTTTGTTTAAAGTTTTTTTCTTCTAAAGAAAGTTTTCTCCCCTTGTTCCTGTTTTTCTCAGGATTAGCCTGATACCTTATGTTTCTACTTAGCATTTGGTAAAATTGTGAATTTGGCAAAGGCAGAGTTAGGCTCCCATTCCAGCACATCTCATCTGCCTCCTGGCACCTACCCCAGTAGCTCTCAACCAGTACCCAAAAAAGGCCCCATTTCTGAGAACTTTGATCATGGCTGGCTTTCACCATGACCTCTCCAGAGGTGTAGGAGATACTGACTTAAGTGGGGGAGTTAAGGCAGCTCAAAGTAGAGGAAAAGAATAAGGCTGAAACTCCTGAGATCTTGGTTCTTAACCAGCTTGTTGATTGCCTTTGGCTAAGTTAGTTCACTTTTAGTCCAGAATCCACCATCTGTGGGTTGTTGTGAGGATCAAATAACAATGTAAGTGCAAGCACTTTTGGAAAAGACTATGCAGACAGTAATTATTATGAGCACATACTCATCTTTCAAAACTCAACTCAAGCTACTTCCTCTATAAAACTGTTGCTGACAGAACCCCACTCTTCCACCCTTGGTAGTCGAGTTTACCACACTCTTCCTTGGGCCCCCACTGTACGAACCTCTATCAGAGCATCTGTTTGTTTGCATTTCTTTGTTCATACATTAGACTTCCTTTGTTTTAAGTTTACAAAATACTTGTGATTTCTACACTCTCAAACATCAAACGGAACCAATCATGAGCCATGTTTGAAGATTCGTATAGGTGATTTCATGTGCTATCCTGTGTCACATCCTATGTTTCCAGTAACCTCAAATTATTCTCTTCTGACATGTTAGAGCATTGAGGAGATGTATTAATTTCAGGACAGGACATGTTGCGATGTGGCGGGGCAGGGCCTTATCTTCCCAGGGGCCTCTCCAAGCTACAAGACCATGTCCTACTTAGCTCTGAATACTTTTGGCCTAACGGAGTATCTGAGACACAGCAGATGCATAACAACAGTTGAATCAATAATTCAAAGAAAACTCTTTAAAAGGAAATTCAGGAAGACCTTAAACCTTCACTATCTAAATGAATCTCTAATGTTAAAGTCTCAGATACTATGACGGGAGGTGAGAAAACTCTTTAGGATCTCCTGGCAATCTATGAATCACATTGTATAGTGAGTTGCCTGCTAATTTTTGTTCAGCATTCAGAACGCTTTTCCACACAATAATGTGTTACAGTTTTTCACTGTAGCTATTGACTCTTACATGGACCACATTTCTTAAAATCAGTTCTAATCATGATTTATCCATGGTAGCAAGTCTTCTTTTAAGAGCGTAGAAAAAAATAATTTCAGTATAGTATTCCTTTATGTATCTAGGTAGATATACATGTTTTAATTTAATGAACTTTCTTTTGTTACAACTTTTGTTATCACGAATTTATTGTACATATAGAACTCAAAGCAAATCAAGCTCTTCCTGAAGGGTTATTCTCCTCGCTGTTTTTTTTTTTTTTTTTTTTTCAGTAGTTCTATATTAAATAACTTGGATCAGTCTTTGATTTTTATTATCTGACTTCATGTTAAAGCTTTATAGTTATGTACTTGGTTATCTCCATCTAGGTCACAGAGGGAAAGAGAAAAAAATTAGACTTTCATTTTGTATATTAATTTAACAGTGTCTTAGTTTCCTGTGCAGTCAGCAATTCAGAGTTGTAATATCCCTGGGAATCTTCCGGAAGTGTGGGCTTACCCTGGAAGTCTGAATCAGAAAGAAGTGAACCAGGTGTCTTGGGCAGAAAGTGTTTGAGGACCTCTGGCTGCTGCTTCACTGGGATTTCAAGGGGGGATTTATTGCACTCAATCCTAAATGTTTTATGTACAGAAAGACCTGTATAAACACTAAGTATTGGTGATGGTGGTCATCTCTGGCATGAAATATTGTTTCCTTTTCTTTTATGCCTAAGGAAGAAATGAAAGTTTGTGGTTGTTTCCTTTCTTTGCTTTCAGAGAGTAGTCTGTATATGAGAACTGTTTCAAGTACTTGTTTTTTTACATTGTAAGCTCTGATTAAGGAGCTCTGGTGATGCAACAGTTAAGTGCTCAGCTGCTAACTGAAAGGTTGGTGGTTAAAACCCACCCAGTGACTCCATGGGACAAAGTCCTGGCTACTGCTCCTGTGAAGATCCCCGCCTAGACAACCTTACTTCGTCACATGGGGCTGCTATGAGTTGAAATCAACTTGACGGCACCTAACAACAATAATCTCTGATTAAATATCATTCACCAGAGAAATAATTTGTATATCACACCTCTTCTTTCCCCCTCATAAAATAAGAGATGCTTGTTTGGGTACATTTATTTGGAAGCCAGGTCCCACTGGGACATCAGCCTTTCGCCCTGTGCTCGTTGCTCTTACCCTCTCACACTGATCAAGTTTCCCTTGGAAGTCTGATTGGGTAGAATTTTATCTCTCTTATTAGCCAAGTGTTTTAACTGAAGAGTTATTTCATCGCTTACTTGTATGACCTATTCAGTTATTGGGTGTATTACTAATAAATGCTAAAGTCTTGAATTTTGCATGATTCTTACTTTTTTTTAATACATAAGAATGGATTCAAGGTTAACCTTATAACAATGTTGATCTCACTCACTTGTGTTGCATTGGGAATAACCCTAGGTGTGCCCATGGGAGTATATCAAGAATAGGAATGTCATCCGTCATGTGTTTCATGAAAGAAGAAAAAAAAATTATTGAAAACACAGTGTTAGAGAATAAGCTCTTTGATCAAAATGTCTTTGACTCATTTTGTAACCCACACAGCAAGCATCATGCGTCATAGTAAGGGCTTAATAGATGTTTCTTAAGTGAACTAACAAATATGACCCAATAGGTTAATATATTCCAGGGACCATTATTCTGAAGAAGGAAAAAATAAAAAAGGACAATGTTTCAAAAAAGTGAATCTCCTTCTTGTGAAAGGCTTACTATAGGCAGAAATTGAGTTGCACTTTGCTCACTGACAGCCAGTACCACTGTCCAGAACCATTAGATATGAGGGTCATTTTCATAATCCACCATCACAGTATAACCCCTTATGTTTTTCTGCCTAAGTGGTTTGGGTAAAATTGTCATCACAAGTTATTACCCTTAAGTCTGACATATTCTGAAGGAACAGGTAAGGCTGATCCTGTCATTTGAGGACTAAGAAATATTTGTCTAGATGTTTGATCCAATCTGTATTTTTATTTAATGTGTAATTGGCGAGAAAATAGCAAAGACAAATTTAAATGCTTGCATCTCTAACCTTGTCACAGTGTCTGAGTATTCATTCATCATCATTATCTTGGATTCCTGCAGCCAGCAGACTTCATAGGAAAGCAAGCACTGAAACAGATTAAAGCCAAGGGGCTGAAACGGAGACTGGTCTGCCTCACCTTGGCAACGGATGATGTTGATCCAGAGGGAAATGAAAGCATCTGGTATGATGGCAAGGTGAGTGCTGAGAACCTCATTGCTGGGGACCATGGTATCTTTTCTGCAACAGAAAGTCTCCTGTTCCTCCTGTCTGTTTATCCTTAGCATTTTTTGTTATTTATTTAGTGGATGATACGATCACCATTTCTGAGCTGACATTCAAGAAACAGAAAGCAATGAACTGAAAGGAAAATGACATGCTGTTCATTTTAGAAAATCCTGTATGCTTTGATTAAAGAAAACAAACCCAGGAACTGAAAATACATGGCACAATGAGGGCGGTACGGTTTAGAGGATAAAATGATCTGTTTGCTCACTACACCAATATCGGCGAATGCAAGAGATGAATTTCCTAACGAATTTGGCATTCTGATTTAGATTCTCAGAGACCTTTAAGAAAGAGGCAATTCTTTATTTAGCATATTAGCAGAAAGAAAGAAAAAAAAAACCCAAAGGAAAACATTTATGACAATAGAGGGTAGAACTTTGGAAAGTCAAATGGAACATGGAAACCACTTGGTTCTTTAGGGAGAGTGAAGTTACCTTACTCTCCTTTTGGAATGCTACACTTCATTCTATTTGTATTCAATAAAAGAAAGGTTAATTAAATTACTTACCAAAGGAACTTCATTCCCTCCACTTATTATGACTATTTATAAAACCCAATTTGCTTAAACATTTTGATGTGTTCTGGCTGGTGTTATCAGGCAGTTGTGGGACACACAGCTCAGACCATGGGGAGGGCACAGCGTGGGGCCCAACTGTGGGATCATCCTTCCATCAAGACTCATCTGAGCTCCAAATTGAACAGGGTCAGCTTGGTCGATACCCAAGGCTCAGAGATTCTATGCCTGGACTTTTTCTCCTTTGTTGCAGCCTAATTGATTTCTTTTTCCATCCTCTTCATCTCTTCAGTGACAAAAAGAGTGGTAGTGGTGCCATCAAATTGATTTTGACTCATATTGACCCTATGTGACTGAGTAGAACTGCCACATAGGGTTTTCTAGGCTGTAATCTTTATGGGAGCAGATCCCAGGTCTTTCTCTTATGAAGTGGCGGGGTGGGTTTGAACCACCAACCTTTTGGTTAGCAGCTGAGTGCATCACCTTTGCACCTCCCTGAAAGAGCCCTAGAGCTTTTGGATTACTAAAGAAATGACAATTTGGGGCTGCAGGTGGTAGGTTGACATAGAACTAACATCTACTGAGTTCTTACTATGTGCCAGATATTTTTCATGTGCTCTATCATTTAATTTTATAACACCCTGCCAGATATATATGATCATCCTCATTTTAAAGATGAGGTTTTGGGGCTCAGAGAGGTTAAGTAAAGTGCCTGAGGTTCTACAGCTAATGTTGATAGAGTTGATTTCCAACCCAGGTATAGTTGGACTGTGAGTTTTTTGTTCTTTCTTCTAAGCCATGTTGAGTACTCCAATCTGCTTTCTCTTCTCCCTGTGCTGATGCCCCACTGTATTCTTGTTAGAACATAATTCTATACTCAAGGTTCTTGTACATATAAATAGCAGGTGGACGTTCTCAGATACTGTGAAGCCAACAGGCCTTTCTCAGATCTCAAACTCCTTCACCTTTCTACCATACTTTTCAGGCTAACCTCCACTTCCTTTATAGCTTCACCTTTAATTGTGCTGAGCTTGTTCTTCTGTTTGAACTGTTTCTACTCTTATCTCAATGCCGCCTTCCTCTTTCTGCTCTGTATCTCTGGTCCACTATCTCTTTTTTTTTTTTCTTGTAGTGAAAGCATACACACCAAAACATCAGCCACATTTACGACTCAATGACATCAATTACATTTTCATGTTGTACCACCATTATCACTGTCCTCATTAAAACATTCTACCATCATTAACATAAATTCAGTTCCCCTCAGACAAAACCTTTCCCTTTTTCCATCCTTTCTACCCCTGGGAACCATTAATAATCTTTGGTTTCTATATATCTGCTTATTTCATGTAAGTGAGATTATACAGTTTTTGTCCTCTTGCAACTACTTACTTTGCTCAGCATAATGTTTTCAAGGTTCATCCATGTTGTGGAATGCATCAGAACTTCATTTCTGTTTATGGCTGCATAATATTCCATTGTATGTATGTACCACACTTTGCTTATCCATTCGTCTATTGATGGACATTTTAGTTGTTTTCACCTTTTGGCTACTATGAAAATGTTTCTCTTTTCTTAGTATATGTTTTTCTTGCAATTTCAAATTTGACCATGGTTTACATCATGTTTACTCATAACCAGCTCTGCCATTAACTAACTGCTAACCTTTCATTTTTCTTGGATCCACAATCAACAGCTGTGGAAGCAGCAGTCAAGAAATCAAAAGATGCATTGCATTGGGCAAATCTGCTGCAAAGGACCTCTTCAAAGTGTTGAAGAGCAAAGATGTCACCCTGAAGACTAAGGTGCACCTGACCCAAGCCATGGTATTTTCAATCGCATCATATGCATGTGAAAGCTGAACAATGAACAAGGAAGACCAAAGAAGAGTTGACACCTTTGAATTGTGGTGTTGGTGAAGAATATTGAATATACCATGGACTGCCAAAAGAACGAACAAATCTGTCTTGGAAGAAGTGCAGCCAGAATGCTTCTTAGAGGCAAGGATGGCGAGACTGCATCTTACATACTTTGGACATGTTGTCAGGAGGGATGAGTCCCTGGAGAAGGACATCATGCTTGGCAGAGTACAGAGTCAGTGGAAAAGAGGAAGACCCTCAAAAAGGTGGATTGGCACAGTGGCTAGAACAATGAGCTCAAGCAAAACAACGATTGTAAGGATGGTGCAGGACCGGGCAGTGTTTCGTTCTGTTGTGCGTAGGGTCTCTATGTGTCGGAACTGACTGGACAACACCTAACAACGACGACAACCTGGCCTTAGCCTCTCTTGGCCTCAGTATTCTCATCTATAAAATGAAACAGTTGGAAGAAATAATATCTAAGGTTCTTTCCACCTCTAGTATTTTTTTTCTTAGTCATTACATTTGCTCCGCTCATCTTTCCTTTGTCTTACATTTTTCACTCTCTCCCATCAAACTTTCTTAGCACTTCAGTCTATGTCCATTCTTCCACCAACACTGTGTTTTACTGGACTGTGAGATGATAGATACATTATGCTATAATATTCTCTATGAACCTCACATCACCATGATCAACTAACAGATTTTTACCCATCTTAAATCTGATGATACTCAAAGTTAAAAAACCTGGAAACCCAAGCTCTGTTTTTCAATTTTATTTCTCTTGCCGTATATGTGCAGTGTATTTACATGCTGTGGTCCTCATCTTTCCTATGACATGACAGCTGCTTACAGAGCTGCTCATCTTACTGTAGGTTTCTTTATTAACAACTTATCTCTTGGATTTCCTGACATGAGCTCTTGTTTTTTGCTGCTTAGTTAGGTCATCATTTTATTGGTGTAGATAGCCCTCTTTGATCTTCTTTACACTCTGGAATGATGTGGAATACTTTTTGCTCCCCCTCCCCCCTCCCGACTTTCTCCTGGCTTATGTTGCTTTTGCTATTTAGTATTCTCTTCTTGCAAATATTTCTAATTCTAGAGACAGGGTACAAAACTTATTCACTTATTCAACACATTTTTATGGAGTGTCTGCTGTGTGCCAGCAATATTTTAGGAACTGAAAATGCAGCCCTGAGCGAAACAGAAAAGAAATCACTGCCCTCAGAGAGTTTACATTCCAGGGAGGGAGAAATAAACAAAAAATCAATGAAATATATGGCGTGGCAGATGGTGATGAGTCTTCTGGAGAAAAATAAAGTCCATTTAGGGGATGGGCAGTGCTGGAGGGACAGACTATAATTTTAAATAAGGATTAGTTTAAAAAAAATCAAGACATAAGGGTAGGCATGAAAAGGGTTTGTATGTTGTTGAGTGATGACATAATAAAAGACTTTGCTGGGAAGGAAATTTTGAAGAAGAGGTTTGTGGAGAAGGAAGTTTAAAGATTTTAGAAGATTTTCATTATTTATAAACTACGCACATAGGGATGGCTGAAGAGACACATATTATTCGGCTGAAATTATGCTACCTCCTTCAAAGGCGGTTTACCACATTATCTTCTTTAAGTCAGAGACTTCTCTAAGTCTAATAGTTTAAGAGGAAAATGAGAAAAGGCTAAAAATAAATTAGTATTATTTACATTAGTAAAAAAGGTATCCAGTGTCTGACTTAACAGAGAATATGAGAGTCTGTTAGGCAGAGGGTGTGGACAAATTGCTCTTAGTATTCACTGAGCAAAAAGAAGGAATAGATTTAATTGAACTTGGAAGATTTTAAGGTAGAACAATTTAAAATTTATCCTGGGGGAAACCTTTCCCTAGAGATTTAGCAATAAGGTAAAGAAAAAGCCAGACTTCTAAGATACTCTGGGCTGTTAACCCTGAGATAAGAGAGAAATTAAAGGAAAAATGAAAGTAAATACCAGCAGAAAGCAAAGCACTTGATAAATACTTTTAAAACAGCACTCACAAAATAAATACCTATTTCTTTAGGTTGCTAATGCAGAAACAACTGCAAGATGGATCACTGCCAGGACTTGAGGAGGGTGGAAAGGCTGAGGAAATTGTGCATGCAGCCTCTGAAGAGTAACTCTGAGCTTTGACCTAGCCAGTCAGGGAATTGGACCAAGAGATCTGCTGAAACCTCTTCCTCTTTTCTTAAGATACTCAGGCAAATGGGGGTTAATGCTCCCAGGGCTCCAAACACAAATCTCTGCTTTACAGACTGGGAAGTGAAACCAAGGTTACCAAGAAAGCCTTTCAAAAAGCATTGATTACAACTCCAACCTGCCTGACCCAAATTCCTGCCTCCTGTCACTTAACTACAATCTAAAGGAGAAAAGCAATTTTAAAGCAGGTGTGTTATCCCAGCAGTGCCTTGGCAGTTAATGATCTGCCAGGGAGAGGCGTTTACTATTGAATGCATTCAAATCTTTTTTTTTTTTTTTCCCCCTAATCAACCAGTTCTTTCCATAATAAGAAGGAGTCCTGGTGGTCCAGTGGTTAAAGCGGTCAGCTGCTAACTGAAATGTCTGTGGTTCCAACCCACCAGCTGCTCAGCAGGGAGAAAGATGTGACAGTCTGCTTTCATAAGGATTTACAGCCTTGGAAACCTGTGGGGCAGTTCTACTCTGTCCTATAGGGTGCTATGAGCTGGAATTGACTCTACAATAATGGGTTTGGGTTTTTTTTTTTTTTTTACCGTGATAAGTTCAGAAATCACACTGAGAGCTTCTGATTTAACATTTCAAAGAGATAATTAAAAACAGGGGGCTACAGAGATAGGCATCTGTATTTAATATCATAAATGTGTTAGCATCTATCTTAGTTTGCTAGGGCTGCCATAACAAAATATAGCACAGGTGGGTGGCTTTAAGGAACAGAAATTTATTTTCTGACACTTTTGGAGGCTAGAAGTCCAAATCAGGGCATGGGCTCTAGGAAGGGTCCTTCCTCTTATAGCCCCGGGTGTTACTTGGTGTTCTCTGACTGCTTGTAGCTATGTCTTCACACGATGTCTGTCTTCCTCTCAGGCAAGATTTTATATTTTTTGTGTGTATGTGTCCTTTCTACTCGTTTTATAAGGTGCCACTCAGAAGGTGACAATTCTCTGGTATGACCTCCTTAACATAACATATATAATATATATAACAATTGTTATTACCATAACAATATATTCTGTTTTCAAACAAGGTCATATTTACAAGTGTTAGGACATCAGCATAACTTTTTTGGGGATGGGGGAGAGGTACAAAATTCAATCCATAACAGCATCTAAAAGACTAGAAATGCTATGATTGACTGTTGACTATAGTAGGCTCTTTGCCAAGGCAGCTGAATGATCACCAGGCAAATTCATGCTCATGAACTTTTTTGAGCACCAGCTACAAGCAGCCCACTATGCTAGACATGGGGATGTAAGGATTATGGCAACGGCATGTGGCCAGGAGAGGCCATTTTGAGTAGGGCTATATGTCTGGCACGATCAGTTAAGTGCTCAGTTGCTAACCAAAAGGTTGGTGGTTTGAACTCATCCAGAGGCACCTAGGAAGAAAAGCCTGGCTATCTGCTTCGGAAAGATCACAGCCTTGAAAACCCTATGGAGCATGGTTCCACTCTGCACACATGGGGTCGCAATGAATTGGAATTGACTGGATTGCAACTGGTTTGATTCTTTTGGATATATCATGTTTAGCTTTTGTTGTCTTCCTTTTACTTTTTGTACGGTGTTTTGACCTGACATTTCTGTATTTTATATGGATATATATATATATACACACACATATATTTTTTGTATTTTACTGTGCTCTGCTTTTTCCTCCCTTTCATTCTTTCCTTTAGATCTGGTTTCCATTAGCTCTCTTATCATCTAGAAAGGCTTGTTATGCACATTTTTCTTGTAGCATGAAGGCTTTGTTTTCATCTCCTAAGTTTTTATTCCCTGTTTAGTTTTCTCCCCCCTCTGCTTTGGCATCCCAAGTTACCTTATTTCAGCCTCTTTAATTTTGATTGTTTGCTTCTTCGTCAATTCCTAACTTCTTGTCTTCCCTTATCCTGGAAGGTTTTATCCTCCATCTGTACTCTGTCTCTACTAACCTAGTTCCACCCAACTTCAAAGTGCAGAACAAATCTTGGCTCAATTATTAGTCTTTATGTTTACTGCCTTGGTTTTCTGATTATATATATATATATATTTTAATTTTCCCCTCTTTATGCACTACTGCCATGCTTGTTTGACGATAGAATTTTTTTTTACAATAAAATGAAAATATTCCATTCTTCCTCCTATCAGATCTCCTGGTTTGAAACTGAGTAAAATAGTGTCAGGCATTAATGAAATTAAGTTGTATTATTTTAAAATGAGAAATTTAAGAATAATGTAGTTATATACTTTGATAATTATTTTTTGTAATTTGTAAACTTTCATTAATCTTCTGAAAAAAAAGTAGAGTTTTGCTCCTTGTGACCCTGGCATTGTCCCCACAGATAGCATTTCATAAAACTTTCATCCAGTAAGTTGCATCTATACTTTAGGTTTTTTCATCTGGGGAAATGAAGCACAAAGCCGTACTGTACAAGGAAGTGACTGAGATGCTGAGGAGTGTTGGCTCTTGTTTTTCAGGTGGTTGGCAACACAACGTCTGGAAGCTACAGTTACAGCATCCAGAAGAGCCTGGCGTTCGCATACGTCCCTGTAGAGCTAAGTAAAGTGGGACAGCAAGTGGAAGTTGAACTATTAGGCAAAAATTACCCAGCAGTCGTCATACAAGAACCCTTGGTATTAACGGAGCCAGCCAGAAACCGACTTCAGAAAAAAGGTGGAAAGGGCAAAATTTGAAAAAGACCTTTAACAATCAACTAAATTATGGTTGCTTTATGACTATACTTGAAATTATTATTATTATTGATTCTCCAGGTGATTAGAGGAGCCAAGAATTCATTTCAGAACCATTAAAATCTAGATTTGGAATCTTAATAAAACTTTCTCTTAATTGCTTTCTAAGCAAGATGGAATATGAGAGTATTGAATTAGTGATTTACATTGTTCTTTCAAATGAAGAAACTTTGAAATGAATGTTTTTACTATCCCATGTTGTCATTTATGAGAATCAGCAAAAGATTTAGGCATTTGTTAATATGCAGTCTTTACTATAACTAAATTAGAGGACAATTATATAATTTTAACAATATATGCATATGTTTCTTGGTGGCTGAAAACTATGCTTTACATGAAAACAAATGCAATACCACTGATAGATTTACTTTATTGAGAAATTTTTTCTTAGACGAGTAAGCGATTGTTTTTATTTTTCATAATGTATCTATGATGAAAACAGTAAAATTTAAACTTGATATAGAAATAACATTTTTATTCAAGTCTCTGAAATATTTATTATTTTCTTAATGACTTCCCCGAAAGCAGCTTTATAGGATATCATTATTGTCCTTTCAAAGGTTGTTTTTTAGAAGAGAAATTGCAAAAAAGAACAGTCTTCCAAAGGAAGCAGTACTTGTAAACTTTCAGAAATGAAGCTGAAACATAAATAGATTGTGCCAGTACAAACACAGTTTGAATACTGAACACCTTTCCTTGGGAAAGAATTAATGCAAATTGACATCACCCAGTGCTGTTCTGATTATCATTTCACGAAGTGTTGGACAAAGCAGGTCAAACAAAAGTTTAAAAGCTGACAGAATCACCCTTAGCGTTATATACAGAAAAAAAAAAAATTAGAAATAATTCTTTGATATACTTCTTGAAATTATTTCAGTTTAATTGTCTGAATAAGTCAGAAGTTTCTTTTTTAAAGACAGTTTATCATTTATAATTAATTTATATCACGCATACTTGTTATACATTTATTGAACTTTTTCTAGGTATTAAAGAAAGCTGAATATGAAGCAAGATAAGGTTATGTAATTAGAATAAACTTTAAAATAATTTATTTACTTTTAAGTTTTGAAAAGGTGCCAAATTTACATTTTAAATGCTTCATGTTGTTGTGTGTGCCATTGGGTTGATTCTGACTCACGACCTTATAGGACTTAGCAGAACTGCCCCCTGGTAGGGTTTCCAATGCTGTAATCTTTACAGAAGCAGACTGCCACGTCTTTCTCCCACCAGACACCTGGTGGGTTCAAGCTGCTGACCTTTTAGCAGCCTAGTGCTCAACCACTGCACTTCCAGGGCTCATTAAATGTTTCATACAAGTAGCCATATATTGGAACTCTTCAATACGCTATTCATTTCTCTTTGGTGTGTACTATTACATAAGAAAAGGGGGAATCCTGTTGGTAACAAATATTTCCTAATTATTGGGAATATTATCCAGTTGCTCTATCTTAGCTGTGGTGTTAAATGCTGGTTAAAGCCTTTGGCTGAGAATCGGAAGATCTAGCCTCTCACTTTTTGCAGAAGTAGATCACCAGGCCTTTTTCTGAACCACCTCTAAGTGGGTTCAAACTGCCAGCCTTTCAGTTAGTAGCGGATCACTTAATTATTTACACTACCCAGGGACTCCTAAAATCACTAGCTTCTGGAAAGTGGGATTTATACTGAGAGCAGCCTCAAAGGAATGTGCTGAGGATTCGTGTCAGCCATGAACAACAAACAACCAGCACACTTGAGAGTACTTCAGTGATATGCAAGAAGCCTGTGTCTACAGCTTAGGAAAAAACATTCTCAAGAGTATGATGATGAATAAAAGGCACTTTCTACCCCTGAACTAGGAACACTTTTCAGGGCTGCAAAAGCACTTTTCAGTCAACTCATTATCAAAACATTTATGGACGTTGTTACTTCACTAATGTTCACACCCTAACTAATCTATGTCTTTCTCCTTTTCTGCTGATAGGAAAGGTGACAGAAAAAAAAAATTTTTTTTAAGTGTGCTGTGTGAGATTTTAAATAGCAGGCAGACTGGATTCTGGAATCTTACTGAAAGGATTTTGTGCATATTCAAATTGGACAAAAAGAAAGGTTGACATTATGAGGAAACAGAAGCTGTGAAAGGAAGAAAGTTTCAGCTACATAAATAGCATCCTTTAGCCTAAATCCAAAAAAGTAGGAAACTAAAAATCAAGTTAATTATGCCCTTTTTCTGATGAATCTTTATATAAAAATAGAAATTATCGTCCTGCCATTGTTTATCTCTTTGCTATTAATGAGTCTTTAGAATATTTCAGTAGTTTATAGGAAGCTGTATTATGAATTATAAAAGGATAACACATTAGTTAATTACATTTTCACAAGATATAGATTTTGAAAATATTACTATTTCATGAAGCATAGAGGTGGTTGTGGGTAGTATGAAGGCTACTGGAACAAAGGCCAGAAGACCTACTTTTCCCAGCTCTGTTACCAACTAAGCACAGACTACAGAATCATCTACCAGAGGCTTTACTGTATTTAAAGTTCTATGAACAAATGTTTTCCTTAGTGAAGTATTCATTACAAGAAAACAAACCAATTACTGTCAGTTGACTCTGACTCATGTTGACCTCTTGTGTGTCATAGTAGAACTGTGCTCCATAGTGTTTTCAATGGCTGGTTTTTTGGAAGTAGATCTCCAGGCCTTTCTTCTGAGGTGCCTAAGGGGTACTTGAACCACCAACCTTTAGGTTGGCAGCTGAGCACTTTAACTGCTTGCACCACCAGGGATTTCTGAGGTATTCATTAGTCTACACATATTTGTTGAGTACTTACTATAGCCAGGTACTGGGAAAACCAAAATGAAACCAAGCCCATTGCTGTTGGGTCGGTTCCAACTCATGGTGACCCTATAGGACAAAGTAGAACTGATCCGCAGGGTTTCCAAGGAATGGGTGGTGGATTCAAACTGCCAGCCTTTTGGTTAGCAGCCAAGTTCTTAACCACTGAGCCATCAGGGCTTCTCTGGGAAAACAGTGGTGAACAAAAGAGACATGGTTCCTGCCTTCATGGAGCTTACAGAGAGGTCAAGCAGTTAGCTACAAAAACCAAGTAGATACTTAGTTTCAAATTATGGTGTCATGAAAGGTACGGGAAGAGAAAAGTGTCCCTTGGGTTAAGCAACAGGGCAGCCCATTGGTGCCATTGATATGAACAGTTTCAGGGACCAGTGAGGGTGAAACTGCATTGACTGGATGGTGCTGCAGGCCAGACTGCACTGACAATTAGGAGATAATAAGGTGGAGACAGGAAGAGAATTTTAACTAACCAGGATCAGCTTCTTAATAAGATTGATTATGAAGGATATCAATTAGGAGGCATTTACTTGAAAGTAAAAATTTCAATTAACAGTAGTTTGAATAACTATTATATTTTACTAAATTACATAACAAGAAGTTTGGAGCTAGGCTCAATGATGCCATTAAGCATTTCAGTTCTCTTTTCCGACTCTGTCATCCTCAGATTTGTTGCCACATGGACACAAGATGGTTGTCATAGTTGCAATCATTATATTTTCTTTTAATCACATTCACAGATTATTTAAATATTCTTTTTATTGTGAAGTAAATACAGTAGATGATATTCTACAAATTATAAAGATCCAACAATATCAGACTCCTGGGATAACTGCTCTTTCACACTTCCAAGCCTGTGGAACAAACACCTGAGATGAATCTACAACCTGAGATGCAGACAATAGGGGCTGAACTATTTGTAAAGAATTTTTTAAAAATAATAAAACCAATTAAAAGTCAGTCTGCTTCTTTTTTACAACCGTATGTGGAAAATTCTAAACAATGTCAACAATAAAAATCCTCCTGTCCCAAAAAGCCTTTTTTTTGGTTCAAATATTTTATTGTTACAATTATTGGCAAGTTACTGTTAATTGTTGGAAGGTTTTAATCATATATTGTCATCGTTAGCTACTATGGAGTTGGCCCCTGACTCGTGGTAACACCATGCACTGGCTGTGAATCAGACTGTTGTGATCCATGGAGTTTTCACTGGCTAATTTTTTTTTTTTTAATTTTTATTGAGCTTCAAGTGAACGTTTACAAATCAAGTCAGCCTGTCACATATAAGTTTATATACACCTTACTCCATACTTCTACTTTCTCTCCCCCTAAAAAAAAAAAAAAAAATAGTCTCTCCTTTCGTGACAATTTTGCCAGCTTCTAACCCTCTCTACCCTCCCATTCCCCCTCCAGACAGGAGATTCCAACACAGTCTCAAGTGTCCACCTGATACAAATAGCTCACTCTTCATCAGCATCTCTCTCCTACCCACTGTCCGGTCCCTTTCATGTCTGATGAGTTGTCTTCGGGGATGGTTCCTGTCCTGGGCCAAGAGAAGGTCTGGGGACCATGACCACCGGGATTCCTCTAGTCTCAGTCAGACCATTAAGTATGGTCTTTTTGTGAGAATTTGGGGTCTGCATGCCACTGATCTCCTGCTCCCTCAGGGGTTCTCTGTTGTGCTCCCTGTCAGGGCAGTCATTGGTTGTGGCCGGGCACCAACTAGTTCTTCTGGTCTCAGGATGATGTAGGTCTCTGGTTCATGTGGCCCTTTCTGTCTCTTGGGCTCATAGTTATCGTGTGATCAGGTATTCATAAAAGGTGAGGCAATGGGTGAACACAAGTGTGATATCTTTCTACTGTTTTATCAGAACGAGAAGTATAAGGAAACTGGTCGGTCCTGCTTTAGCTAGAGAAACTGGTGAAAGAAAATGATACACTCAGGGCTTCAGAGTCAAAGCTCAAATGCCACATAAATGGACTTGAGGCTTCCATTTGTGCTTTGAAAGAAAGCCTTATTTCTTGTAGTAACAGCTGAAATTGCCAAAAATGAAACCCAGAGCCTTCTTGTATGAGTTGCTGAATTTCAACACCAGATCAACTGCCAACTGTGAGAGGTACCTGAAGTTAAAGTAGAGGCATTGACTGGGAAGAAAAGGGATCCTGAAACTTGGGATGGGGACTTATAAGCAGAGAATCAGGAAGCTGAAGACACTGAGCCCTTAAATTCCATTGAATCATTCCAGCCAACAGAACCACTCCAATCTGAAGAGGTTATTTCCTGTTTGTCTGCTAAACCATCCTGCCCAGGGAAACCATTAGCCCCTCCATTCCATCTAATGAGATTAGCTCCAGCCCAACTACCTCTAAAGAGCCCTTGCCTGAGTCATTGCCTGGGGCATTGCCTAGGCAGATGCTTTACAAGGCAATGCTGAATGTTCTCAAAACAATTTCATACTATCAATTCTGGCTTCTACACCTATAACTAGACTAAGTCGCAGGAAGCCCCAAAAGGTGAAGTACAAAGTGTGATCCAGGAAGAGGTATACTACGATTCAAAAGAACTGCTTGAATTTTCTAATACGTACAAACAGAAACCTGGAAATATGTGTGGGAATGGCTATTAAGGGATAATGGTGCAAGGAACGTAAAGATGGATCAACCTGAGTTTATTGACATGGATGCACTAAGCACGGAGTCTTCATTCAATGTTTCAGCTCAAGAGGTTAGGAAAGGATCTAATAGCTTATTTGACTGGGTTGTTGAAGCATGGATTACAAGGGGGGCTACCCTAAATCAAGTTGAAGTAACAGATCTGTCTTGTAACAGAAGTAGGTATCCAAAGGCTTAGGGAAATTGGCATGCTATGGTGGATTTATCAGGTTATGCCCACAGGCCCACACATAGAGTGTCCAGAGGATACCCCTTTTTTGGACAACAGTGAGGAACAAATTTGTGAAGGGAGCTCCAGCATCCTTGAAGACTGCTGTGATTGCTATTTTATGTAGGTTGGATTTAATTCAGGAACTGCCCTAACTGAATTAAGACCCCTAGCTACAGTGGTGCTGTTTGGACCCCATGGTAGTGGGGGCCAAGTGGCTGCACTCAATCGACAAGGACAAGGTGGGTGTGGTTACAGTAATGGACAGTGGAGTCAAAGCAGTAATCAGAATAGTCTGATTTTTTTGGACTTATGGCCTGGGCTACTTAGTCATGGTGTCCCTAGGAGTGAAATAGATGGGAAATCTTCTAAATATTTACTCAATTTGTACAAATGGATGAATTCTAGGTCAGGTGAACAGCAATCTAACTCAAAGTGCCAGAATAGAGAGTCATGGTCCCTCAATCAATTCCCAGATTTGAGCAAGTTTAAAGACCCACACCCCCTTGATGAAGGGGAGGCTGGGTCCCCTTGAGGAAGGACTCCAATACACTGCCCAAAATTTTACTGTTAATCTTTCTCCCAGCCTTCCCTCATGAGAGTGACTGTTCATTGGGCAAAAGGAAATAATAATCAGATTTTTGGGGGATTACTAGATACTGGCTGTGAACTGACACTAACCCCTGGAGACACAAAACTGCACTGTGGCCCACCAGTCAGAGTGGGTACATACAGAGGTCAGGTTAGTAACAGAGTCTTTGCTCATGTCTGTCTCCCAGTGGGTCCAGTGGGTCCCCAAACCCAGCCTGTAGTGATTTCTCCAGTTCCAGAATGCATAATTGGAATAGATATACTCAGCAATTGGCAGAATCCCCACACTGGATCCCTGACAAATAGAGTAAGGGCTATTATGGCAAGAAAAGCCAAGTGGAAGCCATTAGAACTGCCCCTACATAGGAAAATAGTGAACAAAAAGCAATACCACATTCCTGGAGGGATTGCAGAGATTACTGCCACCATCAAGAACTTGAAGGATGCAGGGGTAGTGATTCCCCCACATCCCCATTCGACTTGTCTATTTGGCCTGTGCAAAAAACAGATAGATCTTGGAGAATGATGGTAGATTATCAAAAACTTAACCTGGTCATGAATTCAATTGCAGCTGCTATTCCAGATGAAGTTTCATTGCTTGACCAAATTAATACATCTCCTGGTACCTGGTATGCAGCTATCGATCTGTTAATGCTTTTTCTCCACACCTGTTTCAAAGGACCATCAGAAGCAGTTTGCCTTTAGCTGGCAAGGCCAGGAATACACCTTTACTTGCCTACCTCAAGACTACATCAGCTCTCCAGCCGTATGTCATAATTTAGTCTGAAGGGGCCTTAATTGCTTTTCCCTTCCAGAAGACATCACACTGGTCCATTACACTGATGACATTATGCTGATTGGACCTAGTAAGGAAGAAGTGTCAATGACTCTGAACTTAACTGGTAAAATATTTTCATGCTAGAGGGTGGGAAATTAATCCCACAAAAATTGAGGCTCCTCGCACCTCAGTGAAATTTCTAGGGGTCCAGTGGTGTGGACCATGTTGAGATATTCCTTCTTAAGAGAAGCATAAGTTATTGCATTTGGCTCCATCTACAACTAAAAAGGAGGCACAATCCTTAGTGGGCCTCTTTGGATTTTGGAGGCAACATATTCGTCATTTGGGTGTGCTACTGTGGTCTATTTATCAAGTGATTTCAAAAGCTGCTAGTTTTGAGTGAGGCTCAGAAGAAGAGAAGGCTCTGCAACAGGTTCAGGCTGCTGTGCAAGCAGCTCTGCCATTTGAGCCATATGATCCAGCTGATCCAATGGTTCTTGAAGTATCCGTGGCAGATAGAGATGCTGTTTGGAGTTTCTGGCAGGCCTCTATTGGTGAAACACAAGGCAGACCCTTAGGAGTTTGGAGTAAAGCCCTACTATCCTCTGCAGATGACTACTCTCCTTTTGAGAAACAGCTTTTGGCTTGTTACTGGGCCTTAGTAGAGACTGAAAGCTTAACCATGGGATACGAAGTCACCATGTGGCCTGAACTGCCCATCATGAACTGGGTGTTGTCTGACCCACAGCGTCATTAAGTTGGACTTGCACAGCAGCACTCCATCATTAAATAGAAGTCGTGTACATGAGATCAGGCCCAAGCAAGACCTGAATGCAAAAGTAAATTGCCTGAGGAAGCGGCCCAAATGACCATGATCTCCACTTCTATCACATTACCTTCTATCTCCCAGTCTGCACCATGGCTTCATGGGAAGTTCCTTATGATCAGTTGGCTGAAGAAGAGAAAACCTATGCCTGGTTTGTAGAGATTCTAGAAGCAATGACACTACAATAGCAATGAGCACACCTAAATCATAGATTTTGGTTTCTAAATGCTATTCTCCGCTAAATGAAATGCAGGCACCTTGGAAAAATGGATGATTCCAGTGGCTGGGGCAGGGAAAGTACAAAATGGGCCTAGAATATCTTGTACCAAAAAATAAGAAAGTGCTCAAGGATTGAAGGTGACATGCCAAAGGAATACAGAGCCAGCTTGAAAGGGTTCCCACTAGCATAGTCAGAAAATTTGAGCATTGAAAGAATTATACTAAAGGATTATAACTTATTAATTAAAACAAGAATCCACAATAGTGAAGAAATAAATAAAAGAGGAAAAAGGGAAGTTCGTCCTTACAGTAGTAAGCCAACTAATAAGTAGAGAAGGAACAATGGAACTAAAAAATCACCATTTGACATCCATCATAATAATGATTGAGGCAGGAATCATCATCAATGGATGTTACAATAAGCAAATGTTTGAGGAGTAACAGGATATTTACATACTCTGAAAGCATCTCCCCGTAAAATACTTATAAATTACAAGAAGTGAAATAGTAATTTTACAGCAGAGAAACACACCTTAACAAAAAAAGTGATCAATAATTAGAGCAAATCAATATCATGTGCCTCTTAATATGAGGCATTGAGAGGGATACTACATCCCTTTTGTGATATTGCGGCACAAACCCACAATCTAATCATGAGGAAGCATCAAACTGCAATTGTGAAACATTTTGCAAAATGACTAGCCTGTACTCTTCAGAAATATCCATGTCATGAAAGATAAAGGCTGAAAACAGTTCCAGATTAAAAGAGACTAAGAAAACTTGACAACTGAAGGCAACACATGATCTAGTATGTTCTTTTACTATAAAGGACAATATTTTGGAATAATTGGTAAAGCGTGAATAAGGTCCCTAGGTTAGATATGCAATTTGCAAGTGAGGCAGACACTGTAGAACTACTACTATTAAAATATTTGGGCCCAATTTAACAAACTGAACCATTAAATAATTCTTTTAGCCTAGGGGTATTATGCAAAGATTAGTGACACACCAAGGGTGAAAAATCTGGTATGAGTGCGTTTGCCTTGAAAACTGAAAATACCCACGATGTCTCTGACAGTTGGCTTTGTTTCTCCAGTGTGCATGTAGTTTGGAATGAAATTAACAGTATTCTATCATTGCTCATGTCCTGATTTTGATGTCTGTACTGTGGTTATACAAAAGTAATGGTTTTATTAAATGACTTCTTGTGTTTTGGCCAGTGTTTTAGACTTATATGAAGGGGAAATAGGTATTTCATGTCATTATTCAGTAAGTACTTATTGAACACTGTACCAGAAAGCTGCTAGGCCCTGGGGATTCAATGGTAGACTAGATAAAGAAGTGTCTGCCCTCATGATCCCGACAGCACAGTCCTAGTTTCATGTATATCTCTCTATTTATCTACACACACACGCATATATGAAATTTTTAATGTGGATCTAGTCCATTTACTCTCAACCCTGGCTGCACATTGAAATAATGGGGGAAGCTTTTTTAAAAGTCCAGGTGCCTGACCCCTATCCCCCAGAGATTCTGATTTAATTGGTCAGATGTGGGCAGGACTTTTTTTTAAAACTCCCCTGTAATTTTAATGTGCAGTTAGGGTTGAGAACCACTGATACAGCCCAACTACAGAATGTGTCGAGATTACCAAAAAGCTCTAAAGATATAGCACCATACAGTCAAGTTTGATTTCTATTCAGTTTTGGAGGATATGTGCCCTTACCATATAGGTGATGCTCAGAATCTGTAAACTTCATAAGCCAGTCAGTGTCTTTTTTATATCTCATGTTGTTCATTTTATACATATATAAAATGGTCTTATTGAGATATAATTTATACCCCGTAAGATTCACCCAGGTCAACGGTTTTCAGTATATTCAGAGTTGTGCGACCATCACCACAATCAATTTTAGATCATTTTCATCACCTCAAAAAGAAACTCCATACCCATTAACAGTCACTCTATTTTTCCCTCAAGTCCCCCAGCCCTAAGCAACTACTAATCTACTTTCTGTCTATATAGATTTGCCTGTTCTGGACATTTCATATAAATGGAAGCATACAACATATGATCTTTTCGACTGGCTTCTTTCACTTAGCATGATGTTTTCAAGGTTCAACCATGTTGGAACATGAATTAGTACTTCATTGTTTTTCACGGCTAAATAATCTTTCGGTGTATGGATTATCAATTTTATTTATCTGCCTATCCGATTCTTATTTGTATTTCCTGCAGCATCAAATCATTTACTGTGCATTGTAGGTGTTCAACACATATGAAAACTAGATTTAACTCTTCTCTTTCGCACTTCCAGAGCGCCCTTAGTATAGGTCTTTATTTGAAAGTGCATGAGAAGGGTCGTGCAAAGTTAGCTGTTTGAGGAACTAGTTCAGCTAGCTGGTCAAAGGCGGATTTGTTCTTGCAGATTAGCAGCCACTGTTTGAGCAGTTTGATTTTTATCAAGAAGGGTAGGGAAGAACAGCTATGGGGGAGAAGGGCATTCAAGAGCCACCATGAAAATCTTCCGTCCTTTAAGGTCTGTTACAGGGCCTTTAAACGAAACTTTTCAGTTTTAACATGATAAGAGTCAAACAGCTTTTCAAAATTATTCTTTTAAAAATTTAGTTAGCTAAAATGTTTTTTCCTGCGAAATTTCATTGATTACACTATATATGAAAAGTGGACGCAATACAAACTCATCTACTTCATGCAAAGGAAACAGTATAGATATGTAAAAGTAAGTATTTCATGTGTTAAAGGATAATTTCTTTAAAAAGGTAAAATTATGACTCATACAGATATAAAAATAAAAAATAAATGTGTTAAATATTTTATTTAACTCATTAATGAGGAAACTGGTAAGGTGTTAAAATCAGTTCAAAGGACTTACAGAATAGATCAGGAATATTAAAATAAATGTGCAAATGGAAGCAAAACTGTTTATTTCATGGTCACAGTGGTGATGGGCAGAAAACCGGGTGGTGTACTGGTTAAGAGCTACAGCTGCTAACCAAAAGGTGGGCAGTCTGAATCTACCAGGCACTCCTTGGAAACCCAATGGGGCAGTCCTACCCTGTCCTATACAGTCGCTATGAGTCAGAATCCACTCAATGGCGACAGGTTTGGTTTTTGGTTTTGGTGGTGGGGATTGTCCTTCCACTAGACAGAATTCATTTGCATGTCAATAAACAAGAATTACTGTCCACTGCTATCAGTTATCTAAAATTTACAGAGTTGTAAAAGATCTCTTGGAAACTCAAAAGAACCTTGAACAATGTTTAGGCAATGCAAAAATTTCCCCCTATACTTGTTATGATATAGAGTAGGCAGGAATAGTCTTCCATAACAACGGGAATATAGCAGTTACAGGTTAACGTCTCAATTCAAGAAGCGTAAGAATAAGGAAATACTTCTTTCCACGTATCTTTCAGGCAAATTAGATACTTCTTTGGTTCACTGATCGTTGGGGAGCCAGCTCTGAATTGGCTCATACCTGGAGAAGATAATGAGCTCACTCAATGATCTTCCGAAACCAAAAACTAATCCCTTCGCTGTCCAGTGCTTCCAACCCGTGGTGACGCCCCGTGAGTAAAACCACGATCCGTAGGATTTTCTGGGCTGTAATCTTTGCAGGGAAGCCCTGGTGGCTTAATGCTTAAGAGCTATAGCTGCTAATCAAAAGGTTACCAGTTTGAATCCACCAGGCACTCCTTGGAACCTGTATGGGACAGTTCTACTCTGTCCTATAGGGTCGCTATGAGTTGGGGTCGACTCCACGTAACAGGTTTGGTTTGGTTTTGGCAATCTTTACAGAAGATCACCAGGCCTTTCTTCTGGGGCACTGCTGGGTGGGTTCAAACCGCCAACATTTTCGGTACTAGCCAAGCGCAAACTGTTTTTTGTCACCAGTGCCTAGAAACAACCCCCAGGGCAGCCTGGAAGTAAAACTGCACCTTCAAAAATGCACCCCGCAGCTGGATTGTGTCGTTGGCCCTGTTTGCTAGTGGGGAGGGAGTGGTTTCCCGGGTGGACAGTTCCCACACATGAATCTGAACCGAGGTCTGAACCTCTGTCCATTCCCCTTCCTCATACTTGTCCCAGACAGGGCTCTTTTGTTAGAAATGATTCTTTCTTTAAAAACTCACAGCCCAGAATCTGGAGTCAGAACTGAGTTTGTGTTAGGCTCACAACTTTGCACCCAGTTCACCACTGCGAAAGGCATCGGGCCTGGGCCCCTTTCAGGTCAACCGAGTTTCCACGGAGTTGGGCAGCAGGAGCCCCACGGTTCTTCTCCGCCGGCTCCGCCCCCGCCACACCTGCCCGGAGCCGGGTTAGAGGCGGCTGGGGCTCCGGCGCTGGGCCCCTCGAGCCCGTGTTCGCGGCCCGCCGGGGGTGGAAGTCCCGCTGTGGGGCGGAGCAGCCCCTGGCAGCCCAGTTCCTGATTCTATAAGTGGTGCCGGGCGCTGGTGGCGCCACAGGAGCGGAGACGGTGGAGAGCGAAGGATGGGCCCGCGCGGCGCGGCGAGCCTGCCCCGAAGCCCCAGCCCGAGCCCGCTCCTCTCCGCCCTCCTGCCTCCGCTGCTCCTCCTGCTGCTGCTGCTGCCGCCGCCATCATGCTCGGCCGGCCGGCCGCCCCACCTCGTCTTCTTGCTGGCCGACGACCTGGGCTGGAACGACGTGGGCTTCCACGGCTCGAGCATCCGCACGCCGCACCTGGACGCGCTGGCGGCCGGGGGGGTGCGGCTGGACAACTACTACGTACAGCCGCTGTGCACGCCGTCTCGGAGCCAGCTGCTCAGCGGCCGCTACCAGGTACGCAGCATCCCGCCGGCCTGCCGGCACCCGGCGTCGGCTCCGCCTCCGCCCGCGGCCCTCCTCCTCCTGGGGGCGCAGCCCCACTGGCCCAGTCTCGTCGCGTCCCGCGAGGCCTGCCGGAAGGGGTCCAGGAGGCCGGGTAACCTGGGGTCTACGGAGGCGGCTTCTGGTCGGGGCTGTGCCCGGTCGTCCCTCCCGGATCCGTAGCCCGCCGCAGCTCTGCGCATGCCCGGCTCCTCATCGGGTTTAGAGAGTGGGGCCCGGGTACACTCCTTTTTCCGTCTTCCGTGTTCTAAGGTCAGGGGAAGGAGTTTCCGAAGCATGCTAGGGGCTGGGCGCTGCGAGCGGGTAGGCGAAGGGTCAGAATGGACCCCGCGGAGCGTTGCTGAAGTGAGATGGTGGTGGGGGCGCCCGGACGTGGAGCGAGAGAGGCGGAGGGCTCTAGGAAAGCAAACGGCAGAGCTAAAGTGAAAGAATGCCCTCTGTGGATGCGACTGAGACCTCCTGTGAGCCCAGCGGTCATAGGTTAGGAGTGTCGGACCAAAGATCAAAGTAGTTTCTCCAGGTTCTCAGCACCCTCGAATGAAACCTGCCCCGGTTGATTTTTCTTGGGTTGTTGATATTCCTTTCACATTTAACCTTATAGTGAACTCTGAGTATCTCCATTCTCTCTTTAAACGCTTCTCTGTAGTTAATAGAAGTATATACATTTGTTGTGTGCCATCGAGTCTATTCCAACTCACAGCGACCCCATAGGACAGAGTAGAACTGCCCCATAGGGTTTCCAAGGAGCTGCCCGTTTGAACTGCTGACTTTTGGTTAGCAGCTAAGCACTTAACCACTGCACCACCAGGGCTCCAGTATATACATAGAAACCAAACTCGTGGAATAGAGTGGATTCGGACTCATGGCAACCCCATGTGTTACAGTGGAATTGCGCTCCATAGGGTTTTCTTGGCTGTAATCTTAACGTAAGCAGATTACCAGGCATTTCTCCCTGAGCACCTCTGGGTGGGTTTGAACCACCAATCTGCTGGTTAGTAGATGAACGCAAACTGTTTGCACCACCCGGGGATCTTATATGTTGAGAGCGTGTATATATGTAAGAATACTAAGACTAGAATATTTGCATAGTGCTTTATTGTCTTTAAAGTTAATTCTTTAAGCAGGCCATAAGGTACCTGTTACTCTTTGATTCCCCATTTACAGTTGAAGAAATAAGCCCGAGACAATGACACATTATGAATCACCCTGGAACAAAGTGGTAAAGCGGTGCCCTGTGCCTTTCCTCCATGCAGGGGTCGTCTCAGGCCTATCAAATTGGACTTTTCCCTCCTTCATCTGAATAAGATTTAAGCTTTTATAAGATCCTGTTGTGAATATGACGTATAAATAAAATAGACGGGTACTGTTTGAGAACACATGCATACTTAACATAAATGTACACTATTTATTCAGATCAATGCTAGCCTATCTATCTACATCAGTGAGAGAATATGGGAGTTTACTCATACTGTCTTGAGATCAAGCCAAAGGAGGGTTCGCCTGTAATAAAGATTTGCATAGTGGCCTGAAGACTTTTATAAAGAGAAAAGATAGTATTTTATAAGGGACTGAGAAGTAGAGTTAGCCAGGGTTTGAGTGGGGATGAAAGAGTACTTCCCTTCACTGTCAACTCTAAGCACTTTCTGAAGTTCTGGCTTTGGCTCCCAAGTCTAATCAAGAAATCCTGTGCTAATGCAAATCTCACGCTAGATACTTTGGAAGAGTAAAGGGGAATGAGGGAAAGAAGAAAAAGGACAGACAAGGTCTTCCCCAAAGGTTCTGCATTTGCTCTTAAGTGAGAAAACTGAATTCAGATTGCACAAGAATAGGTGGGCCATTCATTCTTCTGACTTGCTCCCTGCTCCCACCAATAACCCTTTCAAAAATGGTTTATACAACGACTGCTTCTGTCATTCTCCCCCACCAATCACCAACATTTAGTCTTGGAGAAAAAACTTGAGTGTTCAGAGTACTCTGGTCAAGGCATGAGAGAAGGCAGAAGCTAGGCACTCCAGGACAGATTTAGAGACCATTCAACGTAACAGACTCTAAAGCAGGGCTGGCTGACTCTTAACATTTTACTTTTCTTTTGCCCCTACTTTATTCTGTTACAGTTCTTGGGATCCAATTAAAAATTATCTTGGGTTAGCAAACATCCTCTTTTTTTTTTTTTTCTAACTTTTTAAAATTGTACTTTAGATGAATGTTTACAGGGCAAACAAGTTTCTCATTAAACAGTTAGTACACATATTGTTTTGTGACATTGGTTGCCAACCTGACGACATATGAACACTCTCCCTTCTCGACCTTGTTTTCCCCATTACCAGCCTTCCTATCCCCTCCTGCCTTCTTGTCCTTGCCCCTGGGCTGGTGTGCCCGTTTAGTCTCATTTTGTTTTATATGCGCCTGTCTAAATTTTGGCTTAAGGGGAAACCTCAGGAATGACTTCGTTACTGAGCTATCAGGGTATCCAGGGGCCTTACTCTCAGGGTTTCTCTAGTCTCTGTTAAGTGAGCAAGTCTGGTCTTTTTGTGTTTGTGAGTTAGAATTTTGTTCTACATTTTTTTCTAGCTTTGTCTGGGACCTTCTATTGTGACCTCTGTCAGAACAGTCAGTGGTCGTAAGCTGGGCACCATCTAGTTGGGCAAGCATCCTCTTTAAAAGGAATAAATCATTCCAGGATGCTTGAGCTTTGCTGCCCTCATATACTCTATGCTGACGCTGTTCCGAGCACTTTACATGTATTAACTCCTTAAATTCTCACAGCAACCCTGTAAGGTAGGTACTGCTGTTATCTCTATTTTATAGTAGGGAAGCCAAGGCTGGAGGAGGAGAAGAAATTTGCCTGAGGTCACAGGGCTAGTAAGTGGTGGAGCCAGGATTTGAACCAGGCAGTGTGGCTCCAGGGTTGGTGCTTATCACCATTACACTATATTACCTACTCAGAATTATTAAAAAGATCATTTTAAGAGATACATAATATTTACTAAATAATACCTCTATTATTTCTGGACATTTGGGCTGCTCCTAAGCCAGTCAGGAAACCCTGGTGGTGTACTGGTTAAGTGCTACTGCTGCTAACCAAAAGGTCGGCAGTTCAAATCGACCAGATGCTCCTTGGAAACTCCATGGGGCAATTCTGCTCCATCCTATAGGGTCACTATGAGTTGGAATCGACTCGACGGCAATGGGTTTAGGTTTTTTTGTAAGTAAGTCAGTATAAGAGGTTAACCCATAACATTTCTAAGTCAGAAATTGCCTGTTGTTAGTTGTCGTTGAGTGGATTCTGACTCATGGTGACCCTATGTGTGCAGAGTAGAACTCCTCCATAGGGTTTTTAAGTCTGTGACTTTTTGAGAGCATATCACCAGGCCTGTCTTCCAAGGTACCTTTGGGTAGGTTTGAACTGCCACCTTTTCAGTTAGTAGTCAAGTACTTAACTGTTTGCACCACCCAGGAAACCTCAGGAATTGCCTGTATTACATGTAAAATGACAATAGGGAGAAAGGTTTTATTTCTGAAAGAATCATTTGGTGTTAATTTTAAACAATGAAATGAATTGTTTTGGCTGTTTCAAAATTAGATACTTTAAAGAGCTATTTAATAGTCATATCTGTAAATTTTGACATTATGCTTTAAGTTAATGTTTAGAGACCACCTTATCATAATTCTTTAATTTTAAAAAAGCGTATGATGATAAATAAGTCTTGATTGACTGATTGAAATTTGCACCCCCGGGAAGTGCTGAGTTTTAGTTTTTTGGCTTGCAAAAATAGTAAACAGGACTTGTTAGAAATGATAAGATACGGGTGTCAGTCTTTATTGTGCCAGACTTGGACCTCGCTGGAAATCGTTTTCCTCATATGTAAAATACGGGAGTAAGGCTGAACTCTAAGGCTCTGTCTAACTCTAAATTTTTTTGACTCTAAGGCTTTCACCTTTGAGGGCAAGTTTCTAACTTGATAAAAGGCACGTTATCATACTCACTAACCCCATCTACTGGTAGAAAGAGAAATGAAACTTAATGGACACTTGTTCTGCTGCTAGGGACTTAAAGAGGAGTGTGAATTCAGCCTCTTATGTTGAGACATTTAATTGTTCATAATCCTCATTATGAACTTTTTATAACCTTCATGTTTTGGTGAAAAATACATAGAACTTGGGAGTGAGGTGGGGGGAAGGAGCGGCTGGTCAGCAATGTGTGACTAGCCTAATGTGAGGTAAATACAGGAACTAAAATTCAGGTCTGTGTACCCTCAGGTTAATGTACTTTCCTCAGTCACATGAATCCTTTTTTTTAAAAAAGTTATATTTTATTTATCTGTTGAATAGGAGGAAACCCTGGTGGCATAGTGGTTAAGTGCTAAGGCTGCTAACTGAAAGGTCAGCAGTTCGAATCCCGCAGGCGCTCCTTGGAAACTCTATGTGGCAGCTCTACTCTGTCCTGTAGGGTTGCTATGAGTCAGAACTGACTAGATGGCAATTGGTTTTGGTTTGAATAGGAAGTATATTCACGTGGTTCAAAAGTTACAAAGGGGCTTACATTGAAAATGTTCCTCTCATTCCATTCCTCAGCCATCTAGGAGGCAAATAATACTGCCAGTTTTGTATATAGTCTTCTGCAAGTATTTTATTCATAAACCAGCAAATACGTATGTATTCCCCTCCTCCCTTTTTATACGAATGGTACCATACTCTTCACACTGTTTTGCACCTTGTGGTTTTTTTCACTTAACATTTGAAATCTTTTCATATCTTTGGGTAAAGCATCCTCATTAATTTTTATGACTGCATAATTTTCATTGAGTGGACATATCATAATTTATTTAACCAGTCACCTATTGATGAACATATAGGTTGTTTCCAGTCTTTTACTATATCAAACAGTGCTGCTGTACTTGTCAGTTTGTACATGTTTGCACATACATGTAGGATAATTCCAAGAGAAAGATTTTTTTTTTTATTTAAGAGTAGGTGCTTTCGTAATTCTGATTAAAAAAAAAAGATATTGCAAAATTGTACTTCATAAGGTTGTACAGTTTACATACAAACCAAACCAAACCCAGTGCCGTCGAGTGGATTCCGACTCATACCGACCCTATAGGACAGAGTAGAACTGCCCTATAGAGTTTCTAAGGAACGCCTGGTGGATTCGAACTGCCGACCCTTTGGTTAGCAGCCATAGCACTTAACCACTATGCCACCAGGGTTTCCACAGTTTACATATCTACCAGAAATATATGATATTGTCTTTTCGTCTATATTCTTTTTTTTTTTTTTGAGGTATAATTCACATACTATAAAATTGACCATTTTAAAATACAGAATTAAATGGTTTTTCATATATTCACAACATTGTGCAACCATCACCATTATCTAATTTCAAAACTTTTTCATCACCCCAAAAAGAAACCCCAGACCCAATAGCAGTCACTTCCCATTTTACCTTCCCCTAGCCCATGGCAACCACTAATATACTTTCTGTCTTTATAAATTTGCCTGTTTTGGTAATTGCATATATGGAATCATATAATATATGGACTTTTATGTATGGCTCCTTTCACTTAGCATGAGGTTTTCAAGATTCATCCATGTAGTCACGTGTATCAGTACTTTATTCCTCTTTGTTGCAAAGTAGTATTCCATTTTATGGATATACCACATTTTGTTCATTCATTCATCAGTTGATGGACACTTGAGTTGTTTTCCATGTTCTGGCTGTTAGGAATAATACTGCTATGAATATTCATGTACAAGTTTTTATATGAGCATTTTTTTTCCGTTCTCTTGGGTCTAGGAAAGGAATTGTTAGATCATGTGCTAATCCTTTGTTTAACTTTTTGAGGAACTGCCAGACTTTTTACATTTTCACCAGCAATGTATCCTTCTCAACATTTGTTATTATCGGTCTTTTTGTTTATAGCTTTATAGTCATCCTACTGGGCATGATGTGATATCTCATTGCGGCTTTGATTTGCATTTCCCTGATGACTAATGATATTGAGCATCTTTTCATGTACTTATTGGCCATTTGTATTTCTTCTTTGGAGAAATGTCTATTCAGACCCTTTGCTCATTTTTAAATTGGGTTGTCTTTTTATTGTTGAGTTGTAAGGGTTCTTTATATGTTCTGGATATATAAAGATCCACATATATGACTTGCAAATATTTTTTTCTCATAAATCGGATTATCTTTTCACTTGCTTGATAATGTTCTTGAAAGTACAAAAGTTTTTAATTTTGAAGGAGTCCAATTTATCTATTTTTTCCTTTGGTTGCTTACGTTTTTGGAGTCTTATCTATGAAACTGTTGTATAATCCAAGGTTACAAAGATTTACAACTATGTTTTCCTCTAAGAGTTTTGTAGCTTTAGCTCTTACTTTTCGATCTTTATTCCATTTTGAGTTAATTTTTGTATATCAGGTGAGGTAGGGATCCAACTTCATTCTTTTGCATGTGGATATCCAGTTTTCCAGCACTATTTGTTGAAAAATTATTCTTTCCCTGTTGAATGTCCTTGACACGCTTGTTGAAACTCAATTGACCATAAATATATCAGCTTATTATGGACCCTCAATTCTCTATCATTGGTCTATACATCTGTCCTTCTACCATTTCTATACACCCTTGATTACTGTATCTTTGTAGTAGGTCTTGAAATCAGAAAGTGTCAGCTCTCCAACTTTCTTCTTCCTTTTCAAGACTGTTTTTGGCTCTCTGGGTCTCTTGCATTTCCATATGACTTTTAGGATCAACTTGTCCATTTTTGTAAAAAAGGGCACTTGGTATTTTGATAGGAATTGCACTGAATCTATAGATTAATTTGGGGAGTATTACTATTTTAACAATGTCAAGTCTTCCAATTCATAAACATGAGATGCCTTTCCATTTATTTAGATCTACTTTAATTTCTTTCTGACTCATAGTGACCCTGTAGGACAGAATAGAACTGCCCCACAGGGTTTCCAAGGAGTGGCTGGTGGATTTGAACTGCCAGCTTCTTAGGTTAGCAGCCAAGCTCTGAACCACTGCTCAAACCAAACCCGTTGCCGCTGAGTTGATTCTGACTCATAGCAACCCATAGGTAACCCCACTTTATTAGTGCCTTGGGATCCTTCAGAGGCATTTTATGCGTATATAAGTAAGCAGATTTTGTATTAGTTTTCCCCTTGTTTAAAATCTTAAGATAAAAAAATTAATTTAAAAGTCCTACAGCTTTTCTAATAGAATTTGTGTACTGTCTTTAGTTAAGATAGAAGACAAAAATACTAAATTTTTATATTCTTATGAATTAGTCTTATTTAATTCAAAATACTCATTCTACCTCTGTATTTTCATAACTCAGACATTTTAATTATGATCATTTGTTCTCAGGTCTGACCTCTCCATTAGATTGCCTTGCTCGTTTTCTGGCATAGAGTGACATTCAGTGTTGAACAGCTGAATTAATAGAGTGTGCCGAGCACTTTACCACAGGAGAATTTCCACAAAAAGCACACTATCTTAACTAAACTGCTTAGGGTTGACATGTTATCTCTAGTCCCCTGATTCTTTTTTCAAGAAACAAAAAAAGATTAAGAGGTAACAAAAGTGGTAGGTTAGTGGAAATACTGCCTTCTGGAAAAAACTAACAGAAAAGTAACTTTGGTCCTCAACTGGGACATTCTTACCTTGGAGACCGGGGCGGAAGCGGGGGGCCACTCCACCAGAACTCCATAAACCTTGGCAGAGAATAGAAGTGATGAAAGATGACTCCAAGCTTATATTCTTAAGGGACCCAAGCCACATTTTTCTTAATCACATTGATAAATGGACAAGATATGTTCAGGCTTTTTACTTGCCCCTGAAGCAGAACCTTGGACAAGAAATGCAGAAAGGAGGTTGTGCAGGAACATCACGGGTGGTTTGTGATTTTCCCAAGCTTGCTTCAAAATGCAAGCAGCCAAAACCCATGGTGGCAGGAGGATAGGACATTGCATACTGTGCCATGGGAAGAGCAGTGCTGCCTGAGGATGTCCTCCCCTTGCTGCTGCTTTTCCTCATGGCCCTCAGTGTTGCGCCCACCCGTTCTTCATCATTCCCCCATGCGCTTGCCTCTCAGTGGACTCCTGCCAGCGGTCACCTCTGCTTGGGCTCTAAGACTAGAAGTATGGTAAAAAGAAGTGATGGAGACATTGGTGGTTCAGTTGCAGAAGTCTCACTTTCCTTGTGGGAGATATGGCCTCCATTTCCAGCCAGTATACCTCATGCGCAGCTACCACCCATCTGTCGGTGGCGGCTTGCATGGCGCTATGATGCTGAACAGGTTTCGGTGGAGCATTAGACTAAGATGGACTAGGAAGATCTTCTTCTAAAATCAGCCAGTGAAAACCCTTTGAGTCGCAATGGTCCTGTCTGCAATTGATCATAGGTATGTCACAGGACTAGGCAACATTTCATCGTATTGTGCATGGGGTCACCATGATTTGGGGCCGACTCAGTGCCAACTAATAACAACAACAACAACAAAGAAGTAAAGAGCTGGGAAAGGTGGGCATTGGAAATTGGGAATGTTCCTAGGAATATTCTGGCAAAGGCATTCTAGGAATGAGGGTTAACAGGAGCATCCAGTCCAGAGGCTGTCAGTGCCTCTGAAGAGAAAACACTTGTTAGTCTTTATTCCTGTGCTCAGTTAGAAGGAAAAACAAAGGATGCAACAGCTTCCTAGTGACAGGCAAGATGGCTTCCAACTAAAACACATCAGTCCCGCACCTCAGGGAGCGCTGATTGATTTTGCCAAACCCAAGTGCCATTCCCAAGCCTAGCAAGAGCCAAGACACATTTTCCTGGAAGGCAGGAGGAGTCTGGAGGCCTTACTCTGCATGTATTAAAGATATTTTAAAGAAACAGTTCTATCATATATATATTTTTTACCTCCCAAGTAATTGGAGCTAAGGAAGCAAATTTGGGGCTGAGTATGAATGATGGACCTATGGGGCTTTTGTTGTTGATTAACTTACAAGATTTGTTATTTGAAGAATCACGTTGAACAGAAGCTGTTACTCTCAGAATTTGACCAATATCTTTTGTTTTTGTTTCCTTTATCATGTCACCTTACTATAGCTCAGCTTTCTCCATATTTTCCTTACCTTTCATTTTGGGCTTTCAGCTGGATTTATAATTTAAACAGAGGCAGGCACTGAAACAATTCCTACCTTGTTTATTCTTTTTACAAACAGCATCCATTTGGTGGGTTTAGTCAGCAATTGGCACTCTTGGACTAATCAACACCAAAATAAATAGACCCTTAAAACTGTCAGTGACACCATCCAGTTCTGCTGCCCGAGCACTACAGGCCCAGGCCAGATGGCAAGCCCAAGCCCCTAGCACACATAATGTGTGTTCTGTGGCTCTTGGCTTTTGCATCGTGGGCAGCTGACTGCTTATAGAAGGCGTAACGGGGGAGGGAGCCTACTTTCCACTATCCATTTGTTTTTCTCTGGGGCATCTCCAGCAGTAAGCTCTAGGGTGGCAGGAGTTGTACTTCACTGTGGTTCAGACCTGGAGTGTACTGGCCGATCCATAGGCTAGAAACTCTGAACTCCTGCCTGGCCACCAGCCTGCTCTATAATTGTGTTCCAGTCATTAAGTGTCCCTCTAGACTTCCTGGTGTGTAAGTGGAAGAGTGTATCTGCCCATTTCAAGTTCTAGAGAAGGAGGTGTTGCACAAGTACATTTTATTGAAGGTATGAGTTCATCTAGCACACCTTACGTTGACAGGACAGGCCTTCCTTCTGTTCAACTGGACAATATCTCTACACTACTGATGTTAAGAGAGAAAGAGTATTTATTGCCATATATGTGGCAGTGGGCAGTGGTTCACCTAGCCCCTGGGAAATTTTATTATAAGTGTAGCTGAAATACTGTACTCTGAGCTCCTGAATAGATAACAGATACACTTCCTGGACCTTCTTCAAGAGGGATTGTAAGAGATTCTGGTGTGGGAGCTGCCCTCCTCTCCTGTCTTTTCTCCAGGTTGGTTTTTCTCTTTCAAGCTTGTGAAACTATATTGTTAGCTGGTCTACAGAGGAAAGAATAACTCTCAGGAGAAAATACATTCTTACGTGCAACACAATCATGAAAAGAAGGATTTACCTTCTTATCTCATAGTTATCTCACAGAAAGACTGCAGAGACAAGTCAGTTCCTTCACTGTGCAGATCTTTTGCCTTTGTGGAGGGAATCCTTCATGGTCAAATAAAATCTTAATAGATGCTATTTATTGAAGAAGCTTCAGATTGATGAAGAAGGAAGAGAGATAGCCACATGTAGTAGATAGGAGGGGTAACTCCTTTGGACTTTCATATATTCTATATGGGATTTTCTACATTCACATATATTCTTTGGGCATTATAGATACCTGTTAAAATGAAATTGTTTTTGCATCTGTCGTACTTACAAGGAAGCCCTGGTGGCGTAGCGGTTAAGCGCTACAGCTGCTAACCAAAAGGTCGGCAGTTAAAATCCACCAGGCACTCCTTGGAAACCCTATGGGACAGTTCTACTCTGTCCTTTAGGATCGCTATGAGTTGGAATTGACTCAAGCGCAACAGGATTGGTTTGGGTTTGGTCTTGTACTTACAAGGGGATTCTGTTGTTGAAGCTCAGCATTCTTATTTTTTTCTTTTGATTCCTTGGTACCCTGTTTAGGTGTATTTTCCTGCTCTGTGAAGCATGCTGTGGCTTTATAGCTCTGTGTGAAACTAGAGTGTTAGGCTGGAACCAGCTTGGCATTTGCCTGTTTACTGCTTCTCTACACATTACAGCTTCCATACTTCAAATAGTTTTAGAATAGACCAAAAGCATGTTTTTGGCGGTCTTCCCAAGTTTGGCTTCCGCTTCCCGCAAAATATCATAAAAGTGCTCTGTCAAATAAATTCTCAGGAACTGCAAAGAACTAATTCCCTGCTCCATCCAATTGCAGATAATGGAGGCAGGCTTCAGTTGAGCACCTGGCTTGGCGCCGGTGGCTTAGGAAAGCCAAATCACGGAGCATCCTTTCCCTTGGCAGTGCTTTTTAGCGATCAGAGTTAACTCCTTGCATGCGATGGATGAGCTTTCCATTAAAAGAAAAAAAAAAGTACACAGCATTTATCTTCACTGGGTCTTTTGGATTCCACAAAAATATTATCTTTATCTTTACTCATCTTGCTCTCTTGCCCATTAGTATATATTATGAAGTTTTTGAGCCTGGAATCAATTTTCTATTGTGTCAACTTCTAGTGTTAACCATGGAAAGAACCATTCTTTGATTTTGGGGTGTGGGTATGTTTATATATATATTTCTTGATTGAGAACAGTGTTTCCCTACCTGAATATTGTAACATTCTGTATCATTCAGGGTCCCAGCTGTAAACAGATGGCACATTCAGATTAGGATAATTTAGGGAGGGTTTATTTACAAAGAGACTATTTTAAGAGGTGTGAATATGTGGGGGAACCTTCTTGGTCCAGTAACCCAGTGGAACTGTTACTACCCCTAGACCAGAAGGGAGAAAAAGAAAGGGCAGTGACTAGAAAGAACCTAGAAGGAGAGAGTCATGTAGAGAAAGCTGTTCTCAGAGTGACACTCACTAGAGAGACATAGCCAGGCCGAGGCCACTCACTCTTTCTTCTCTCTGATCTCCTGCCTGGGCTCCCCATTGGCTGAATCCAGTCACCTTTTGATTTAGTCTACATAGGCCAGCCTCCCAGAGTAGAGAGCAGGACTGGGAAGACAGAGAGTGGATATGGAGGGCAAATGGAAGGTGTCTAGCACTTATCCTGATGAGTGTGTACACTTACTCCTAGGAGAGGCGTGAATATCTCAATAGAAAACTTAAACTCACTTTAATTTTTAAAACAGCTATATTGAGATATACTTGCCATATAATAAAGTGCACAAATTTAAAGTATACAGTTTGATAAATTTTGACATATTTGTACACCCAGAAGCTATCACCACAGTCAAGATAATGAACTTATCCATTACCCTCAATAAACTCACTTTAGTTTAACATTTAAGATATTCCATATGGTTCTTTGAGGAGGAGTGTGAAAAGATATGAAATCAAGCAACAGCAGGTGCGGTTCTGAAAATGTTCAATCTGGAAAGACACTCACAAAAAATAAAATTCAAGACAATGTTAAAACTTATAAGAAAGCTATTTAATAGTTGTTGTCAGATGCTGTCGAGTTGATTGCAACTCCTAGTCGCCCCATGTGACAGAGTAGAAGTGTCCCATAAGGTTTTCTAGACTGTAGCCTTCACAGAAGCAGATCATCAGGTCTTTCTCCCGTAGAGCCACTGGGTGGGTTCGAACCGCCAACCTTTCAGTAGTGCTTATAATAAATTAGAAAAGAAAAATGTGATTTTAAAAGTTTTTTTTTTGGTCTCCACTTTGTACCTGTTTTTTTTTTTTTTTTTAACCTAATATTAAAAAGCAGAACCACAAAAAATCTGTGAATTTGTCTTGTCTTCAATATTGTGATCTGAGAAAATTGGTAGTAAATAATATATTTAGCCAGTACTAGCAGAGTTATCCAACACCTCTTAATTTGCTGTACTGCGGTGGCTTGCGTGTTGCTGTGATGCTGGAAGCTATGCCACCAGTATTTCAGATACCAGCAGGGTCACCCATGGTGGACAGGTTTCAGTAGAGCTTCCAGACTAAGACCAAGAAGAAAGGCCTCATGATCTGCTTCCAAAAATCAGCTGATAAAAACCTTATGTGGAGCCCAGGCGTCTCAGTGATGAAGAGCTCAGCTCCTAACCAAAGGGTCAGCAGGTCAGCCCCACCAGCCGCTCCTTGGAAACCCTATTGGGCAGTTCTGCTCTGCCCTATAAGGTCACTATGAGTCTGAATCAACTCGACGGCAGTGAGTTTGGTTTTTGTTGTATCATGACAGAACATTGTCTGACTTGCTTGTTTTGGACATGTCATTAGAAGGGATCAATCTCTAGAGGAAGACATCATGCTTGGTGAAGCAGAGGGCCAAGGAAGGTGAGGGAGAGCCTTGGTGAGATGAATTGGCACAGTAGTCACAACGATGGCCTTGAACATGCCGGCGATCCTGAGGATGACGCAGGACTGGGCAACGTTTTGTTCTGTTGTACATAAGGTTGCCATGAGTCAGAGTTGGCTCAAGGGCAGGTATCTAATCTATTTAGCAGAGCTATAGATTGGTTGTTCCAGTTTACATTTTCTATGATATTTTTATGCACTACACACATACCTGGGGGCAGGCCCAGGCTTAGGTGCATGCTCTTTGCAATAACACCCTGTTCTTGCTCACGAAAGCATATTAAAATGCTTACAGTTATTACCATGGCAAGTACTGTGTACTTAGTATGTGCTTGGTGTTTTATTTACCTTATTAATCCTCCAAACAACCCCGGGAGGGGATATTATTATTATTCTTTTACAGATGATGAGCTCGAGCCTGAGTTACTGAAGTTATTGTCCAGAGTTATGAAGCTGGTACGTGACAGAGCTGGAATTTAATTCCCTGAGCTTTAGGCTATTCTGCTTTAAATTATACCAGTGCCGTCCACTGCAGTCATGCCAATTCCAGCTCATGGCGGCCCCAGGTGTGTTAGCGTAGAACTGTGCTCCATGGGTTTTCAGTGGCTGATTTTTCAGACATAGATTGCCAGGCCTTTATTCTGAGGCATCTCTGGGTAGACTCAAACCTACAACCTTTCGGTTAGTAGCTGAACATGTTAACTATTTGCACCACCCAGGGAATCTGTTTGAATGGTAAAGCAAGTAAATCATTTGAAAACACATGTTCACCATTATCAGTAACAAATTGCTTATGTCTCACCTCACAGCTGATGGAGGCACAGGACAGTTGTGGCCTGGGTTGAGAACTGGCACTCTCAGCCTTCGATGTCCCCAGAGCCTGATTTAGTCTAGGGAAATCAGCAGTGCAGACCAGTGCAGAGCTGAATGCAATCCCTTAGCCCCACTTCAAACAAAGAAGAGTGCCTCCTTGGCTAAGCAAGGACAGGTGCAGAAAGGTGTCAGGTTTTAAGGAAGGGAGGGCCTAGGCAAGCAGAAAGGGAGGCCCCCTGGTCTAACGCGAGATGGAGAGATCACTGTTGTGCACCAGCAGAGGGCTCCGTGGCATCCATCAGCATAAAGCTTGTGACAAGGACCACGCTGATTCCAAGCTGGCCTTCAAACTTGCCAAGCATGTTCAGGTCTCAGGGCCTTTGTACTTTTTATTCCTTATGCCTAGATTGCCCTTCCCCTCGGTTTTTGCAAGGCTCACTCTCACTTTAATGACATGATGGCTGCAACAATGGGCTCGAGCATTCGAGCATAATAACAATTGTGAGGACAGTGGAGGATCAGGCAGTGTTTCGTTCCTTTTTACATAGAGTCGCTAGGAGTTGGAACTGACTCGACAACACCTGACAACAACTCTCACTTTATTTAGGTTACTGCTCAAATATCTCCTCCTCAGAGAAGTTCCTTAGCCTGCTTTATTTTTCTTCATAGAAGTCGTAACTTTCTGGCATTAATATCACCAGTTCTCAAACTTTTTGGCTTAGGACCTGTTTATACATTTAATTACTGAGGACCCTAAAGAGCCTTATGGTTTTGTGGATTATACCTATCAATATTTACCATATTAGAAGCTAAAAGTGATAAATTTAAAAATATTTTTTATTCATTGAAAGACAGAAATAATAAACAAATTATGCATTTTAACATAAATAGCATATGAAAAATAACTGTATTTTCCAAAACAAAAAATTGAGTGAGAAGAGTGACATGGTTTTATGTTTTTGCAAATCTCTTTTATTAATAGAAGATACCTAGATTGTTACATATGCCTCTGTATCCAATGTCGGGATATATTGTTTGGAATGAAGCTTATGATGAAAATCCGGCTTCACAAAGATAAGTAGTTGGAAAAGGGAAAGATATTTTTAAAATCCTTTTCATATACTTTGCACATATTCTATTTTAATATTACAGTAAAACTCTACAAGTGCTTGTTGTATGGATGCTTTGGTTTTATTTAACCACAGACGGAAGAATTTTCCCCTTGGAATTTTAGTTTAGTTTTTTTTTTGTTGCTGTTGTTGGTTTTTTGTGGGGGAGGGTAGTTGAGAAAAAAGTTTGTCATTCTTTTTGAGATTACAGTTTATTTATATGAAGTGTAATAAGGAGTGTGAATCATCAGTTTTCTTAGACTATTAAATAACCCTTAAAACAGTTACCAAATCTTTAACAATGACAGTACATGCTTCTAATCAAATGCCAACTTCTTGTGTGCACAGGAATTGGGACACTTTTTCCATGATAAATCCATACCTCGTATTCTTGCTACTTTTTTTCAGATAGGAAGTGAAAACTTAAGTTAATGGTTTCTAACATAATGCCTTGATAAGTATTTGTCAAAATATTTATTAAAATGCTTTTATTCATTTTTCAGATCTTGCTTATGCCCATTACCTCATTTGATTAAGTGAGTAAACTGCCTTTCAGAAATATCCTTAAGCCAGTACGGGAATAAAGTTAAACATCCAAGTCTACAAATATGTCCCAATAAATTAGGCAGCCACTTTGCTAGCTTATTCAGAATGTTTCAACATCAATAATCCATAATTTTATGTTTCTCTCTTTAAGATCCATACAGGTTTACAGCACCAAATAATCTGGCCCTGCCAACCCAGCTGCGTTCCCCTGGATGAAAAACTCCTGCCCCAGCTTCTAAAAGAAGCAGGCTATACTACCCACATGGTCGGAAAATGGCACCTGGGAATGTACCGGAAAGAATGCCTTCCAACCCGGCGAGGATTTGATACCTACTTTGGTAATGGAAATGCACATTTCTTTAACAACCCAGACTAACTGCAGCCATCTCATAAAACACACCCAACTGTAATCAAATGACATAACTGGAAACTTGAACACAGAGTGAATCAGTCAGCACCACAGTGGGGCTGCTTTATAATGGTACCTCCTAAAACAGGGCTCTGTGCTTAGCACATGGTGTGCATGAGCCCACAGGATGCTAGATGCCACCTTAGGGCCTTAGGAGAGTTTACTACCTCCACACCAGAGACCAGGTACTCTCAGAGAACTTTATTACCAAAGGAGGGTGTAGGTTAATTTTTTTCTCAGTTTTCAGTGAAACTCAACACAAGAGTGTTTCCCCCTCAAAGGCTCAGTATATTTTTTCTGTATGCCCTGTATTCAGATTTTTTTTTTCCTAGGGTGTCAGGGGAAGTCTCTTTTCCATTGGCATCTTTCTTTCCATCTGTGAGATCTGTTTTTGAAATCACTAGTTTGGAGAAGATAGATCAAAAATAAAATGAGGAGGGTAAGTAACAAATGGTAAAAGGAAGGATAATAAGAAATACTTAATGGCCTCAATACCCATTGCCATTGAGTTGATTGCAACTCATAGGGACCCTACAGGACAGAGTAGAATTGCTCCATAGGGTTTCCAAGGAGTGGCTTGTGGATTCGAACTGCTGACCTTTTGCTTAGCAGCTGAGCTCTTAACTACTGTGCCACCAGAGCTCCAATGGCCTTGATAGCCTCATAAAAATATATGTGAAACATAAGTCTGTTTTAAAATTTGCCCTCTTCAAATCTGTTGTGAGTCATGTCTTAATTAGCAACATACTTATTTTGCCAGTAGCTATATATCAAGCTCTTTTTATATTAACTTATCTTTCTGTCAGGTTATTTAGCTACCTACATACCTCCCGTGATGGAAACCCTGGTAGTGTAGTGGTTAAGCGCAACAGCTGCTAACCAAGAGGTCGACAGTTTGAATCCGCCAGGCATTCCTTGGAAACTCTATGAGGCAGTCCTACTCTGTCCTATAGGGTCGCTATGAGTCAGAATCGACTCGACAGCAGCAGGTTTGGTTTTTTGGTTTTATACTTCCCATCTGTCTCTTCATTTATCTACAACTTTCATTTGCTTGCTTACAATCCAAAAAGGAAAATACAATGAATACAAGAAGTTTAAAGATAAATAGAATAAAAAATCAAGGAGAATAGAAAATGATGGAATAGTTACATGGCACTAAATGGCCAAAAAAAGGGGGAGAGGTTCTAGGCAGGCCTCACATTCAACTCAGACTCCTTAAGTCCAAAGCAAAAAAGGAAAAGGCTGTTAAGAGTCACATTATGCATCAGATAAACGTAAACCAGATGTTTAGGAAGAGTAAGGCATTTTCTGGCTCTTTGGCCTGACAGAAATTTCTCCTTTGGATCTTTATAAAGGTAAGGTGGACAGCATCCTTAAAAACATCATTTTAGTAATAAAATAGTTTTTTTTTTTTGCAGATGTTTCTCGAGATATTCCATGCAAGGTAGGGCCATAGCACCGAAGCGTAATTCAGTGAAAGTGACTGTATGGGGGCAGATCAGTGCAGTAGAAGCATGCAGCTCTGACGTGCTTTGTTAGATCCAGGGCTAAAATCAAGATTCAAAGACATCAGACATGAAAGCATGTGTGCCCACTCCTATCACTAATCAATAATGGCATTCTTTCTTGATGAAGGTGGACATATCCTCAGTATCCTCGAATGACTCCTAAAAATTGGACTTGGGTGTAAGATCTCTTTGTCATCTTGGAAATCCTAGAGGAATAAATAGTTTATACATTCCTTGAAAATTTTCAATTAGGCCTTTGCTAAAATACAGGTTGAGATCTATACTTTGACAAGAGCATAGACTATTTTCAATTTCTGATTAAAAACCAATTTATATATTTAAAAAATTCAGTTGAACAGAAGGTAGAAATGATAACCTTTTATGAGAATTAAGAAGCCTAGCCAAGACTTAGATGAACAGAGAAACAGCCCACATTCACATGGAAGTGAACTAATAAGAAACTTGCATAAAGGAGGGTGTGATGACTATGCAGCTGTTTTCGCTATTACACTTTAGATATTCTGTTAAGCAGCAGGCCAATGATTGGGGTGATGGTTGTACAGCTCTGTAAATACACTAAAAACGTTTAAATTGTATACTTTAAATGGGTGAATTGCATGGTTTATGAATTATTTCTTAATAGAGCTGTTAAAACGGAGATTTATTTTTTCAAAAAATACTTCTGATTTTTCCCCAAACAGCATAGCCTGCCATTTTCTTTAGGTTCAGCATGTCAGTTCAAATTTGTGAGTCACTGTTATGATGAAAAGCTCTGTGTGATTGTCACATGGTTGCTTGGTATCAGTTTGACTAGATTCTATTCCCAGAAACCTCCTTTTAGTAATATTTTTAAATTATTTATAGTTCATATGTTTTTTAATCAGATATATTCTGTGTACATATTCTGCCAAATGGTAGAAAACAGTTTACTCTTACCGATGAAGAAACTGTGATGGTTAAGGTTGTACGTCAACTTGGCTAGGCCATGATTCTTGGTGTTTTGGCAGTCGTATAATGTTGTGATTACTTCCCTGTTGAGATATGATACGTGATCACCCCCATATTGCGATCTGCTGTGAGTAGCCGGTTAGTTGAAGGGGAGTTTCCTTGGGCTGCATTGACCTGCATTGAGTGTGGATGGATTTTCAGACAGGGGCTCCTGGGCTTTTGTTTGTTCTGGATCCTGGCTCATGTTTGTCTGACCTCCAGTTCTTCGGACTTGAGCTAGCAGCTTACCTGCAGTCTTGCCTGCCGATCAAGGGATTTGTGGATCTTTACAACCTGTGAGCAACAGGTCTGCTCTCCGGTCTGATGATCTTGGGTTCACCAGCCCCTGTGTCTTCGTGAATCAGGAGAAGCCTCTTTATTGACCCACGAACTTGGGTGGTTATAGCCTCCACAAATGTGTGAATCATTTCCTTGATATAAATCTCTCTCTCTCTCTATACGCTTTACTGTTTTTGCTTCTCTAGAGAGCCCAGCCTAAGACATTTGGTACCAAGAGTGATTCTAGAGAAATAAAATTGTAAGGATGAGTTTTCTAAATTGGTTCTCAAGTATGGTTAGTCTTAAAGATGTTGATGACTCTGCTTCCAGTAGTAAAGAGGGCACTGCTAATCCATGGCATGAGGTGGCAATTAAAATACAGAAAATATCACCACCAATAGATCAGGTGTTGGTGAAAGATGAGGCTCTGGGTGATTGCATGTATGATACCTTTCTATAGTTTTGTCATAATGAGAAATATAAAGAAGCTGGTTGGTTAGCCCTACTTTCACTAGACAAACTGGTGAAAGAAAGAGATGAGCTCAGGGCTTCAGAGTCAAAGCTCAAGTGCTGCACAAATGACCTCAAAGTTTCTACTTGTGTCTTGAAAGAAAGCCTTATTTCGTATAGTAACAGAACTAATATTGCTGAAAACCAAATCTAGAGTCTTATTGTAAGTGGCTGAATTACAACACCAACTCAACTCTCAAAATTGAGAGGTGTCTGCAGTTAAAGGAAGGGAAGAAATTGGATCCTGAAACCTGGGATGGGGACATATGGGCGGATAATCAGGAAGCTGAAGACGCTGAACCCCTAAATTCCACTGAATCACTACTGCCAACAGAACCATTAGCTCCTCCACTCCCATCTAATGAGATTAACCCAGCTGCGTCTAAAGTGCCTTTGTCTGAGTCATTGCCTGGGACATTGCCTGAGGCAGATACTTTACAAGACTGTGCTGAATGTTCTTAAAACCTTTCCCCACCGATTTTGGCTTCTGGACCTATAACTAAACTTAAGTCTCAGGGAGCCCCAAAAGGTGAACTATAAAGTGTAACCCAGAAGGAGGTATGATATACTCCAAAAGAGCTGCCTGAATTTTCTCATATGTACAAACAGACACCTGGGGAATATGCGCGGGAATGGCTGTTAAGGTATAGGATAATGGCGCAAGATGAATCAGTCTGAGTTTATTGATATGGGCCCACTAAGCATAGATTCCTTATTCAGTGTTTCAGCTTGAGAAGTTAGGAAAGGACCTAATAGTTTATTTGGTTGGTTTGCTGAAACATGGATTATGTGATGGCCTACACTAAATCAAGTTGAAGTACCAGACCTGCCTTGGTATACTGTAGAAGAAGGTATCCAAAGGCTTAGGGAAATTGGCATGCTAGGGTGGATTTATCAGGTTAGACCCACAGACCCACACATGGAGTTCCCAGAGGACGTACCTTTTACCACAACTGTGAGGAACAAATTCTGAAGGGCATCCTAGCATCCTTGAAGACTGCTGTGATTGGTTTTTTATTTAAGTCAGTTTTGACAGTGGGAACTGCCCTAACTGAATTAAGACACCTAACTGCAGTGGGGCTGATTGGTGCCCATGGTGGTAGGGGCCAAGTGGCGGCACTCAGTTGACAAAGGCAAGGTGGCCGTGGTACTATAATGGACAGCAGATTCAAAGCAGTAATCAGAGTATTCTGACTCATATCCACTTATGGCATTGGTTACTTAGTCCCCCCTAGGAGTGAAATAAATAGGAAATTTACTAAATATTTACTTGATCTGTATAAGCAGATGAATTCTAGATCAAGTGAACAACAGTCTAACTCGAATCACCAGAATAGAGAGTCACAATGCCTCAATCAATTGCCAGGCTTGAGTGAGTTTACAGACCCCACAACCCCTTGATTGAAGGGGCGGCCAGGTCCCCTTAAGGAAAGATTTCAGTACACTGCCAAAAATTTACACTGTTAATCTTTCTTCTCACCATCTTCCAAAGGAATCTATGGCCTTTTATGAGAGTGACTGTTCATTTGGGGTGAGGAAATAATCAGACTTTTCAGGATTACTAGATACTGGCTCTGAATTGACACTAATTCCAGGAGACCCAAAATGTCACCGTAGCCCTCCAGTCAGAGTGGGGGCATATGGAGGTCAGGTTATTAATAGAGTCTTAGCTCATGTCCATCTCACAGTAGGTCCAGTGGGTCCCCAAATACATCCTGTAGTGATTTCCCCAGTTCCAGAATGCATAATTGGAATAGATATACTCAGCAACTGGCAGAACCCCCACACTGGATCTCTGACAAATAGAGCAAGGGCTATTATGGTAAGAAAAGCCAAGTGGAAGCCCTTAGAACTGCCCCTACCTAGGAATACAGTAAACCAAAAGCAATATTGCATTTCTGGAGGGATTGCAGAGACTACTGCCACCATCAAGGACTTGAAGGATGCAGGGGTGGTGATTTCCACCACATCCCCATTCAACTTATCTATTTGGTCTGTGCAAAAAACAGATGGATCTTGGAGAGTGAGAGTGGATTTTCAAAAACTTAACCAGGTGGTGGCTACAATTGAAGCTGCTGTTCCAGATGTAGTCTCATTGCTTGAGCAAATTAATACATTTCCTGATACCTGGTATGCAGCTATTGATCTGGCTAATGCCTTTTTCTCCATATCTGTTTCAAAAGACCATAAGAAGCAAGGCCAACAATACACCTTCACTTGCCTACCTCGGGGCTACATCAACTCTCCAGCCCTATGTCATAATTTTGTCCGCAGGGACCTTGATCGCCTTTCCCTTCCACAAGATGTCACATTGGTCCATTGCATGGATGACACTGTGCTGATTGGACCTAGTAAGGAAGAAGTGTCAATGACTCTGGACTTACTGGTAAAACTTAGAGGGTAGGAAATTAATCCCACAAAAATTCAGGCACCTTCCATCTCAGTGAAATTTCTAGGGGTCCACTGGTGGGGGGCATGTCGAGATATTCCTTCTAAAGTGAAGGAAAAGTTATTGCACCTGGCTCCTCCCACAACTAAAAAGAAAGTATAATTCCTAGTGGGCCTCTTTGGATTTTAGATGCAACATATTCCTCATCTGGGTGTGCTACACCAACCTATTTATCAAGTGACTCAAAAAACTGCTGGTTTTGAGTGGGGCCCAGAACAAGAGAAGGCTCTGCAACAGGTTCAGGCTGCTGTGCAAGCCCCTCTGCCACTTGGGCCATATGATCCGGTTGATGCAATGGTGCTTAAAGTGTCCATGGCAGATAGAGATGCTGTTTGGAGTCTTTGGCAGGCCCCTATTGGTGAATCACAGTGCAGACCCTTAGAATTTTGGAGCAAAACCTTGCTGTCCTCTGCAGATAACTACTCTCTTTTTGAGAGACAGCTCTTGGCTTGTTACTGGGCCTTAGTAGAGACGGAACGCTTAACCACAGGACACCAGGTCACCATGCAGCCTGAGCAGCCCATCATGAACTAGGTGTTGTCTAATCCACAGAGTCATGAAGTTGGAGATGCACAGCAGCACTCCATCATTAAATAGAAGTGGTATATACAAGATTGGGCCCAAGCAGGACCTGAAGGCACAAGTAAGTTGCATGACAAAGTGGCCCAAATGCCCATGGCCTCCACTCCTGTCACATTACCTTCCATTATCCAGTCTGCACCTATGGCCTCATGGGGAGTTCCTTTTGATCAGTTGGCTGAAGAAGAGAATACTTGTGCCTGGTTTAGGAATGGTTCTGTGTGTCCACCCAAAAGTGGACAGCGGCAGCTGCAGCCCTTTCTGTGACCCCCCTGAAGGACAGTGGTGAAAGGAAATCCTCCCAATGGTCAGAACTTCGAGCAGTGCACCTGGATGTTCATTTTGCCTGGAAGGAGAAATAGCCAGATGTGCAACTGTATACCGATTCATGGGCTGTGGCCACTGGTTTTGCCGGATGGTTAGGGACTTGGAAGGAACATGATTGGAAAAATGGAGACAAGGATTTATGGGGAAGAGGTATGTGGATAGACCTCTCTGAATGGGGCAAAGAAATGAAGATGTTTGTGTCTCATGTGAATGCTCACCAAAGGGTGACCTCAGCAGAGGAGGATTTTAACAATCAAGTGGATAATGTTCTGTGGAAATCAGTCATCCTCTTTCCCCAGCCACTCCCATCATTGCTCAATGCGCTCATGAACAAAGTGGCCATGGTGGAAGGAATGGAGATTATGCATAGGCTCAGCAACTTGGACTACCACTCACCAAGGCTGACTTGGCTACAGCCACTGCTGAGGGCCCAATCTACCAGCAGCAGAGACCAACACTGAGTCCCCAAAATGGCACCATCCCTCAAGGTGATCAGCCAGCAACCTAGTAGCAAGTTGATTACACTGGACCACTTCCACCATGGAAAGGGCAGCATTTTGTTTTAACTGGAATAGACACTTACTCTGAATATGGATTTGCCTTCCCTGCACACAATGCTCCTGCCAAAACTACCATCCGTGGACTTACAGAATGTTGTCATGGCATCCCACACAGCGTTGCCTCAGATCAAGACACTTACTTCATGGCAAATGAAGTGTGGCAGTGGACCCGTGCTCATGGAATTCACTGGTCTAACCATGTTCCCCATCATCCTGAATCAGCTGGCTTGAAAGAACGATGGAATGGCCTCCTAAAGACAGCTAGGTGGCAATACGTTGCAGGGTTGGGGCAGTATTCTCCAGGAGGCTGTATATGCTCTAAACCAGCATCCAATATATGGTACTGTATCTCCCATAGCCAGCATTCATGGGTCCAGGAATGAAGGGGTGGAAATGGGAGTGGCATCACTAACTATTACCCCTAGTGACCCACTCAAAAGATTTTTGCTTCCTGTCCTTATGACCTTATGCTCTGTGGGTCTAGAGGTTCCAAAGGGAAGAATGCTCTCACCTGGAGACACATCACTGATTCCATTGAGCCAGAAGCTAAGAATGCTACCTGGCCACTTTTGGCTCCTTATGTCTCTGGATCAACAGGCAAAACCATACTGACTGGTGTGTTTGATCCTGAGTACTAAGAGAAAATCAGATTGAATTACATGATGGAGGTAAAGAAGAGTATGTCTGGAATGCAGGAGATTCCTTAGGGCATCTCTTAGTACTACCATGCCTTGTGATTAAAGTCAATGGAAAACTATAGCAACCCAATTCCAACATGACTACTAATGGCTCAGACCCTTCAGGAGAAGGTACAGGTCACCCCACCAAAGCAAAGAACCACAACCAGCTGAGGTGTTTGCTGAGGGCAAAGGGAATATGGGATGGGTGGTGGAAGAAGGTAGTTCTAAATACCAGTTACGGCCACATGACCAGTTGCAGGAATGACGACTGTAATTGTTGAGTATTTCTGCATTGTATGTGTACATCAAATATTTTTGTTTTCTTCACTTATAAAATATAAGATGCAGGGCTATTGCATTTTCAGTTGTATGTGTGTTTGTTGTATCAGGTTAGGCCCAAGTATGACTTTGTAATTGTCTTTATTCAGAGATTATATATGGTTTAAGGAGATGTGTATGGGTACCAAGTTGACAGAGGGTGGACTGTGATGGTTAAGAGTGTGTGTCAACTTGTCTGGGCCATGATTCTCAGTGTTTTGGCAGTCATATAATGTTGTGATCATGTCCCTGTTGAGATTTATTACGTGATCACCCCCGTGATGGGATCTGCTGTGAGTAGCCAGTCAGTTGAAAGGGAGTTTCCTTTGGTGTGTGGCCTACATCAAGTGTGTGTGGATGTTCAGGCAGGCCTCTGGGGCTTTTGCTCATTCTGGATCCTGCAGCTCATGTTTGTCTGACCTCTGGTTTTGGGGACTTGAGCTAGCAGCTTACCTGCAGCCTTGCCTGCTAATCTTGGGATTTGTGGATCTTCACAGCCTGTGAGCCACAGCCCTGCTCTCCAGCCTGCCAGTCTTGGGTTTACCAGCTCCTGCGTCTACGTAAATCAGGAGAAGCCTCTTTCCTGACCCACAGACTTGGGACGTTACAGCCTTTACGACCACGGGAACCATTTCCTTGATGTAAATCTTTCTCTCTCTATGTATATATTTATATCCTTTACTGGTTTTGCTGCTCTAGAGAATACAGCCTAAGACATAACCTAAAGTTCTTTCTTCAAGCCCTAACACACAGCAGTTCCTAACCTCGCTAATCACCCATACAATGGTTGAAATTATTTTCATGGGTACATTTCTTTCTCTATTACATATTAATTAGCAAACACATCAAATTTCTGTTTCTTTTATATACATAGCATTAAAAACTATCATATTGAAAAGTTAGCTTAAGACCAAGATATTAATTATATTCAGGATATTGACTTCATTGAATCATGAGTGTCTTAGGCTAGGTTCTCTAGAGAAGCAAAACCAGTAAAGGGTATAAATATGTATAGAGAGAGATTTATATCAAGGAAACAGCTCACATGATTGTAGAGGTTGGAAAGTCCTAAGTCTGTGGATCAGGATGGAGGCGTCTCCCCATTCACACAGCCACAGAAGCTAGTGAACCCAAGATCATCAGGTCAGAGAGCAGGGCTCTGTCTCACAGGCTGTGAAGGTCTAGGAATTCCAAGATTGACAGGTAAGCTGCTAGCTCAAGTCCCAAGAACCAGCCGACAAGAGGCAGCTGCTAGATCCAGAACAAGCCAAAAACCTTGGCAAGGCAAGCAGAAAGGAAGTAGGTGGTGGAGGGTGGAGGAATGAAGGCTGAGGGGGCGGTGAGCTGCCACAGGCCCTGCCCTCACCTGTACCACTCAGCAGATTCCATCATGGGGGTGATCACATATGAGATTTCAACAGGGAAGTGATCACAACCTTATACAACCGTCAAAACACTGAGAATCATGGCCCAGCCAACTTGACACATAATCTTAACCATCACAATGGGAAAAGAGCAGAAAAAGAAAAAAACAAACTCAACTGCCGTCGAGTTGATTCTGACTCATAGTGACCCTGCAGGACAGAGTAGAAACGCCCCATAGAGTTTCCAAGGCCTTAAATCTTTACCTAAGCAGGCTGCCACATCTTTTTCTTGTGCAGTGGCTGGTGGGTTCACACTGCTGATCTTTTGGTTAGCAGCCCAGCACTTAACCACTGTACCACCAGGGCTCCTGGGAAAGGAGTAATTAATGAAAAATGAATTCATTTATTGTATAAGCTATGTAAAGCTCTTAATTGTGATATAATAGGGAAAATTTAAGACTATGGAAAGGGCTGGGCCATTTTTATCGTTCTTATTTTTAGGTTAATAAGCAGTATTTGTCAAGAAACAGGTAAGAGTCTGGCACAGCTTATTTCTTTTTAACAGCTTTCTTGAGGTATAATTCATACTCCATACAGTTCACCCAATTAAAGTGTACAATTCAGTGTTTTTAAATAAATTCGCAGGATTGTGCCACAATCACAGCAATCTACTTTTAGAACGTTTTCATTACCCCAAAATTGAAGCCCCGTACCTATTAGGAGTCACTCTCCATTTCCCCGAATCCCTCTAGCCCTAGGCAGTCACTGATCTATTTTCTGTCTCTATAGATGCCTATTCTGGATATTTCATATATATGGACCCATACAATATGCAGCATAGCTTATTTTAATATTTTAGGAAAATGTAAAAGATTTGCTATTAGTTGAGAAAACTATTTTCTTCTATTTTTAAGTCTAAATGGTGGGGTTGGCAATTGATACCCTTTAAATTTGGGGAGAAATAGAGATCATTGTAGGCAGAAAGATCTCATTTCAGTGCCGCATTTTAGTTTAGTCTTTTGGCTCCTTTACATTATGTCTGGAGAGCCTCTGTTTGGAAAGGTTTGTCTTCCACCAGTGGGTGTCAGTATCTAGTTAAAGATGATTCCTCCTAGGGCTGTTTCCATAAATAACCTTGAAGCCAGTCTCAGAATGTCAAGAGCAGCATTATTTAAATCTATGTTTATTTATATGATCACCTCATAGTAAAAACTTGTAACAAACCTCATTAGCCATATATTGTTTTTTGCCATTAGTTGCTTGCAAAGACTAAGATGTTAATCGTTGTTACAGAATTCGAACTCTGATCTTTTTCCTAAGCATATTTAATTGGAAGCAACCATGTGATTTGACAGTTGTATGATAGCGCTTGTTTTTTAAAGACTTGACTGAGGAAAGGATTTGAACTTTTATACAGTAACATTTTAATGCCTCAGACTATCAAATATAAAAACCAAACTCACTGCTGACTTATGGCAACCCTACATAGAGATGTTAAGAAACCATGCTCTGATGAGCCTTGTCATTTGATTAGCCTTGTCCCAGGCAATCAGTTGCATTAGCAAATTAAATGCTGAAACATTAGTTTGTTTAGCAAGCTTTTTGCTATGCTGACTCATCTTCTGTTCTTGTTACAGGATATCTCCTAGGGAGTGAAGATTACTATTCCCATGAGCGTTGCACATTAATCGATGCCCTGAATGTCACACGATGTGCTCTTGATTTTAGAGATGGTGAAGAAGTGGCAACTGGATATAAAAATATGTATTCAACCAATGTATTTACCGAAAGGGCTACAGCCCTCATAGCTAACCACCCACCAGAGAAGGTATGTCTTGATTCTTTACTGATATCAAAATCTTGTTAAGATAACACTTCTTCAGATGAGTACAGGAAAAGGCCATTGTCCTTTGGATGAAAGTCTAACAAACTCTAGGGGAGTTGTTTACAAATTTTAGAGTTATCAGAATCAGCCTCAGAAGCTTCTTAAAAATGAAGGTTCCTGGAGCTCACCTCTAAAAGTCTGATTCTCTAGGTCTAGGAGAAATCCACACATCAGAGTTTGAAAGAAAGTCCTCAAGGGTGATTCTGTACAAGTGGCCCCCAGATCACACTTTGAGGAGTAATGTGTCTATAGTATTTCACTACAAATAGTTTTATTATTTTGGCGTATTTCATATATGTGCTGTAAGAAATTAGTTAAATGCCTCTTTTTAAAAAAAATGAGTTTTAATACAAGATGTGGCTTTGTTACAGCAAACTTTCTGTTAAGGATAAGGTAGTAAATACTTTATACCTTGTAGGCCATAAGGTCTCTGTCACAACTACTTAACTCTGCTAGTGTAGAGCAAAAGCAGCCATAGATAATATGTAAACAGTGGGTGTGGCTATATCCCAATAAAACTTTATTTACAGAAACAGGTGGTAGGCCAACTGACCCTTAGGCAGTAGTTTGCTGACCCCTGCTTTGCTATATAAACATGAATTCGATGTGGCCCTGAGAGATCATTTAGTCTCTTGCTACTCAGATTGTAGACTGGAGAGCAGCAGAATTAGCATCATCTGGCAACTTGTCAGAAATTCAGAACCTTAAGCCATATTCCAGACCTAACTGAATCAGTATCTGCATTTTAATAAGGTGCCCAGATGATTCTTATTACAGTTTGAAAAGCACTGCTCCAGACTAAAAAAAAAACCAAACCTGTTGCTGTCGAGTTGATTCTCATAGTGACCCTATAGACCCTTTAGCAACCCTATGCTAGTGCTGTACAAGTAGAAATAGTTACATATGTAATTTAAAATTTTTTACATTAAAAAGTAAAAAAAGAAATTAATTTTAATAATTCAGTATATCCAAAATATCATTCCAACATATAATCAAATATAAAAAGATATTAATGAGATATTTTTACATTCCTTTTTTCCTATGAGTATTTGAAATCTTGTGTATATTTTACACGTACAGCACATCTCAGTCTGTACTGCCTGCATTTCAGGTGTTCAGTAGCCACCTGCAGCTTGGTGCTACCAGACAGCACAGACCCCATAACAAGTCAAAGTGGCTGAGAATAGTTGCTTTTGAAGGCTTACTCCTATTTCAATTCAAGTAATTATGAATTACTCCTAGTTCAATTATAAACTCCTATTTCAGTTACGTTTTTGGAAATTATCTTGTGGGAACTGACCTCAGAAGTGGGGGCACACAAATCTGAATGTCCTTGGGGACATCATTCAGTAGTGTTAAAAATTTTGACACTTTGAAGATAAATTTGAATTAAAGTAAGTCAGAACACAAATATGTTTAACGAAGTGAATGGTCATGGTGGTTAATATGATTTTTGGTTAAAAGAAGTACAAGAAATATATCAAGGATAATTTTCTATACCTTATCTATAAATAACGTAAGCTAGCAGCTAACGAAGCTTTGCCAAATATATGTCTTGCCAGATTTACTGTAATAAATTAATGGTTCAGATCATTTAAAAATAACTTCTTCCTAATACCAAGTGGGCACTGTCAAAGTTTTTTTAGAAATACTTTGTTTTGTTAGATAAGTTGTGTGTTTCCTCTGTAGATACACAAATCTACCACAAATCTTATATACTAATAATTTTTTCAAAAAAGATGAAAAGACAGACATAATATAGATTCCCTTTAGCCCTTAACTTCCTTTAGTATTTCTTTTAGTTCAGATAAGCTGGAGACAATTTTTTTCAGCTTTTGTTTATTTGGAAAGTATTTATTTCACCTTCATGTGAAGGATATTTTTATTGGATATATAATTATAGCTTGACAGATTTTTTTCCCCCAACACATTAAAGATATCACTACATTGTCTTATGGCTTCCGTTGTTTCTGATGAGAAATTAGCCATCATTCTTATTATTTTTCTGGATGTAATATATTTTTCTGCCTTTGGATGCTTCCAAGATTTTGTTTTTTAGTATTTTGAGTATATGATGTGCTTAGGTGTGGTTTTCTTTGTATTTGTCCTCCTTAGGGCTTACTGTACATTGGTGTTTATCATCAACTTTGGAAAATTCTTGATCATCAGCTCATGTATTTCTTTTGCCCTATTCTCTTTCTTTTCTTTCTGGAAGTCCAGTTATACATGTAAGTCAGCCTTTTTTTTAGATTGTTGTTTTTCAGTTTGAGTAATTTCTATTGACTTGTCTTCAAGTTCGTTGATACTTTCCTCTTTTCTGTCTAATTTATTAATTCCATCAAAAATATTATTCATCTCTATTGTGTACTTTTTCATTCCTAGCATTTCTCTTTGCCTTTTTTTTTTTAATAGCTTCTATCTCTCTACTAAGATTCTCCAACTATTCATGCAGATTAACTAGACCTATTAGACCCTTTAATATATTTATTAACGTTATTTTCAAGTCTGTCTGATAATCTAGAATCTGGGCTGTATCTGTATCTCATATTGGCTGTGTCTTCTCTTGATGTTGTATCATATTTCTCGTTTCTTCGCATGCCTTGTAATTCTTGATGTAATCCCAGACAGTTTGAGTAAAGGAACAGTAGAGCTTAAAGCAAATAAAATTTACACACAGAAAAGGGAACACTTTTTTCTCTGTCAGGCCGTTAGTCTGGTGCATTGAGTCAATGTAGTTCGTAGTTGAGCTGGACCTGGGCTTTGTTGTTCTTGGTTTAGGTGAATTCAATTCACCACATCCATCAAATTGTTTGAGAGTAAGTTTTTCCCCACATACATACAACCCAATCGCTTCAACCTTATTTGCTAAAAATACTTTCTTTTCCCCACTGAATTAGCTTGGCACCTTGATCAAAATTAATAGCCTGTATATATGTGGGTCTGTTTCTCAGTTCTCAGTTTTGTTCCATTTATCTATTTGGCTGTCTTTATGCTGATACCATAATATCATTTCCACATATGACATCTTACAGTGGCCCTGTTTGCTATGGAACATTTTGTAATTTACTAGAGCTTTATAACACATTGTAAAATCAGGTAATGCAAGCCCTCTAACTTTGTTTTTAACCTGCAAGATTATTTTGGCTATTCTAGACCTTTTGTGTTTCCATGTTAATTTTAGAACCAGCTGGTCAATTTCTAAAAAAAAGTCTGCTTGTATTTGGATTGGAATTGCATTGAATCTCTATGTCAGTTTGGGTCAAAAGGATATATTAACAGTATTGAGCTTCAGTTCATAAATATGGCATATTAATGAACCTGTTTTTTCACATTTACCATATTGAAGCTATTGTGTATGTCATGTGCTGATAAAAACCTTCTGACTTATCTATAGGTAAAAATGGAGCCTTGGTAATGCAGTGGTTAAGACCTTGGCTGCTAACTAAAAGGTCAGCACTTCAAATCCACTAGCCGCTCATTGGAAACTCTATGGGGTGGTTCTCCTATGTCCTGTAGGGTTGCTAGGAGTTGGAATCAACTCAACAGCAATGAGTTTGATTTGGTAAAAATAGAAAAGAGTCTGAACAGCTCTCTCTCTTTTTCTTTTCTCAGCCTAGAGTCAACTTCATGAGCTGAAGTTTAAGCTAAGTTCTCTGACTTTAGTTTACAAATGCTTTTAAAATTGGGTCAAATACTTGTGTTGTTAGGCAGCGGGCTCAAAATATGGCTTCATTAAGAAGTACATTAGCATACCCACAATTAGTCCCTCAATGGGACCCTGACACGGCAAATTACATAACCTTCCCCCCCGCCCCCGCCAACTTCTTCCAGTGATGTTGATATGCAGCCATTATTGACACGGTGCGTGGTTAGGAGCGTTCTACCATGTGTCATTCAGTGGACTCCCCTCAAACATAAAGGGTCAATGTTACCTGGTTCTTCTAGTACTTTGACTCTTCGACAATGCCTGAAGGTCCTTAGTGCAGGTCACAATTTAGATTCTAGTTTACGTACCTGATCAAACTTGATAACCAACTGCTAACTCCCTTTTTGAAGTGGTTCATTCCTGGCTCTGTCTTTGCCAACTCTTACTCAGGATCTTTCCCTGGTATCTGATCTCAGTTCTGCCTCATTCTTATATGTTGACATCTTGGAGTGATTATGCTTCCTGTGGAATATGGAAGAAATTGGAATGTTCTCTCAAATATGGAGAAATGTGCATGTTTTAAATCTAGATCTAAACCAATATTCAAATATTTGAAAAAACTGCTAGGTAATTGGCTTAACTTCTCATTTTATAGATACGGCTAAAAACTCAAAGAATAAGGTAAGATCATAAGGGAACTGTCGTCCTTGTACTATCCTTTGAGGTAGGTACCATTTTACAGATAAGCAAATGGGCTTAGAGAAGTAAGTTGTTGAAGGTCACAGAACACTACTGAGAGTCTGAATCAGAATTTAACCCCATGCTGCCTAACTCTGGAGCTCATGTACTTAATCAGCCTCCCTAGTTCACAGCTAATCTCAAAGATCAGAGATTCTGAGCCTGCTACACGATTCAGCTTGAGGGTTCCAATGCTGGCTGTGATTAGAGTCATCTGGAAAATGCCAGAAATTCTGATTTATTGTTTCCAACCATTGGTATTTAATTAACCCCCCTCCCACTTCTGCCAGTGATTCTGATATGCAGCCACTGTTGACACCCTGTGTGGTTAGGAGCATTGTACCATGTGTCATTCAGGGCACTCACCTCAAACATAGAGGGTCATGCAGAAGCCTATTGACCTTTACAGTTTCGTAAATATAACAGTACTTTAATCATGTAATAACTATAATATGCTTATAATAAAAATTGTTGTTGTTAGGTGCTGTCGAGTCAATTTCAGCCTATTAAAGAATAATAGAGTATTCCCTTGCAGTGTGCCCCATAACATTAAGCACGGGAAGCAGCTGGGGTGAGACAGGATTTTTGTGGGTCACTATCTTAACTTTGTGTGATGGGGAAAGCGCGGGAATTGAGGACAATGCGAGGCCCTGAGAGCCCTTGTGGTACAATGGTTAAGCACTCAGTTGCTAACCAAAAGGTTGGCATTTCGAACATACCCAGCAGCTCCCTGGGAGTTAGACCTGGTGATCTGCTTCTATAAAGATTACAGCCTAGGAAACCCTATGGGGGTAGTTCTACTCTGTAACATGGAGTCACTCTGAGTCAAAAATTGACTCGATGGCAACTAACAGCAAGAACTTGCAAGCTATCTCAGCTAGTATTATTAAGGTGCTGCTCATGAGTAACCTTACGGAAGTTGCCAGATTAGAGGATGGTCATTTTCCTACAGTGTTTGAACTATTCTCAAGTAGTGCCTAATATTCATAGCATCCTCAAAGTAAATTTTCAAGATAGGTATAAATGAATGAAATAATAATAGGAGGATAATCAAATGTTTTTATTTTCAATTCTCATTAAAATATTTCAAACCAGTTGCAGGAGTGGGGCTTTTTATCCTAATGTTAAATCTAGTTCTGTGCTAATCCCTGGGTGTTGCGAATGGTTAAGTGCTCGACTATTAGCCAAAATGTTAGTAGTTTGAACCCACCCAGAGGTAACTTGGAAGACAGGCCTGGTGATCTCCTTCGGAAAGGTCACAGCCTTGAAAACCCTATGGAGCTGTTCTACTCTGTGCACATATGGTGACATGACCGAATCAACTCAATGACAGTTAATAATAACAATGTAACATAGGCAAGTTCAGAAATGCAAATCATTAAAGAAAGACACATGAAGTATCTAGAAGCCAACTTAAAATTGTGCCGGTTTTAAAGAGCACTTGCCAGCAAAAAGCATATGGAGCTATTTTGTAGCAAACAGTTGTTGATGCTAGACTGGGGGAGAGATACTGTTAATAGCCATTCCACATGTGCTGAGGAAGAATGTCCTTTTTCTACAGGATAACTCCTATGGTAATAACACTACAAAGTGAAAGGAACGTATTCCTAGAACATCTTTCTTTTAAAAATAGCTCTTTCTACACAACACTTTGCCGCATAAAAACAAATGTTTTCTTATATCCCTAGTCTGGTAGAAGCTTTTTAAAGAAAATGTACATTTTTCATAGTAGGCTCTCACAGTTCCCTGGCACAGTTTGGGCAGAAATACCTTAATTTGGAAGTCGATAGAATCACAATTTTAAAACACATCACTTGGTTCTTTTTTTTTTTTTACGCATTAAATTAAGAAAATGTATTAAAGAAATTGAAATAAGGCTTTCTTCCTCATTGAAATAAGGTTTCTTAGCATGGTGAGGATACTTAGAGTGTGTATCTCAGTAGCTGCGTGGCATGATAAGAAAGGAAAAAACCATTAGTATCTTAAACATTATTAATGTCTTTAGGTAATGATGTTTTACTTTGATATTACTTAAATATTTGGCCGTGGTGATGTCTTACTTTGATATTACTTAAATATTTGGCCGTGGTTTCACATATAGAATTCTGTTTCATATTCCTAAGAAATCTGAAAGGTTATGGTTAGAATGATATAAAGGTAGCAGCTGGTACTGGGTATGTTTCTTATGTTTGAACCCAGCTGGATCCAAGAAGGAGCAAGGGAAACATCAAGGTTCAGCTTAAACTGGAGATCAGTGGTCCAGGGACTTTACTGTTTCAGATCAGGATGTCAGTAAGGTCAGAATGGACCAGCAGATTGCACAGGCTTGGAGTGGAGGTCAATGGACAGTATAGTACAGTAAAGTAATCATGAGCTAGACTCACTAAAACGAGCTCATTCCCAGAATGGTGGCTGCTTAGTTAAGTCTGATGGTGAACTGAGACTGGCAGGTGTGGGAAAATTGGCTACAGCTGTTACAGTCAGTGGTCTCAGGAGCAGTGGCTGCAGGTGGAGTCCTAATCGTGTTTGGAGAACTTTGGAGCCCTAGTTAATTTATCTATCACTGAGCCACCATGTAGCACTGAAAACGGTGCTCTATTAATTTTTTATTGATTTGAAAATAGTATAGAAATGCTACGAGTCGGAATCCACTGGACGGCAGCAGGTTTGGTTTTTTTTTTTTTTTTTTGATAGAAATGCTTAACAGAGCCCTGGTGGCTCAGTGGTTAAAGTGCTTAGCTGCTAACCTAAAGGTCAGCTGTTCGAACCCAGCAGCCTATCTTCGGGAGAGATGTGGCAGTCTGCGTCCCTAAAGATTTACAGCCTTGAAAACCCTGTTGGGCAGTTCTGCTCTGTCCTGTAGGGTCGTTATGAATCAGAATCAACTCAATGGCAATGAGTTTGGTTTTCTTTGTGTGTGTTGATAAATCTGGACAGTCTTACTCTACATTTAATGCCTCCATGCCTTCTTAACTGATTTGCACAAAATCTCTTTCCAGCCTCTGTTCCTCTACCTTGCTCTCCAGTCTGTCCATGAGCCACTTCAGGTCCCTGAAGAATATTTGAAGCCCTATGACTTTATCGAAGATAAGAACAGGCGTCACTATGCTGGAATGGTGTCACTTATGGATGAAGCAGTGGGAAATGTCACCGCAGCCTTAAAAAAACGTGGGCTCTGGGACAACACAGTATTCATCTTCTCCACAGGTAAGTCTGTCAAAAGGGAAATCATCTCCTGGCAAAGCCTCAGACATAGTGTTCGATAAACAGAATGAAGACAAATTGGAGCATTTAGCAGTTCCTTATTAAAATAAATGCTAACTGCAATGGTGGAGACATGACCGAAAGATGTGCCTAGGCAAAAGAATTGTAGGCTTTCCCTGCCCCCTTCCTTCAGATATCAAAATATTCTGGGAGTTTGCTTAAAAAACAAGAGTTCACTAGCTGAGTACATATGAGTGTATGTCATTCATATGCGGAAATACAGCTGGGTAGCGAGTCCCTGGAGTGGTTGTTCTCTGCTCTCTCTACAGCTCAAGCATCCTCTATGAAGATGACTTGTGCTGACTAGCTAGGCTTTTGTATCAGTGCTCAGAGATTGATTATGACATTATGAAGACAGATAAGAAATGCGGCCATTTAAACCCAGGCTAGGGTCTACAAGAATATATTTTTTAATATTGATTGTTTTCTGACAATAAAAGTCATACTTGTTCATTATAGAAAATACAGAAAAGACTAAGAAGGAAAGAAAATTCATAATCTCACACCCAGAGATAACTCTTTAAAAGCATTTTCGTTATGCAATGCCATTTTGATTCCTGTTTCCTTACATATGTAACTTCTTTTCTTCTCATTGAACACAGTTTTCTAAATTTTAACCATGATGTGCTTGGGGTATAGATTTTAGCTTATTCATTTGCTGAACACTCAGAGAGCATTTTCTGTCTGAAAATGCAGATCTTCCAAAATTCTTTGGCCTTGTCTATCATTTTCCGCCTATTCTTTCTTTTCGGAACTCCTGTTAGTTCAGTGTTGGATTGATTTTCTAAGATTCTCTTTTTTTTTGTTTTTTCCTTTCCTATTTTCTTCTTCTGTTTGGGAAATTTCCATGACATTGTTTTGTAATTTTTCTATTGAAAGAACTCTTCTTGTTTTCTAGTAATTCTGTTTTTGTAACATTCTGTTCTTATTTTATAGATATAATAACTTATTTTTCCAGTGCTTGTGCCCTTTACTGTTAATTATATATGTGTGTCCATGTATGTACATGTGTATACATATTGATAATACAAATATATTTATATGCATACGTATGTGTGTGTACATATACACATATAAACTAAACCCGTTGCTGTCGAGTCAATTCCGACTCACAGCCACCCTACAGGACAGAGTAGAACTGTCCCATATGGTTTCCAAGGAGTGGCTGGTGGATTCGAACTGCTGACCTTTTGGTTAGCAGCCAAGCTCTTAACTGCTGCACCACCAGGGCTCCTTTATGTATATTTTATAAGTTTGCCTGCATTTCCAACGATGTATCTCTTCCTTCCAAGTTCTTTTATATCTGCCAGTTTGTGTCTTTGTTTTGGTCTGTCTTTCATTTTGGAAGCTTCCTCATCTCCCTAGTGATCCTCAACTACAACCTAAAAAGTTGATTGGAAGCTTCAAGTGTGAGGTCAGCCTAATTGTCTGGTGAATTTCACTGTAAAGTGACTATGCAGGGGCATGAGCAAGCATGTTTTTCTTTTGAGAGACATTTTGTTTTGTTTGCTTTTCTTTTCATCGGGCATGGTCATTGAAACTAGCATTTATTGATGCTTACTATACAGGAATTAGTTCAATTAACTCTCACAATAATTCTCTGGATACCATTATTATCCATCTTTCGTATGGGTAACCGAAGCACAGAGAGGCTCAGTAACTTGCCCAAGGTCACATAGCTCCTAAGTAGCAGAGCCAGGGTTCAGTCTTTCTGGCTCCATGGAAGTATCCTGCCTCTGAGAGACTGATCTACATTTTTTTTATGGACGCTAACGTTACCGTAGAGCTTTCTTTGTCTAGCCTGATAAGCCTTGTTCAGTTGGTTTAGTGAGCAGTACAAATGTTGTAATTTTCTAAGTGTGCCCTGCTGTGAAAAGACTGAATATAAAAAGAAATTTTTCTCCCAAAACTTACCTTTCAGAAAAGAGGGAAATATACTGATATTCTAAAATGTCTCATATTCTGAGAATCTTTCTCAATTTACTTTATTCTTAACAACCTAATATAGCACTTTAATCAGTGCTGGTATTGAAGAGGTCACTAGAGGGAGTCAATAAAATAGGAGGCAAGACATAACACTGATAAAATAATTACTTCTGGGATATGACCTCACAATTGCAAGAATTGGAAATCATAAGCTTATTAAAAAAAAAAAAAAAAAAAGCATTTGTTTTTGAAATAACGATTCTGTAGTTTCAGGACAAATGATTCCCTAAAATGAAATCATATGTGAGTTAATATGCAGATTAAAAAGTATTCAGAGGAACAGAGTAGCAGGGGTGAGGGTCTGGGGAGCATGGTTTCAGGGGACATCTAGGTCAATTGGCATAACAAAGTTTATTAAGAAAATGTTCTGCATCCCACTTTGGTGAGTGGCATCTGGGGTCTTAAAAGCTAGCCAGCGGCCATCTAAGGTGCATCAATTGGTCCCAACCCACCAGGATCAAAGGAGAATGAAGAACAACAAAGACACCAGGAAAATATTAGCCCAAGAGACCACATAAACCAGAGACTCCCATCAGCCTAAGGCCAGAAGAACTAGATGGCTGTTGGCTACCATCAGTGACCACCCTGCTAGGGAACACAACAGAGAATCCCGGCCTGAGCAGGAGAAAAGTAGGGTGCAGAACTCAAATTCTAGTAAAAAGACCAGACCTAATGGTCTGACTGGGACTGAAGGAACCTCAGAGGATATGGCCCCCAGACTCTCTGTTAACCCAGAACTAAAACCATTCCTGAAGCCAACTCTTCAGACAAAGATTAGATTGGACTATATAAGACATAAAATGATACCTGGGAAGAGTGTGCTTCTTAGTTCAAGTAGATACATGAGACTAAATGGGCAGCTCCTGCCTGGAGGCAAAATGAAAAGGCAGAAGGGGACAGGAGCTGGTTGAATGGACGCGGGAAATACAGGATGGAAAGGAGGAGCGTGCTGTCACATTATAGGGAGAGCAACTAGCGTCACATAACAAGGTGTGTATAAGTTTTTGTATAAGAAACTGATGTGAGCAGTGAACTTTCACTTAAAGCACAGTAAAAAAAAAAAAAAATTACTCAGAAGTGAAGACGGGATACACTGGAAAACAGTGCAGAATGTCTCAGAGTGGCTCCTGTGACAACAGACAGATAAATTGTATCAAGACTGCAAGGGGAAGAGGTGGAATAAATTTTTTCATATGTGACAATGGAAAAAAAATCCAGTATTTTAAAATCAATGTATTATTCTGTGTTTTCAAATACATAACTATATATTTTTAAATAGGTATTTGAGTATTTTATATACATCCATAAAATAATACTCATGCAAATTGGAAAAAATTTTTTGGAACTTCTCACTGGGAAAATGGAAATTGCTTTAGATTAAGGTTGTCTTATATTCTGGCACTATGATATATTAATAAATTAATCTGGGACCGTCTTTGCATTGTTGGAATAAATCCAACTTGATCATGTGGATGTATTTTATTGTTCTACTGATTTCAGTTTGCTAGTGTTTTATTTAGGATTTTTGCACCAACTCCTAAGTTTAAGTGGGGTTGGTGATTTCTTTTCCATCTTTGTCAGGTGTTGTTGTCTTGGTTGTGCTCACTTCATAGAATAATTTGGGTGGTTTTTCATCTTTTCCTGTGTTTTGGAACAGCTTACAGATGTTTGAAAGACCTCCCTGATTAAGCTGTTCCCTGGAACCTTTTTATGGAGTTAATTATTATTATTATTTTAATTATCTCCATAGCTTAAATTTTTTGCTAAATTAAAATATTTTAAAATTAATTTTGCCTGAAATAAAGTGAGGCCTTTGATCTTCATACAGAGATTATTTTTCACTCCAGCAAGTTTTCCTTGTTCATATTTTAGCTTATTACTTTTGTTCTGCTCAAAAATATCTTTAATTAATAGGTTGAACCTCTGATTCAGCTTTTCTCTCATCATTTTCAGTTTTTGCCCTTTCCCTTAGCCTCCTAGGGCTCCACCACATTACCAGTTTGTTTGTTTTTTCTTTTGCAGTTTTAATCCTGCTCTTTAGTGTCTCCAGTGTAGATTATTACTGATTGTATTTTTAGTTTCTTTGTAATTCTTTCTTCAGTCAGTTCCCTTTTCTTCTAAGCTTTTTATTAATAAGAGTGGTTACCTTTTATTGGAGTTCCTTCTTGGTACAAAGGGTAAACTTACTGAGCTGCTAATCGAAAGGTTGGAGGTTTGAGCACACCCAGAGGTGCCTAAGAAGAAAGGCCTGGTAACCCACTGCCCCCAAATTAGACATTGAAAGCCTTATGGGTCACAGCTCTATTTGGATACACTGGGGGTTACCATGAGTCAGTATAGCAACGGTTTAATGTTTTATTAAATATTTACTGCGTGCCTGAACCTTGTCCTCGTGTGTTTCCTATCCTTTCTCATCTCGATCATGTTGTAAGCATTTGCTCAGTGTAACCTTCTGAGATCGGTATCTATCCCCATTTTTGCAAATGGAGAAACACAGTTAAGGAGCTTTGGTGACTTGTCCAAAGCCACACACCTGGTGAATAGAAGAGCTAGAATTCAAACCAGATCAATCCTGAGGTCAGCACCTGTTAAGCACTAATCATTTGTGCTTTTGTGTCTCGTCATCTTTTCCTTTTATCTCATTCTGTTGTCCCTTGTCTCTACTTCGGCTTCTCCAGTTCCGCTCACAGAACCCATGCTTCTCCTGAGCTTGTGTGAATAGAACTTTTCTAGATCTTCATTTTTCATTGTAAATAATTACCAGCTATCTACTTTCCCTGTGAGTATAAGTGATCTTGCCAGACAGAGCACACACTGGTCTCTTGGGCTCTAGTCACTGTTTCCTGGTTGAATTCCTTTTTACATCTGTAGCTTGAAGTCAAGTTGATGCACACATATAACTCACTCAATTCCCAATGGCTTTCAGACGTTGTTGTTGTTGTTAGGTGCTGTCCAGTTGATCACGAACCATAGCGTCCATATGCACGAGGAATGAAACACCGCCCTGTCCCGCACCATCCTCACAATCATTGCTGTATTTGAGCCCGTTATTGCAGCCATTGTGTCGGTCCGTCTTGTTGAGGGTCTTCCTCTTTTTCACTGACCCTCTATTTTACCAAGCATGAAGTCCTTCTCCAGGGACTGGTCCCTCCTGATAATATGTCCAAAGTATGTGAGACAAAGTTTCGCCATCCTTGCTTCTACCAACCTTTCTGGTTATACTTCTTCCGAGACGGATTTGTTTATATTTCTGGAAGTCCATGGTATATTCAATATTCTTCACCAACACCATAATTCAAAGACATCACTTCTACTTTGGTCTTCCTTCTTCAGTGTCCATCCCTGGCATACATATAAGGCAATCGAAAACACCATGGCTCGGGTCAGGCACACCTTAGCCCTTAAAGTGACATCTTTGCTTTTTAACACTTTAAAGAGATCTCTTACAGCAAATTTGCCCAATGCAGCAGCCGATTTGCCCAATGGAATGCATCGTCTGATTTCTTGACTGCTGCTTCCATGGGCATTGATTGTGGATCCATGTCACATGAAATCTTGTACAACTTCAATCTTTTCTCCATTTCTCATGATGCTGATTTTTGGTCCAGCTGTGAGGTTTTTTGTTCTCTTTCTTTTTTTTTTTTTATTGTACTTTAGGCGAAAGTTTACAGCTCAAGTTAATTTCTCATACAAAATTTTATACATGTATTGTCATGGGACAGTAGTTGCAGTCCCTACAATGTGACAGCACACTTCCCCTTTCCATCCCAATTTCCCATGTCCATCCAACCAGTTCCCGTCCCTTCCTGCCTTCTCATGCCACCTCCCGACGGGAACCACCCATTTGGTCTCGTGTATCTGCTTGAACTAAGAAGCACACTCTTCACAAGTATTATATTTTATAGTCCAGTTTAACCTTTGTCTGAAGAGTGGCCTTAAGGAATGGTTTTAGCTCTGGGTTAGCATGGCGTCTGGGGGCCATGACTTCAGGGGTTCCTCCAGTCTCAGTCAGACCATTAAGTCCGGGTTGTTTTTTTTTTTTTTTATGTGATTTTGAGTTCTGTTCCACAATTTTCTCCTGGTTCAGCACGGACTCTCTGTTATGTTCCCTGCCAGGGAGGTCTTCTTCTGGTCTCAGGCTGATGGAGTTTCTGGTTTATATAGCCCTTTCTGTCTCTTGGGCTAATATTTTCCTTGTGTCTTTGGTATTCTCCATTCTTCTGTGCTCCAAGTGGGTTGTGACCAACTGATGCATCTTAGATGGCTGCTTGCAAGCTTTTAAGACCCCAGACGCCACTCATCAAAGTGGGATGCAGAACATTTTCTTAATAAACTTTGTTATGCCCATTGACCTAGATGTCCCCTGAAACCATGGCCCCCAAGCCCCAGCCACTCTGTCCCTTGAAGTGTTTGGTTGTGTTCAGGAAACTTTTTAGCTTTTGGCTTAGTCCAGTTGCGCTAACTTCCTCCGTATTGTGTGTTGTCCTTCCCTTTACCCAAGATGGTTCTTGTCTACTATCTCGTTAGTGAGTTCCCCTCTCTCTTCTTCCCCACCCTCGTAACCATCAAAGAATGTTTCCTTCTGTGTCTAAACCTTTTCTTGAGTTCTTGTAATAGTGGTCTCATACAATATTTGTCCTTTTTTGACTAATTTCACTCAGTATAATGACCTCTGGAGTCATCCATGTTGTGAGATGTTTCATGGATTTTCCATTGTTCTTTGTCATCGGGTAGTATTCCATTGTGTATATGCACCATAATTTTGTTTATCCATTGGATTTTTGTTTTCATTATGTTAAGGTGTAATCCATACTTAAGGCTGTGGTCTCTAATCTTCTTCAGTCAGTGCTTCAAGTCCTCTCACTTCCAGCAAGCCAGGTTGTGTCCCCTGCATATCACAGGTTGTTAGTGAACCTTCCTTCAATCCTGATGCACGTTCTTCATCATATAGTCCAGCTTCTCGGATTATTTGTTCAGTGTACAGATTGACTAAGGTGAAATGATACAACCCTGGTGCATACCTTTCCTGACATTAAACCACACAGTATCCCCTTGTTCTGTTTAAATGACTGCCTCTTGGTCTAAGTACAGGCTCCTCATGAGCACAATTAAATGTTTTGGAATTACCATTCTTTGCAATATTATTCATAATTTGTTTTGATCCACACAGTTCAATGCCTTTATATAGTCAATAAAATACAGGTAAACATCTTTCTGGTATTCTCTGCTTTCAGCTATGATCATGTGACATCAGCAATGATGTCCCTCGTTCCACATCCTCTTTTGAATCTGCTTTGAAGTTCTCAACGGTTCTCTGTCGGTGTACCGTTGTAACCACTTTTGAATGATCTTTAGCAAAATTTTACTTGCATGTGATATTATTGATATGGTTTGATAATTTCCACATTCTGTTGGGTCTCCTTTCTTTGGAATGGGTACAAATATAGATCTCTTATAGTTGGTTGGCCAGGTGGGTGTCTTCCAAATTTCTTGGCATAGACAAGTAAGCACTTCCAGTGCTGCGTCCATTTGTGGACACATCTCAGTTGGTATCCTGTCAGTTCCTGGAGCCTTGTTTTTCGCCAATGCCTTCAGTGCAGCTTGGACCTCTTCTTTCAGTACCGTCGGTTCTTGATAATATGCTACCTCCAGAAATGGCTGAACGTCAACCAGTTCTTTTTGAAGAAGACTAATTTCATCTTCTTTTGATACTTCCTGTGTCATTTAATATTTTCCCCATAGAATCCTTCAGTATTGCAACTCGAGGTTGAAATTTTTTCTTCAGTTCTTTCAGCTTGAACAATGCTGAGCGTATTCTTCCTTTTTCGTTTTCTATCTCCAGGTCTTTTTGCACATTTCATTATAATATTTTACTTTGTCTTCTCGAGCCACACTTTGAAGTCTTCTGTTCAGCTCTTTTACTTCATTATCTCTTCCTTTCACTTTAGCTACTCTATGTTTAAGAGCATTACCAAACCAAAAAACCAAACCCAGTGCCGTCAAGTCGATTCCAACTTATAGTGACCCTATAGGACAGAGTAGAACTGTTGTAGAACTGTCCCATAGAGTTTCCAAGGAGCTCCTGGCAGATTCAAACTGCTGACCATTTGGTTAGCAGCCGTAGCACTTAACCACTACGCCACCAGGGTTTCCTCAAAAGTATTAAGTCTTCTATATTTTACTGAACACCATTGACGTAATTGACATTTTCTTGTCTTTTGGCTACCCCTTTCCTTTATTTATTTGCTACCTGGTTCTTTGACATGCTAAAACAACTTTAGCATGCCCAGTAACCAGTCTCTTCCTATATCCAGACTTTCAGGGCTTTACATTTGGGGACATTCCCAGGATGCAGTGTGTCCCACTGCTAGACCTTTTTCTTCCCCTTCTCATTGTTTTCTGGGAGTTGTAGTCTCTATCTGCACATAGAAAGTTGAGGAGGTAATAATTCTCTGGTCACCTCAAATTTAGCACCGTACCCTCCCAGTCTGTAGATCAAAGGCTATATCCTTCAGTATGGGTTACATGTCAACATAAAGGAAACAAAAATCCTCACAACTGGACCAAAAATCAACATCCTGAGAAATGGAGAAAATATTGAAGTTGTCAAGGATTTCATTTTACTTGGATCCACAATCAATGCCCATGGAAGCGGCAGTCAAGAACTCAAATGACACATTGCACTAGGCAAATCTACAAAAGACCTCTTTAAAGTATTAAAAAGCAAAGATGTTACTTTGAGGACTAAGTTGCACCTAACCCAAGCCATGGAGTTTTCAGTCACCATGTATGCATGTGAAAGAAGAAGAATTCATACCTTGAAATCGTGGTATTGGCAAAGAATGTTGACTATACTATGGACTTCCAGAAGAACAAACAAATCTGTCTTGCAATAAGTGCAGTCAGAATGCTCCTTGGAAGAGAGGATGGTGAGACTTTGTCTCATGTACTTTGGACATGTTATTAGGAGGGATCAGTCCTGCAGAAGGACATCATGCTTGGTAAAATAGAGGGTCAGCAAAAAAAAAGGAAAGACCCTCAACAAGATAGATTGGCACAGTGGCTGCAACCATACATACACACACACACACACACATAGCAAAGATCGTGAGGATGGCACAGGACCAGGCAGTGTTTCATTCTGCTGTTCATTATGAGTGGGAACTGACTCGAAGACACCTAATAACAACCTCTAAAGCTGTCTTCCTGCCTCTTTTTAGGTGGGCACTTTTGATAGATGTCATGAGGCAAAGCAGGGTGGGCCAGCCTTTATTTCATTAGCCCAGCTTCTTTGGCCATACAGTCTGTGAAAATCTCTCCAAGATTCTGCAGTATAGGTTGTCTGCCAGTCTTAGTTCCTCATGTTGTATGGGTTTTCATCTTTTTCTGTGTCTTTGTTGTTTTAGCAGGATATTGGTTAAGAGAAGCAGTACCAGGGGCTGCTAGGATGACATCATTTTAACCTGGATCTCCACAGCTGATCTTTATATTTGCTAAACTCCAGGAATTTGCACAGAAATCTGACCCTGACTAAAATGAACTAAAATTAGAGCCAACCCTTGGGCAACTAGATCATGAATTAAAATTGGGAAGACTAATTCTAAAACCTTGAAGAGAAACAGTGAACTGATTTAAGTTGGGATAGATTGATCCCAACATATTATATGCAGTCGTTTTTTAGTTTACATTAACTCTTATCAGAATAACAAATGAAAAACTAAACTTGCAGTTCTTTCTCCAGAGACATTTTCTGTGTTTATTGACAATTTCATTGCCTGAAGTAGAATTTAGTAATGTGCTATAATAATGTGATTAAAACCCAAGGAAACAGGACCTGGATCTGGCAGGTCATAGGGCAGTGATTCACTTTTTTGAGTTTTCTCACTTTACTTCACTCAGCATTGCTCTTCTTTAAAAGTGTAAAAATACTGGATGCATTGAGAACATGGCTTCCAAGCAAATGAATGTTGAATCCATTAAGTACAGAAAACCCAGAAATAAACTAGCCTGTTGGTATTGGACTTATATTTAGTGAAAGGGAGAGGCAAAGGCATATATTTTAGGTTTTGATGTTTGGGAAAATTGTTTTTTTTTTTAAAGAAATATATCCCTTTTGTAATCTAAGAGAAATCCGTGAGACTTCTCATTCCTCATCACTTGTACCCATCATTTGAGTGCTGAAGGTGGTTGGTTATTCTCGGTGTGTCGTCTCAGGACGACCAGCAACAGTGGGGCATTAGTTAAAAATGCAGTTTCTCAGACATTACCACAGACCTACTGAATCAGAAACCTTGGGGTCAGGGCCCACAGATCTCCATTTTAACAAGAATCCAGGTGATGATTTTGCACACAAAAAAATTGAGAACCTCTCCTAAGGTAACTTTTATTCAGACCTTGGGAATTTACCTAATGAGGAATATATAGTACACACACACACACAAACATGCATGCATACACACTCACACACATATGTGACAGAAACCAAGTGAGTTTTGAAGTTCAGACTCTCCCAAGTAATTTCATTTTCATTTCATGAAGATGCACCCATTTCTAGACGTAAACTTCAAAAAACTAAGAAGAAAAATTTAAATTTCATTATTCTACTCTCTGTGCTCTTACTGCATATAAATTACAACCTTGATAGATTAGTGCCACTCTGCAATGCATTATTATTACCACTGTTACCGAATGTTGCCTGCCTTGTTACAAACATAATGCCGTGTTCTTTTATAAAAAGTTGACCCTTCTAATCCCTCTCTGGTAGGATATGATCAGAGATCAAGTTCCAGCTTTTGTACTAATTAGTTATGGAGACTTTAGTCTCAGTTTCATCATCTGTTCAAGGAAGCTTAGTTGATCAGCCATTTATTCACTCAGTCTTTCAGTGCAAATAAAAAGATAAATAGGACATCGTTCTAGCCTGTAGGAAATTCAAAGTTTAGTGAAGCAGACAAGTAAATTTATAATTATAACACAGCAGAAGAGTTCTATGATGCAGCCCAGGGTGCATCTGGGAGGCTTTCTGAGATTTAACGATGGTAATGAGTTGCCCAGATAAGTGGTGTGCAGGTGGAGAGGAGATTGGGGCAGTATTCTAAACTGTAAGAGAGCAGTAACATGGATAAAGGCAGAGAAAGCGGTTCTGTCTGTGGTTCAGTGTGGCTGGAGCCTAGAGTATAAGATGGGGAATGGTGAGATACCAGCTGGAGAGCATGACGTGTGAGCCGGATCAAAGAGGGCCTGTGTGCATGCAGGAAGGGATTGTGATGGCATGCTGAAGGCAGTCAGGAGGCATTGAAGGGTTTTAAGCAGGATCAGATTTTCATTTCAGAATTGGCATGGAGGATAGTTGGAGGCAGGCAGACAGTAAAGGGGGATGGGACGACAATGACTGTCTGAATAAAGGCAGAAGGAAAGTTGGTGGAGAGGAAAGGACAGATTTAAGAAATATGTAGGAGAGGTTGGATCAGCTGAACTCTTAAGAATTTTTGTTATTAGGAAAGTTGATGGTTCCGGAATTCTGTGGGTTTTTAATTTTGCTGATGTTGATGATAGCCTTAGATGGGGCCATCCATAATCTTGCTGTGGACCCTTCTGCTGGCAGTGGGATGCATTTGTAGAGAGCCGGAAAGACTGCAACCCATGGCCAGAGTGTCCATATAATCCTCAAAGCATTAGACCCAGAGTCTGTGGATCCATTGTCCACTTCAGACTGGGGAAGGAGGCATATGGAAATGTGTGAAATGGCTTTGGTTGTCACAGTAACTTGAAGACAAAGGGGCCATTTATTGGATTGGGACCGGGAATGCTTAGGCCAGCCTTGCTCCACAGAAGTGTCCTGTCCTAAACATCAGGAGCGCCAACATTGAGGAACACTTAATAGATAGTGTTCGATAGCATGTTCCTACTTAACCTAACAGGGCTAGTTATTACAGAACCTAAACTTTTAATGGTTATGATCTGAGCTTTCACAAAATTAAATGTATTTTATTAGCTCAAATAGAGTAATGAAGAGTCTTAACGAATTCCCCTAGATATTATGTTCCTTTCTCCCGTCCATGTAAAATTTTTGTAAAAACTGGTAATTGACAAATGGAGAATTCTTCTATGGCTTTAAATGTATGCAATTAGCAGACTTTTAAAGTATTAGAAATTCTGTGCCAAGAACAAATCTCACTAGGTTATTTGAACATGTGAGTTTCATTTTGACAAAGCTAAAGGAAAGCTGTTATGTGAATAAATCACACAGTAGGTCTACAATCTTTCTCTTTGCAATGTTCCCTTTATTTAATGCATCTGTCATAGAGGGTATCTTAGTTATCTAGTGCTGCTATAACAGAAATACCACAAGCGGATGACTTTATCAAACAGAAGTTTATTCTCTCATAGTCTAGGAGGCTAGAAGTCCAAATTCAGGATGCCAGTTCTAGGGGAAGGCTTTTTCTCTCTGCTGGCTCTGGAGGAAGGTCCTTGTCCTCAGTCTTCCTCAGGTCTAGTAGCTTCTCAGCACAGGTGCCTCGGGTCCAAAGATGGGCTCTGCTCCCAGCCCTGCTTTCTTGGTGGTATGAGGTCCCCCTGTCTTTCTGCTCGCTTCTCTTATGTCTCAAAAGAGATTGAGTTAAGACACAACCTAATCTTGTAGATTGAGTCCTGCCTTATTAACAGAGCTGTCGCTAATCCCACCTTATCAACATCATAGAAATAGGATTTACAACACACAGGGAAATCACATCGGATGACAAAATGGTACACAATCACACAATACTGGGAATCATGGCCTAGCCAAGTTGACACATACTTTTAGGGGGACACAATTCAAACCAGGACAGAGGGAGATAATAACACATTGCTCAAAACTGAGATTTAGAATGATTTTTTTCTGTAGCCAGGAGTCCCTGGGTGGCACAAATGCTTAAGCGTTTGGCCACTAACTGAATAGTTGGTGGTTCAAACCCACCCAGAGGTGCCTTGGAAGAAAGACCTGGTGATCTGCGTTTGAAAGATGACAGCCATTGATCTTTGGAGTAGAGTTCTACTACTATGGAGCGCAGTTCTACACCGACACATATGGGGTCTCTATGAGTCGAAATCTACTCAACGGCAACAAATTTTTGGATTTTCTCTAGCCAGAAGTCATCAATCCATTTCACTCTTCAGGCTTTATGTGTTAATGCCATGCTGAAAGCACGTTGGATTTAGAATTTTATTAGTAATAGGTAATAATGCGTATAGCTTTATTGATTATTTTGAGAGGAAAATAATAGCCAGTGCATTTTAAAGGCCTCTAGAACAAAGTCATGTCTTTGTATTCTCTGTGACAAACCATTGAATCCACAATCCTAAAGTCTAAGGCAAAAGAGATGTCTCAATCCCTGTGTTTATCAGATCGTCAACATTTAATTTTATTGCTTATTATATGCTGTTATATAATATAGCATTGTTGACATTATGAATGTTGTAGCGGGAAGGAGAAACATGAAATAATCGTTATTTTCACACGTCTGCAAGAGGACAGCACTGTGGCCTTTTCTTGAGTTTATAATTAATGGGAAATACAGATTGAACTGAGCATACTTATTGACTAAATTGCAGGATAAAAAGCTCAAAAAGCTTTCCAATGTGTTTCGGTTTACTTTTTCCTTTTCTCTTGCATTCCACTTTAAAGGTCACATTTAGCATGGTTCCATTTTTTATATCGTTCACTCCTTTCATAACTCATTGGAGTCGAAATTCCCTGTGAAGTCAAGGAATGCTGTGTTGGACAGGCGGCACTGGAGGGTACAGTGGAAGGAAAAGTAGATTCTAGGTGGAAATAATCACCTTGAAACTGTTGTCAAAACATGCAGAAGGGACTGAAGTGAAATCGGGTCACCAGAAACTGTCCAGTCAGTCCAGCGTGTTGCCGTTGAGTTGATTCCAACTCATAGCAACCTTATAGGACAGAGTAGAGCTGCCCCAGAGGATTTCCAAGGCTGTAATCGTTACAGAGCAGACTCCCACATCTGTCTCCTGCAGAGCAGCTGATGAGTTCAAACCACCAACCTTTTGGTTAGCAGCTGAGTGCTTAGCCACTGCACCACCAGGGGATGTGTATATTTATATTATATCACACCTGGTACCTAAATCTGCTATGTCCTAAATTGGTCAGGCCAATCAAATATTTAAAGGTATTAAATTCATTAAGACAGACTAATTGCTAAGTTGTGTCTGTGAACTTTGCCAACAAATGTTATTGGATGTGTTGCTGCTATTGTGTGCTGTTGAGTTGACTCATAGAGACCCTATGTGACAGAGTAGAGCTGCCCCATAGGGTTTTCTAGGCCGTAATTTTTACAGGTTTTCACCTGTGGCGTGGATGGTGGGTTTGAACTGCTGACCAAAAGGTCAGCAGCTGAGCGCTTAACCATTGCACCACCGGGGCTCCTTTTGTAACTGTTAAGACTCCTATTTGGACAGCTAGCCAGATCAGCCCTGTCTAAGCATAAAGAAATATGCAGGCCCTTTCAGACTTTAAGATACTCACTTAGGCTGGATTCTCTAGAGACACAAAACCAATGAAGCATATATATGTAGAGAGAGAGAGATTTATCTCAAGGAAATCGCTCAGGCAATTGTAGAGGCTGGCAAGTCCCAAGTCCATGTATCAATCATCAGGCTGGAGACTTCTCCTGACTCACATAGATGCAGGGACTGATGAACATAATAACCACAGGTCAGATGGCAGGCTGCTGGCTCACAGCTGTGAAGGCTGACCAATCCAAGATTGACAGGTAAGACAGCAGGCTGCTGACCCAAGTTCCAAGAACTGGAGGTCAGATGCTGATGAGCCGAATGCAGGATCCAGAGCAGAGCAAAAGCCAGTGAGCTTTACCAGAAAGTGCACATATATTGGATGCAGGCCACACCCCCAAGGAAACTCCCGTTCAACTGATTGGCTACTCACAGCAGATTCCATCACAGAGGTGATCTCATTATATCAGATCTCATGATGGAGGTGATTACATCATTACATGACTGCCAGACTACATCATAACTGCCAGACCACTAAGAATCATGGCCCAGCCAAGCTGACACACAAACTTAATGATCACAGATACTGTTTACTAGAGATGAACAAAATAGAATAATGAACTAATTAGAAAGCATCAGTGAGAAATCTCTTGATATGAGGGAGAGTGGTAGCTTCCCATGAGAGTAGAGGTTTGTTTATTTTGATTGAATCAAGTTCAGGGCAACTTGTCATTTTGTATTACTCCTACTCCGCCTCCCCCCCCCACACTTTTTTTAATGAGTCACATAGGACCTTATAAAATTATTTTATCTTGTAGAGGATGAATTTAAGACCCAAAGAGGGACTGGTTTTATAATACTCAGGAGGCAGAATACCTGTGTTTAACACCCAGCTCTGCCCCTGGCTACTTATGCAATGTTGGGTAAACTACTAAATCTCTCAGTGCCTCAGTTTCTTCACTGGAAAATGTGAAAAAAAATAGTGTCTACCTCACTGAGCTGTTGGGATTACAACAGTTTTTGACATATTGTCGTGGCTGTTAGCTGCTATCACGTCAGCCCCAACTCACAGCGAACTCATGCTCAGTGCTGCACCGTTACCATGATTGGTTGTGGATTAGACAGTTGTGATCCATAGAGTATTCGCTGGCTGATTTTTGGAAGTAGATCACCAGGCCTTTCTTCCCAGTCTGTCTTGGTCTGGATCTCCACTGAAACCTGTTCAGCATCATAGCAGCACACAAGTCTCCACTGATGAACAGGTGGTGGGTGCGCATGAGGTACCTTGGCCACGAAGTGAACCCGGATCTCCCACTGGGAAGGTAAGATGTTTTACTACTGAGCTGACAGTATGAAATCTGTGTTACGTTGTACAAAGTAATAGCTAACTGGCCAGAGGCAAAACCATTCTAACATTCTGGTCTCAAATTTGTTTTTTTTTTTTTTCATCATGTTACTCTTACCTAGCCATTTACTAATATGTATACCCATTCATTCATCCGTTCACTTTTTCAGTCATCAACTGAACACCTAGTACGGACCATACTCTCTGCTAGGCCCACAGGAAATAGCAGAAAATGAGGTTGACTGTCCATAGGGGAAATTTCCTAATTCAAGTAGTCCGTAAGTGAGCATCAGGAATGTAAAAAGTCTCCATCTTCAACTACTGAAGATGGCTGACATTCTGTAGCAATTATTTTGATGAACTTTTTGTTTACATATTTAGCATCCATCTTCTGAAAATATTAAGGAATTGTTTTCTTAAAGCAATCTTTTATTTTTAAGTGATTATTGAAAATGCCTTATGCTTTGGGAACCTGTTTTCCGCTCTGATGTTTCTTCTTTTCCTATACTCTTTGTTTTGTCTAAATTGGAGGTAATCATGGAAGATAATGGTCGTGATTTGGGAGTTTTTTCTACCATTAATTATTGGAGTAGCAAAGTTGAAATTCTGCTTTTAATTCAATACTTTTTTCTTGAAAAACTTATGACATATTAAATAATCAAAAATTGAATGTAGTTCTTAAAGGTCATTTTGTTTGGTGTTATGAATGATAGTTGAGCAAATACTACTAGAAAAACTAGAATTTTGATTAAGCTTTTCTGTCTTGTATTATTTAATTTTTATAGGTATTTATCGTTTCATTAGGATATATTTCTTCCTAAATTTATCTAGCTGCCACACTTTCTCATATTAACTGTTAATTCATTTTCCTATTTTTAAAGCAATTTGAAAGTTCTTAAATACATATATGTGTATGACATTGTAGTATGAACAGTCATTAATTGAAGTGTTTTACTCTTGCAGTAAGAAATGTCTGTACTTCGATTATAACTGCTACATATAAAGCACATAAGGTTTTTTCACCCCAAATGACATCTAGAATATACTTGAAAGAGATTGCTTGGATATTAATAAAAGCCCCAAATAATGCACCTCTTTTGTTTTACTAATGTAGTTACACTGATTAGTTATGAGGGAAAGTTAAACAATCACACCATTATTGCTCATATTCAAGTTCAAGGATGAAAGAAATGACATAGCAGTGGGCCTTTGGCTCTTTGGCTTTTAAGGGGTTAATGGAGAACTCAAGCAACAGATTTGACTGCTATTGAGGCCAAATCCGTACTTACTATATTTATTTTTTACTCTAATATTGTTAATGATTATTTTTTATCTTCCTATTTCGGGTACCTAGTCCACTTTAAAAAAAGACTTCAAAAAATCCATTGGAGCACTCTTGGAATACATAAAAATTTTCTGCTTTTTAAAATCTAATTTGATTTGCGAGGCTAACCCAAAATGCTCCGGACACATTTCTTATCCAGAACTTTAATGTCATTTGATTTCTCTGCCATGATAATTTGTTATTTTATTTAAATAGTGTAAAATATTATACTTAGGATATGACTACCTTCCCAGGTTTAGATAAATGGTAGTAGTAAATTTATCTGTAGCTGAATTTTGGGGGTATAGTTCAATTATGCACCACTCATCTGTCAGTTTGTCGTACTGTGGTAGTTGTCTGTTGCTGTGACAGAAGCTATGCCATCCAGTATTTCAAATGCCAGCAGGGTCACACATGGTGGATAGGTTTCAGCAGAGCTTCCAGACTAATGCAGACGGGGAAGAAGGACCTGGCCATCTACTTCTGAAAAAGTTGGCCAGTGAAAATCTTATGCATAGCAGTGGAGCATGGTCTGATATACTGCTTGAGGATGAGCCCCTCAGGTTGGAAGGCACTCAAAATACAACTGAAGAAGAGCTACCTCCTCATAGTAGAGTCAACCTTAATGACATACATGAAGTAAAGCTTTCGAAACTTATTTTGCTGACGTTTTGACTGAAAATGAGAAAAAAGAGCTGCAAACATCCATTGATAATCAGAATGTGGCTTGTGCGAAGTAAGAATCTAGGAAAATTGGAAGTCATCAAAAATGAAATGAAACTCTTGAAGATCAATATCCTAGGCATTAGTGAGTTGCAATTGACGGGTATTGGCCATTTTGAATCAGACAGTCATATGGCCTACTGTACTGGGAAGGATAAATTGAAGAGGAACGATGTCACATTCATTATCAAAAGAACATTTCAAGATCTATTCTGAAATACAACACTGTCAGTGATAGGATAATATCCATATGCCTATAAGGAAGACCAGTAAATACGACTGTTGTTGGAATTTACACACCAACTACTAATGCCAAAGAAGAAGAAATTGAAGATTTTAACCAACTTCTACAGTCTGAAATTAATAAAACATGCAATCAAGATGCATTGATAATTATTGGCGATTGGAATGTGAAAGTTGGAAATAAAGAAGGGTCAAACCCCTTGCCATCGAATCAATTCCAGCTCATAGCTACCCTATAGGACAGAGTAGAACTGCCCCATAGGGTTTTTCTAGGAGCGGTTGGTGGATTTGAACTGCTGACCTTTTGGTTAGCTATTGAGTTCTTAACCACTGCACCAGCAGAGCTCCATGAAGAAGGATCAGTAGTTGGAAAATATGACCTTGGTGATAGAAATGATGCCAGAGATCATGTGATAGAATTCTGCAAGACCAACAACTTATTTACTGGAAATACTGTTTTTCAACATCATAAACGGCAGCTTTACACATGGACCTTACAATATGGGATACACAGGAATCAAATCAACTACATCTGTGGAAAGAGATGATGGAAAACTCAATAACATCAGTCAGAACAAGGCCAGAGGCCGACTGTGAAACAGACCATCAATTGATTGTATGCAAGTTCAAGTTGAAGCTGAAGAAAATTAAAACAAATCCATGAGAGCCAAAATACTACCTTGAGTATATCCTACCTGGCTTCAGAGACTTTCTGAAGAATAGATTTCACAAACTGAACACTAATGACTAGAGACCAGACTAGTTGTGGGATGACATCAAACATGAGGAAAGCAAGAAGCCATTAAAAAGACAGGAAAGAAAGAAAAGACCAAAATGGGTGTTGGAAGAGACTCTGAAAGTTGCTCTTGAATGTACAGTAGGTAAAGCAAATGGAAGAAATGATAAAGTAAAAGAGGTGAACAGAAGATTTCAAACGGATGCTCGAGAAGACAAAGTATTACAATGAAATGTGCAAAGTCCTGGAGTTAGAAAACCAAAAGGGAAGAACACTCTCAGCATTTCTCAAGCCGAAAGAACTGAAGAAAAACATTAAGCCTCGAGTTGCAATAGTGAAGGATTCTGTGGAGAAAATGCTGAATGACCCAGGAATCATCAAAAGAAAATGGAATATGGAGAGTCACAGTACCCAAAAGAATTGGTTGACATTCAGCCACTTCAAGAGTTAGCATATGATCAAGAACCTATGGTATTGAAGGATGAAGTCAAGCTGCACTGAAGGCATTGGCGATAAACAAGTCTCCAGGAATTGACAATACCATTTGAGATGTTACAGCAAACAGATGCAACGCTGGAAGTGCTCACTCATCTTATGCCAAGAAATTTGGAAGACACATATCTGGCCAATCGACTGGAAGAGATCCATATTTGTGCCCATTCCAAAGCAAGGTAATCCAACAGAATGTGGAAATTATCAAACAATATCATTAATATCGCATGCAAGTAAAATTTTGCTGAAGATCATTCAAAACCATTTACAGCAGTACATCCACAGGGAACTGCCAGAAATTCAAGCCAGATTCAGAAGATGACGTGGAACAAGGGATACTATTGCTGATGTCAGATGGATCTTGGCTGAAAGCAAAGAATACCAGAAAGATGTTTACCAGAAAGGCATTCAGCTGTGTAGATCATAACAAATTATGGATAACATTTTGAAGAATGGGAATTACAGAACACTTAGTTGTCCTCATCATGAAGAACCTGTGCATAGACCAAGAGGCAGTTGTTAACAGAACAAGGGGGTACTGCATTGTTTAAAATCAGGAAAGTTGTGCATCAGGGTTGTACCCTTTGACCATATTTATTTAATCTGTATACTGAGCAAATAATCCAAGAAGCTGGACTATAGGAAGAAGAATGGGGCATAAGGATTGGAGAAAGACTCAACCTGCGATGATACAACCTTGGTTGCTGAAAGTGAACAGGACTTGAAGCACTTGCTGATGAAGATCAAAAACTACAGCCTTCATGGATTATACCTCAACAGAAAGAAAACAAAAATCCTCACAACTGGACCAATAAGCAACATCATGATAAATGGGGAAAATATCGAAGTAGTTAAGAATTTCATTTTACTTGAATCCACAATCAATTCCCATGGAAGTGGCAGTCAAGAAATTAAATATATATTGCATTGGGCAAATTTGCTGCAAAAGACCTCTTTAAAGTATTGAAAAGCAAAGATGTCACCTTGAGGACTAAGGTGCGCCTGACCCAAGCCATGGTATTTTCAGTGGCCTCATATGCATGCAAGAGAAAGCTGGACAATGAGTAAGGAAGACCGAAGAAGAATTGTTGCCTTTGAATTATGGTGTTGGTGAAGAATATTGAACATGCCATGGACTGTCAAGAACGAACAAATCTGTCTTGGAAGAAGTACAGCCAGAATGCTCCTTAGAAGCCAGGATAGTGAGACTTCATCTCGTGTACTTTGCACATGATATTAGAAGGGACCAGTCCCTGGAGAAGGACATCATGCTTGGTAAGGTAGAGTGTTCAGTGAAAAAGAAAACCCTTAACGAGATGGATTGACACAGTGGCTGCAACAATGGGCTCAAATGTAGCAATGATTATGAGAATGGTGCAGGACTGGGTAGTGTTTCCTCCTGTTGTACACAGAGTCGCTATGAGTCTGCTGCTTGATGACACCTAACAACAATAACAGTTCAATTATTTTTATTTTTTAATGGAAATGCAGTATATTTGTTTTTTATTGCTACTGTAACAAATTATCAAAAACCTTAACAGGTTAAACAAGAAAAATGTATTATAGTTCTGTAGGTCAGAAGCCCAACAGATTTTACCAGGTAAAATTAATGTGTCTTCAGGGTATGTTCCTTTGTGAAGGCTCTAGGAGAGGATCCTTTTCTTTCTCATTTGGGTTGTTGGCAGAATTCAGTTCTTTGCGGTTGTGGGGTCAAGAGCTGTGTTTTCTTGTTGGCTGTCAGGTTAGGGGTATTCCCAGCTTCTAGAGGTCCTCCACATTCCTTGGCTCATGACCCCATTCCTCTATCTTCAACATCAACAAAATGCATCCAGTCCCTCTCATGCTTCAAAGTTTCCCTCCTTCTTGTCTTATCTCTCTGATCTGCTCTTCCTCCTCTTTCTTCTGCTTTTAAGAGCTCATAACACATCCCACAATAATTTAAAATAATCTCCTTATGTTTAAATTAGCTGATTAAACAAACAAAAAATCCGTTGCCATCAAGTCGATTCCGACTCATAGCGACCCTATAGGATGGAGTAGAACTGCCCCATAGAGTTTCCAAGGAGCACCTGGATAACAACTTTAATTTTATCTGCAACTTTAATTTTCTTCTTCCATGTAACATAGCTTATTCACAGATTCTGGAATTAGGACACAGACAATATTGGGGGCTATTATTTTGCCTACCATATGCAATCACCTCTGGAATGATGGAAAATTTCCAGAACTCTTTCTAATCATCTACCATTCTCTACCAGTTCTATACCTGCAACACATATTAACAACAAGGGCAAATTCTCATACTGATACCTACGTGGTGGCACTTGTGAGTCCACAGGGCAGTGGACTCAGCAGACTGTACTGGAAAACAGACAGTGGTTATACCATATCACCATTTGCTTCCTCAAAAAAAGCAATTGTAGGCCCGGAGTTCTGAATGATAAGGATAATGAAATGTTTTTAAATGTCATTTGTGAGTGACAGTGAAGATAAGAACAACTGAATAAATAGATGCTTTTAGTAGGATTATACCTTAGAGCCTTTGAAACTTGAGGAGGGGTTGGCTTTAGTTTTCCTGGGAATCTACAGAGCACTTTCTTCTACTTAGGAATTTGTTGTAAATCCTGAAAAATATGTAGGAAGCTCTGAGTAATGCTAAAACCTGAGGCCCATTCTCCATTCTACAGGTATACTTTTCACACCTTGGGAACTTGCATTAATATTTTTTTTTTTAAAATAAGCTCCTCAGCTTACCTGCATTATTGAGCACCCACTGTGTGATGAGCAATGCAGTCACCTCTGTACTTCCACAGATATAGAAGTTCTACGTTCTGTTTTCAAGAGCTTGCATTCTTAAAGGTAAGACTAGCATCTGACCCAATTGCTAGCAATGTAAGACTTTAGATAACTAAAGTACTAAATTGTGTGGCAGTGACTGCACCAGTAATTGCTGTAACAGTTCATAGCAGAGAGGGAAATAGCTAGAGTAGCATGGGGAAGACTTCACAGAAGGGGTGGGATTTGTGCTGGAAATGGAAGGATACTTAGAATTTGATTAGGCAGAGGGAGAGAGAAGAGTTCATTTTAGATGCTGTCATGGAGGTAATCATAGTGGCAGTAACATTAACAGCCAACATTTCAGGAGCACTTGCTGTATGTTTGGCACTGGGCCAAGCATTTTACATGTGTTAATTCATTTAATAATAATTAAAAAAAAAAAAAAAAAAAACTCGCTGTTGTCAAGTCAGTTCTGACTCACAACGACCCTGTAGGGCAGGGTAGAACTGCCCCATATGGATTCCAAGGCTATAAATCTTTATGGAAGCAGACTGCCACATCTTTCTGCTGCAGAGTGGCTAGTGGGTTCAAACCCCCCACCTTTTGATTAGCAGCCAAGCACTTAACCACTGGGCCACGAGTGCTCCTAACTCATTTAATGGGTACTACTATTTTTTACTATTATTTCAGGAGCCCTGGTTAAGCACTCAGCTGCTAACTGGAAGGTTGGCAGTTTGAACCCACCAGGGGCTCTGTGGGAGAAAGATATGCAGTCTGCTTCTGTAAAAATTACAGCCTTGGAAAACCTGTGGGGCAGTTCTACTCTGTCCTATAGGGTTACTATAAATCGAAATTGATTCGATGGCAATGGGTTTACAATTATTTCTAGTTACTAGATGAAGAAATAGATCTAGAGAGTGATGTCACTTGTTCAAAGTCGTGCATAGCACTTCCTAAGTGATAGGGTGGAATCAGATATAGGGCTATCTTATTTCAGAGCTCAAACTCATAATCACTGAGTCAGTTGGCCATGATCCAGGAGGAGAACCCAGGTCGGCATAAAGGAAAGGGTGTTTGGGAGCCCTTCAGAAAGTTTGGATAAGTGGAGTTTTGCAGTGTTAGAACTGGCAAGATTTTAGAGACGATTGCAGTACAATCTTTTCATTTTAAAGATGAGGAAGCAGAAACCTGGACAGGTAAGTGATGTCAGGATTAAAGCAACCTTGGTCTCTTACTCCCAGCATCCTGTTCTTGCTTTCCCATCATAGTTGGGTGAGGCCATCTGACAAGGATGCACAAGAGTTTAGAGTTGCCTTCCTGGGGACTGGAATGCAGTTGTAGGATGCTTCAGGCTCATGAGTTGTCAGCAGTATATAAAAGTCTCATGGGAATGGTTTCCACCACAGGAGATCATAGCTCGTTCTTTCCTATTAAAGCAAAGAGCTTTTTGACTGCCTGTGAATTTTTCTCTAAAGTATTTCTTTTTTATATGTATGCAGTCAACTTTAAGAATTGGGTATGGGTTGGCATAGAAAATATTGTGTTTACCAATGATGTGAAAATGTTACTCCCTACGAAATTTCATTATGCTTTTCTACCTTTTATCCTGCTTCCCATCCAGTGGTAAAATGGACTTACTGTGATTTTATCTTTTTCCAGTTCTTCTCACCTTCCAGTGGAGATATTAATAGGCAAAGAAATGGCCCAAAGTAGGCAGCTGGAGGATGAAAGAGGGGCTTAACTGATCTAGGAATTATTAGTTTATAAATTTAGCAGAATTGCTAGACCATAGCTTTTGGTCTAGAATTTTTTTTTTTTTAATCAATGTTATTAATAGTAGATGAAAGATAAATGCTTAGGTTTCAAATGAGGTATCAGTATTATCAGTTAAAAAAAAAAAAAAAGCCAAATATTTTTTATACTCATATCTTCCAGAATGTAAAAATAGGGAAATTTATTCTTTAGTAGTTTTTTTTTTTTTTTTTTTAGGAAAAGAAAATTTTAGCTACTAAAGAACCAAAACAGCCTAAATCTTCCCCCATTTTACTCTCCACATGTGGGGTTCTCCCTGAGGGCAATGGTAACTGCTATACATATGTGTGGAATATATTTGTTAGAAGGGATTTTTTCCAAAAAAATAAGAGAATTCCAGGGCTAGCTATTGCCAGCATTCTGTCCCAGATTCCTCTCCCGTTTGGGTTTATGCAGTGATTACTGTGGTTTTCTAACCTGATTTGGGACCCTGTTTTAGTCAGCTGAGAAGAGCCCGCAGTGCCCTTACTTCCCGGGGTTTTATGGAGACTTGCTATTCTGCAGAGGGCCTGGGAACCGAGTTGCCTACGCCCTTGGCAGGAGATGGCCCTGCTGTGCTTGGCCTCAAACAGGCTGCTCATCCTTTGTTTTCAGAAGCATGAGACCCCCCCACCAGGCCTAAAAACAATAATAAAAATATATTTGAAAAATTCCCCAGTTGCTTCTCTTGCTGACTTTGGCAGTTAGGTGCACAGCATCAACAAAGCTTTGTATACAGAAATTCTGTCTTCCGGGCTTGTTCCCCTCTTACAGAACAGCCCTTAACGGTGTGGGGCTCTTTCTTCATGTTTTCTTAATAAGAAAATACTTCAGAGATTATTGGCACCACAGGTTTATTCCTTTCTGGTGGTTTTCACTCCTAACCACTGTAATCTCTATGATCTCTCTTTTGTGTTTTTCTTTCACAGCATGGGCCACATCTAATCAGCCTCTCCTAAGATGGTTGCTCAAAGCAGAGTGTCTGTTTTTGTTTTTTATCATTTCCATCCCAGAGTGCTTTCTTTTATGTGTGAATTTTTAAAAATAAGGATTGTTTCAAATAATTTAACAAACATGAAAAATGACAGTTACTGCTGTGGAGACTACAAAAACAAACAAAACAACAAGAAACCAACGTTATACCTATCCTTAAAACAGCCTGTGATATGATATGACATACTCAGACATATACGGGCATATACAAATTAGTGAAAAGTGTAAAAGAAGCGGAGGAAAGGGAATGGTGTGTTTGGACTTTCTGGTGCCAATTTAAAATCCCACCCTGGTATCGTGTTTGGCCAGAGGTAACAGAGTGGGTAACAGAATGGTGGGGTCCATTGAAAATCCAGTCCCCCCAAGTGGGCTGTGTGCAGTACACGTAGCTCATATCTGAGTCCTGGAGGGAAATGGCATGATTGGTTACAATGGTGGGTTGTGGCCATCAGGCTGCCACCTGGTGAGGGCCCTGACCATTGATCATTTTTCGTCTTGGTGACAAGAGTTAGTTAATTAACTAGCATGAGTCTCTATATATTTTCTATTTTGACGGCTCTATATTTTATTTAAGACAGTATGCTGGCCCTGGGGAGATCTGAAGCTCAACATGATATGGTCATCTCTCTTAAAGAACATCTAGTGTAGTGGTCTTTAATTCAGGGTGAGGCTAAGTATCTGATACGCTTGGGGGTGAGGAGAATTCCAGGTTAAGTGTATGGTTTGGAGAAACCCTTTCATGTGTCTGAGGTTATGATATATCCCCTAGAAGGGTTTGTGTTTATTCTCTGACTTCCTGGCTGAAAATCATTTAGGGTAAAGAGAAATGTTACTGATGTGTGCATGAATGGTAAGGACAGGGACAAAAACATATCCTGAGCTGCTAGCCTAGCACAGCACTTAGCAGAGAACTCAGGAAATGTTTGCAAGTGGAGAAGTGTGCATACATTTTAAAGGAGTGTGCATGCATTCTAAATACAGTACACACCCACAGAGACCATGATTCAGGGACAAGTGAATGGAATAGAGAGAGAGCCCTGGGGAAAGGAGCCATAAGGGGAGGCTTCACAGAGGACATGGGATGTAAGTTGGATGATTAATGAGATATAGGTAGGTGAATGGGAAAAGAGGGCGGGTCGTTTTGGGTATGGAAAGTGGCATGAGCAGATACGCAGGAGGCAGAAAGCAACTGTGTCTTTTGGGCCTGGTGATGAGGCCAGTCCAGCTACCTGGGAGGCTTCCTTCCCATTGGTATTCAAAGGGATATATAAAACCACAATATAAACAGAACATACCTCTCTGGCATGTTAATTTTGCTTGAATGTATAGAAGGGAAAATTAAGTAACTTAATTTGTAAATAATTTTTAACATTTTTCTATTAGTACAAACAAGGGCAAATCATGGGACAGAATGCAATCAATTTCTTAAGTTCAGAATTTCAAATTCACTCTTTTGTTTTCATCCTTTGATGTAAAAAATTTTAAACTCTTTAAAGGAGATCAATTCCCTTCCTCTTTCCTTTCTCCCTCCCTCCCTTCCTCCTTCCCTCCTTCCCTTTCTTCCCCCAAAAATTAAAAGTCAGTAGAAATCGAATTGCCCACAGATCCTTACTTAGAGTTTGAAGCACAGCTGTGGTTCCTCTTAACTCCTTTTGGGAGATGGGGTAAGGAGTCCAGCACTTGGCTACATGGCCAAGGATTTTGCTTAGCTGTTAGAGAACCCAAGTTGGAGGCCCAGGCTATTTGGACTTGTCATAACTGTGCTGTGCTCTTTGACACTATGCACATCATGGTGGCAAATCTTAATGGTGGTTAGTGTGGCTCCTCCTAAGGGATGTGCCTCCATCCCACACAATAGACACAAAATACGTTTGTGCACAGGTCTGGGGCCATGGAGCCTACACCTTTTGCTACAAATGTGAGGATGCCTGGCGGCCTTGGTCTCCCAGGATAATGGAATTAAGGCTCTTCAGAGGTCCTTCCTGAGCCTCCAATTTCCTTTCCTTTCTCTCCAACTGGTCCTAAGCATGAAGTTCCTATCCCCACTTCTGTAGCTCTTCAGGTTTCCCGCTGTCCCCAGGCCCTTACCCCCATACTATTCCTTTGTTTTCAACATGGTTAGGTTGTAATCCTTAGGTAACTTAGATAACAGATGCCCTTTTCCCAGGCAGAGGCAAACTTTTTTTCTTCAAAGCTGACTCTGGCCTTCTCCCAGCTTTGAGAAGGCCATATTCAGCCTCTTCAAGCTAGAGTAGTTTCTGAGGCCAACCAGAGGTGGAATTGCTGGTGGGTGAAAGAGCCTCGAGACCTTTCTTTACCATTTCTGTTTTAATTGCCATGGTTAATGGCATGTGTCCAGTTGACTTTGTTGTAAGGTTTACTTTGTTAAAACACCAAACTCTGACCAGTGTTATAGAGCGCTTTCTTGTACCAAGGTCATCTACTCACAAGTCAAGGGAATTTAGAAAATGCCAAGAACTCAGTTAATCCAGTACTAAATAGCACATTTGCCTTCATTATTCAAGGGAGAAAGAGCCTAGATCTACAGTGTTCAGTACAGTGGCCACATGTGGCTATTGAGCGTTTGAAATGTGGCTAATTTGAATTGAGATGTGCTGTAAGTGTGAAATACGTACTAGATTTCAAAGACTTGATACAAAAAAAGAATATAAAGTAATATCTCAATAATTTTGTATGGATTATATGTTAAATTGATAATATTTTTGATAATTGGGTTGAAGAAAAAATAAAAAATTTTTCTTTTTACCTTTTTTTTTAATGTGGCCACTAGAAAATTTAAAATTATATATGTGGCTCACATAATATTTCTATTAGTGCTGCTCTAGATTGTATCTTGATCATTGTAATAATTCATGCCTCTTGGAAGTTCCCCAGGGATTGTTTACTGAAGATTTCCTGTCTTAATGACTGGCTAAGTTGGGAATAACACATAGTAGCTATAAAGTTCTGTAAGGCAAGAGCTGTGACTATTTAACATACTTCTTTGAAGGCATGTGAGGTGAGATCATTTTTTTTATGAGGTTAATAAACTGGCTTTGAAGGCAATTCTAAAAACAGCTTTGAATATTGACAGCATCATTGAAATAAGGATATTACCTCCCAGTGACCCCATTAAAAGGCCCAATTCATTTGGCTGTATAAGCCTAGGATTAGAATGTTCTGGGAAAAAATGTTCTGGAAAAAAATTTCATCATTGAAAGTCCATATCTCCAGTGCTAGAAGGTACTTGGGCGAGAAAGATGGTCATACTTGTTATCTTACCCATGCAGGCTGCAGCATGTTGGGACAGAAAAGGGAAAGGAACTACTCCAAAGAAAACCCAAAATATTTAACTTGTTTGACATAAAGTGATACAGCTTCTTCCTTCCTGCCAGAAGGAAAGTTGCTACAACATATAGCAAATAGGACTATGGGATCCTATATCAAAATATTCTTAAATGCCCAAATTTTCTAACATATTATCTTTGAATTTTGATCATTAGTTCTTAGATAAGTCAAAGATAGCCTCAAGGCTAATGAATCTGTTTTCAGAAGTCTTTTTTTTTTTTTTTTTTAAGATTATGAAATCTTTTCTTTGACAAGTTCACAATTAATGGACTATTTCTTCAAAAATAGAAATAATCTGTTCCAAAAAGAAGGCTAGTGTTTTTTACAGTCTTTTAAAACTGTTCTTTGTTGTAGAGCATGCATTGTTTTCTAATTCTGTGGAATAAGCCAATTACAAATAATTATCACTATTTTATAAAAGGGGGGGGGGAAGCACAGGGGATCAGTGACAGAAGAAAGGGTTTGAAAATTTTAGCTTTCCATCCCGACCACTGCGTTTGCACTCCCACATGGATATGTGAGTACCAAATTGTCTTTTGTTCACAAACGAACATGCTGTTCTGAAAAGTGAGGGGGTATGTCTCATTTTTTGGCACACTTTCCATTAAATTCTACACAATGCTTTGTTTAATAATATAGCTATTTATAACATGCTTAGAAAGTTAAACAAGGTAAAGAAGAACTGATTTACTGATCTTGGTGCTTTTCCTTTCCTCTCAAGGATATAGGCATCCTTGCTAGCTTTCTTGGAGGCAAAGTGACTCTGAAGCTGTGAAACCGTCATCATCACATTCCCACTGCTTTGTCAGCTCATATTCTTGAGGAATTTAATCAGTTTTATTGCTGTGTATGACTGAAAACCAGTGGTATTTATTTTCTCTGCAGGAACTTACATTACTTTTTTTTCTTAGCTGCCTGTCCCTTTGTTGATAATATTTTCCCAAGTTCAGGCACTAATTGATTTTGGAACTTAAGTGATGTCGCTTGTTATACTGAATGCAGAAACTGTGTTCCTGTGGATTAGTGTACAGTCTGTGTAACCATCAGCTGGGGATCCTGCAGGGAACTCTAAATTAGAAAGAAATTATGGGTCGTGATAACAGGGTGCTCCAAGACGGAGGATTCAGAAAGAAGCAGACATAAACAGCCTCTTTGTTGCAGACAAGGTTACTTGCAGTCAGCCAAGGTTTGTTTCCTTAAGCGTTCAAGATTTGGAGTAACGGCCAGTGGATCTTTCTCCCTGTCACATGTGTATACAATGTGTGAAGGTTAAGAAACACATTTTGGAAAAGAAAAATGGTTTTACATGTTGGCATTTCAGGATAAATGTTACTTTTTTTTCTGACTTTTTTATTTCTCGTACTTTAGATGAAGGTTTACAGAACAACTTAGTTTCTCATTAACCAGTTAATACACATAGTATTTTGTGACATTGGTTGACAACACCATGACATGTCAGCACTCTCTCCTTCTCGACCTTGGGTTCCCCAGTACCAGCTTTCCTGTCCTCTCCTGCCTTCCCATCCTTGCTCCTGGTCTGGTGTGCCCATTTAGTCCCATTTTGTTTTATGGACCTGTCTAATCTTTGGCTGAAAGGTGAACCTCTGGAAATACTTCAGTACTGAGTTAAAAGGGTGTCTGGGAGCCACAAACATTAGCTTTAAAAATTACAAGTCATATCTCCTGCCTAGTTCCATTTATCTGCTAAAGCACATAAATTTTTTTCTTCACTCAAAGAGAACACTAGAAATTTATATTATGTTTTAACTTAAAAAGGCTATCCAAGTCATGTGCCATATAACATGCCCAAAAAGATTCCAGCTTCAGTCAATATAGAAGTCCCCGGAAAACCTTGTTAATAGCAGACTCAACTACTTGGCATGTGGGAATGGGGAGAGGGTGTGAAGCCAGGTCTGGGCAAAGCCCAGGGGTAGGAGGCTAAGCTGATTATAGGATTGGCTCCAGAAGACTGGCAAAGAGTCTTATTTATAATGGCCCAGGAGACACTGTAAGTTTGGTTCCCATCTTGGAGAGTCTGCATGGACCAACGGTTAAGATGGAGCAGGGGCTCTGTAATCAGATAGACCTGAGCTCAGATCCTCATTCTACCACTTAGTAATTGGGTGACTTTGTATAAGTTACTTTTCTAAGCATTAGTTTTCTTATTTGCAAGTAAAGTTTACTCTTGGGATTTTTGTGAGAATTAAATGAGATAATGCATGTAAAGGACTTGGCACTAGGCCTGGCATAAAGAGAAGTTAGCGTTACAGAGAAAGCTGCACATTCCAGTCTGGAGCTCCCAGTATCCAGGGCCTGAGCAGAGCTGAGTCTATACTTTGAAGGTCTCAGAATCTGCAACTGGGCAAGCTGAGGAGGCATGAGTTTATGACCCATTAGCTAGTTACAGTCCTTAAATGCTACTGAATTTCTTAAAACCATTTAATGGCAACATTCTGGTTTTAAGCCTTTCCCAGAATACGAGGTAGGTATGCTATTCCCCGTTTTTTGGATGAAGAGATGGGCTTAAAGGACAGTGATTCACAGTGAAAAGCAGAGCCACGCTTACATCTGTTAGCTTTAAGCTTTCATTTAGAAACTACACTTATTCATACAGTGTCTGCATTAGACACCTCTTGTGCATCACTACACATTTGCTCAGCCCCACATCTTGCTCCAGCTGTTGCTGTGGTGACCAGGCCAGAGCATGCTTTGATCATGTTCTCACAGGGGCAACCTCTGTGCCTTGCCTGAGCCCATAAATTCTCTGACACTGAGGGACTCCCACGTGCACAACCAAGATGTACTGGGAGCTGATGCCCATAGGACCACCTAACCCCTGGGATCCAGTGGATAAATGTTTTCCCCTGTGTACCCTCCAGAGTGACAGTTCTGCGATGAATTTCATCAGGATTCTCAGAAGGCTCCAGTGAGATTGAGCATAAGTCACCCGTGACAGTGGCCAACTTGATAACACATCGTTGTTTTGTTTCTCCTTCCTTTCCTGTTCAACTCCCCCAATCTGTTACTCCTGCTCCCTGGGATCACTTCCAAAGTAAACTACCAGCAAGGAAGTTTCTGCTTTTGGCCCAGGCAAAGACAGTGTCAAAAAAGCATTTATTCATAGCCCCATGTTCATACTGAATCCCATTGTCTTCACAAAATCAGTGCATGTTGAGGCTAGAAAGGTTAAGAGCCTCATACTATAAATAAGGAAATTGAGCCCTGAAGATATTAAGTTACTTCCCAAGGTCACACAGCTAGTTAGAGGCAGAGTCGGGAATAGAATCCTTTTCAGGCTTTTTGGGCAGTGGCCTTTCTTTTAAAACTGTCATTCATTCTATATTCCTTACTGATTTTGTGTTGGCTCTCAAGCCACTTGAGCTCCCAGTAGAAAAAACTGATGATGACAGAATTTGGCCAAGGAAACACTGATGATACTCGGTTCTGGATACCCAGGGGGCCATGGGAGTTGAATTAACGAGGTTGGGTTTGCCCAGGTGAGTATAATGAAGAGAGAGAAGGGCAAGGGGCATAGGATGCAATCCTTATGATGGGCCATCAAATGTGAGTTGGCTGTTGTTGTTGTTAGGTGCTGTCCAGTGGATTCTGACTCATAGTGACCCCTTGTGACAGAGTAGAACTGCCCCATAGGGTTTTCTAGGGTGTAATCCTTATGACAACAGATTGCCAGTTCTTTCTCCCTCAGAACCGCTGGGTGGGTTGGAACTGCCAACTGTTTGGTTAGCAGCTGAGCACTTAACCTTTGGGCCACCAGGGCTCCTGTGGGCTGGCTAAAGAGAGAAATTAGGACTTGGTGGAGGGTTGTTAAGGCATATAGTATTCAACCCCCAGGTTGGGGATGAAGAGTTATTGAAGGGAAGTTTTAGACCAGCACTTTCCAATAGAAATATAATGTGTACCACAAATGTGAACCATATATGTATTTTAAATTTTCCAGTAGTTACATTTTAAAACGTAAAAAGAATCAGGCGAAATTAATTTTAGTAATATATTTTATTCAGCCCAGTATATCCAAAATACTATCATTTCAACTTGTAATTAATATAAAAAATTATTGAGTTATTCCACGGTCTTTTTTATACCAAGTCTCAGAATCCAGTGTATATTTTAAACTTACAGGACACCTCAGCTCAGACTAGCCATTTCACATGCAAAATAGCCACACTTGCCTAGTGGCTACTGTTTTAAATAGCTCAGTTCTAGAGGGAGTGAGCTGGAAGGATGGTTGTTGGTGGTTGGGGAATATGGTGCTTAAAATTGAGATTGTGGAGGATTTGCAAATATTGGGAAACAAGGTCTGGAGTATGACTGTGGGAGTTGGTGACTGTAGTAGGGGGGAAGATAAGAGCATTGAAGGAGAGACAGTCAGGTACCTGAGGGTTCAGGTTTTTGGAAATATCATCTGTATAGATGTTTAAATCATCAAGTATTATGACAGGAACAGTACTAGAGTGAGAGGATGCTAGTTGTTAAAATCTTCAGATGGGGTGGCAGGAGGTATCTATGAACACCTGCAATAAAGTAATTTAGTTAGTGGTGTGATCTGATGGCATGAGCTTCAAACCTGGGGTGGGAGGTTAGAGAATAAGGTAGGAAAAATGTTAGGAAATCCAATAATGCACAGTGAGGTGGCTGGGGAAGCAGTGTCCTCAGGCGAGAGCCAGGGCTTCAGGATCTAAGGGTGTTTGTTGATGGTGGTCTGTGAGGACCAGAAGTGCAGAGGAGGGATTTCAGGAACTGGGAATTGTTAGGATTTGGAGTCCAATTAGCAAATGTACAAAACTCTCTGGGGATGAGAATCGAGATACCGAGGGATGGTCCTGTCCTCCCTTCCTGTTGGTGGTGTGGGTCCTGGCTGCTCACCTCGCCTGTCCACCCACTGAGGGTTCTGACAGCCCCACTGAGCCCCACAGTATGTCTCTCAGCCCCCTCTACCATCCTACTTCTATTTGAGAGGTTCCTCAGGTTACTGACCATTTTATCTTATTCCAGGTAGATGACTTCACCCACAGTTAATTTTTAGTAATATTTATTTTTTAATAATGCATGAAGTACAGAATTTTAAAAATGTTCAAAAGTGTTTGAGTAAAGTGTCTGTGTCTCTACTGCTCTCCTCCAGCCACGGAGTTTCTTTCTCAGAGAAAACCACCCTTACCAGTTCCTGAATTTATTTGTAATAGGTAGCCCCTCTGCCCCGTTCCCCCTTCCTTCCTCTTGGGGGTTGGGATGTAGAGGAGCTGGCCATTGTCCTCTGAAAAGGCATTCATGCTCTTAGACAGTGGCTTGCTTAGCAGCAACTGTAAGCCAGCCATGCTTCAAACTCAAATGAGATCTCTGTAGTTGCCTTACTGGGACCACTAAACCATTGATATCTGGGTTCCAACAGCTGCATATAACCCCAAATCTCTGCTATTCTTTTAGGGGTGAGTGAACTCTTGACTCCTTCATCTGTCCGACAGATATTCTCTCAGTGGCTCCTCTGTGGAAGGCTCTGTGCTAAACACACAAAGTGAATCAGATTCCACAAAACTCCCTCAGGCATTTGGGGTGTATATCAGCCCTGCTTAAAGTCCACTCTAGGCTAGTTACCAGCAACAGCATTCTCTCCAATTCATGAACCATCAGGATGTCATAAATGGGCTGACATCTGTAGTGGGTTGTCTTAGTTATCTAGTGCTGCTATAACAGAAAAACCACAAGTGGATGGCTTGAACAAACAGAAGTTTATTCTTTCACACAGTTCAGGTAGGTAGAAGTCCGACTTCAGGGGAAGACTTTCTCTCTCTGTCAGCTCTGGGAGAAGGTCCTTGTCATCAATCTTCCCCTGGTCTAGGAGCTTCTCAGAGAAGGGGCCAGGTCCAAGGATGCAATCCACTCCAGGCTCATCTTCCTTGGTGGTAGGAGGTCCCTCTCTCTGTTTGCTTCTGTCTTTTATATCTCAAAAGAGGTTGACCCAAGATGCAGCCTACCTTTCGATTGAGCCCTGCCTCATTAACATAACTGCCTCTAATCCTGCCTCATTAATATCATTAAAAAAAGACAAATGCATTGCTGTTGAGTCTATATTGACCCTATAGGACAAGAGTAGAACTGTCCATAAGGCTTCCAAGGAGTGGCTGGTGAATTCGAACTGCTGACCTTTTAGTTAGCAGCACTGCTGAGCTCTTAACTATTGTGCCACCAGGGCTCCACAAAACAAACCAAACCTGTTGCCGTTGAGTTGATTCCAACTCATAGCAACCCTATAGGACAGAGTAGAACTGCCCCATAGGGTTTCCAAGGAGTGGCTGGTGGATTCCAACTGCTGACCTTTTGATTAGCAGCCAGGCTCTTAACCACTGCACCACCAGGGCTCCGTTAACATCATAGAGGTTAGGATTTGCAACACATAGGATAATCACATCAGATCACAAAATGATGGGTAACTACACAATACTGGGAATCATGGCCTAGCCAAGCTGACACACATTTTGGGGGATACAGTTCAATCTGTAGCACATGGGTAGACATTTGTATAGAATAGGGACCCTGTGGTCCCCACAGCTTGCCCTGTCTTGATCACTCTCCAATCTGGGTTGTCACAGCCTCACTGGCACGATAGGGGTCACAGGAACTTGCTATAAAACATTGCAACAGACATTCCCATGAGGGCACGTAGAGCTCGATTCTCCCCACCCACCTCCACCTTCTTCTCCCAGACTGGAGAATGGAGTTCCTAGCTTCCTGTATTGAATTTGTGTCCACTGATAGGAAATTATACCCTTTGGGAAAATCTCAAAGCCTCCTTAACTCTATTTGTTTCTTTTCCCCTACTAAACCAAAAAACTAAACCCCTTGCCATGGAGCCAATTCAGACTCATGGGGACCCCATCATTTCATACTGATGTTGTCATGCAGAGGACAAAGGATTCATTAGGGCAGTCTTCACTGAAGACAGTGAAACAAACAGAAAAATGCTCAGGCACTTCAGGCTTCTGGGAAAACCCAATTAACGCCCTTTTACGGTTATAATTTCTAATTATTTTCTGAACTACGAAAAAATGTTTTTGCTAATTTGACAATTCTTTGGTAGTGACCTTTTAATAAAAAAAAAATACTTCGACTAAAAATGGCTGGAGAAGAATTACTTAATTTAATAAATTACTGTTCTAAAATTTAGAAAATCAGACATTAAGGTCTTAAAAGGTTGTAATTTCATACTAAAGCATATAAGAAATAGCACATTGGATTAGGAGTTCTTCAGGCATGTGTATGTGTGCTGGCATGTGATTACTGTCACCCAAAATATATAGGACTAATTAATGTAAGAAGTTAGAATAGAGGAAACTGGGTGTGGAGCATATGGGCCCTCTACTATCTTTGCAACTTTTCTTTACATCTTAAACTATCCTAAAATTAATAGCTCATTTAAAAACAAATATGTGTTTTTAACAATAAACATATATAAGATTCCTTTAAAATCATTTTATGTATATTCTGCAATGAATTGAATGGGAATATCCCTGAAAATTTTCTGTAAGTGAAATTCCATTTAAAAAAATAACTTTATTAAAAAAAACAAACTGATGATGTATCGCCTTCCTAAGGCTCCCTAAGAGAAGTATTAGGAGTCATAGTTTTAGTTCCTGATAATGCCATTAGAAATCCAGCATGTGCAAGTGTATTAGCTGTGAAATTACAGAATTACAAAAACATTAGCTATGAAATTACATGGAGAACATTTAATTGCCAAATACCTCCCTGTAGATATCTTTCCCAAAAGGAACAATAAATCTACTGTGTGCTAATAAATCCACTGTCTATACCTGAGTCAGACTTTCATTTAGAAACTATGCCTTTATTGTGTTTAGGGTTTAAAGTCTGTTTCATGATGCTGCTGAGCCAACATGGGGAAGTTTGCTAACAGTTTGAATAGTGCCTTTCTCTGGGTTTGTTCCATTATAAGTTTCTAAGAAATTAACTGATGTTGGCTGAATTTGATTAGCTTTGCAAGAATATACAGTTTGCTTTGATTCCCTTTGAATCTGTGGTTCAATTTGCCATCTTTAAACACAATTACATTCAAAAAATGCTTTCAAGCATTTTTTTCAATCCTAGCATATACATAAATTTCAATGAAATTAAGTAAATGGGTAGTCATTGAGAAAAAAAGTGATAATCACAACATTTGATTTGAAGTGGTCTATTTTTTTCTGGGCATCATTTAGCTCATGCATTCCCAGAGAAGAGAAAATTGTCAGCAATATAAATAGTAGTCTTTAATTTAAAAGAAACATTGGAACAGTGGATCCCACTACCTAATATTATAGAGAGAGCCTTGGAATTTGAGCTTCTTCTGTCTAGAACCCTCTTCATCCTGACCTTCACAGGGCTGACTCCTTGTCATTTTAAGTCGCAGCTTACAAGTCAGCTCCGCCTCATCAGCACATTGTCTGTCCTCTCTCAGTGTTTTGCTTTCTTCATAGCACTTACCACAGTGTGAATTATCTTGTCTTCTGGTGTGATGCTTTCCTTGTTTATCATCTATCTGCCTCACCGGAATCAAGCTCCATGGGAACAGGGACCCTGTCTGTCGTGTTCACCACCATACCCCCTGCTTAGAACACTGGCACATAGTAGGTTAATGATTTAGTGTTTGACATTGCAATATGCATGTATAGGCACTCATGCATACATAATTACTGGTTGAAAATGTGCCAGAAAGTTCCCCCTTGAATGAATAACTTCAGCCACTAAATCCTTTTCTCATTCCGACTCCATTTCTGATTTTCTTTAGTATTGCTTTTAGGGTATGATAAATGATACATGTTAACAGGAAAATGATAAATCTCAGGGAGAAAACTTAGCGTTAAAGTAAGATTTAATCTGCAGAACAAATTGATGTTTTAGCTCCCTTATCTTCTGGCTTTAGTCAGTAAGAGAAAGATGACTTTGGAAATGGGACAGAAAAAAAGGAGGTCCTGGACTAGGATTCCCAGGGGTCATTACTAGGAATATTCTGCCTGAATATTTCCGGAAGATAGACAAGTTTAGTGTATTACTACATTAACCCAGAAGTTTGATGAAGTCACCCCTTGGCTTTACACTAAAGAAAGCTTATCCATGTTCCCAGGCCCAGCCTTCATGGCTCTGGAGTTGAACAAGCTAGGGAGGATCTCTGGGCCTCATCTTTTGGTTTCACTCAATACAGCACCTTGATATAGCATGGACTCTTATCTGCCTTAGAATTTGCTTAGGAAGCCTTCACAAACCTCCTGCTGAGATCCTTAGAAGAAAGATAAGATAGAGGGTGTGATTATTATCACCAGTTCACACAGGAAATGTATGTGTCTAGGATATTTTGGGTTTTAAGGAAGCCATGCCTCACTTCTCACATTTTATGCTCATCTAAAACTTCAGCAACTTTTACAATGAATCATTTGTTTTAGGGGAGACTTGCAATACATGTTAAGCTTAGTGTAAATGAAGTCACAAAGATTATATAAGGTATAGCAAGGGATAAGCATACACTTAAATTTGAGGTGTCAGATTACACCTTACCTTCTTTTTTACATTCTTTTTTCCCCCCAAGTTAATATTGTCTTCATGTATAATAGAATGTCTGTTTGACTTTCCTCGTTATTGCCAGTAGGGCACCTTTCCTCTTAGTACAGACTTAGCTCGCCCCAAACAGACTTGAAGATCGTGTCTTAATACTCATGATCCTGGGCTCACTGGTTTCCTTTTAGATTATCAGTGTAGCTCAGTAAAGTTTTTCGTAACGTGACTGGTGAAGCTCAAAAAAGTAAATAAAGTAAAAGCCAATGGGTTAGAAATAATGACTAGATAAATTGTGTCAAGTGTCCAGCTTTATTGAATATAAGTGGCAGTAGTAGTTAGTTGGTCAAGTAATTATCAGAGAAGTAAAGAAGGTATGGAGGGAATGAATAGGAAAGAGAAAACAAACTGATTGCACATCAACAGTGATGACCAGATTTATTTGACAAAAGAAAATGTTTCTGCCAGAATTGGACTGTCTTTGGGTCTTCGAGGCAAAAACAAGTAAGGAACAAGGAGCAAGCTCAAAAGCTGGAGAAGGAAGTACATTACTTGGCAAATTACCTAAAAAATTAACAGGAATGTTTAATATCCCTAAGATGACTTTCATGAAATGTAATGAATAATGAAGTATCTTTGGAACCATGATACAGCTCTGAGTATTTGTAGGCTCCTGTTCAGATACGTGAGCCCCTCCATTCCCTTATGTGGGTTATTTTGTTGTGATGAATGGCATGAAGAAGTATTGGTGAGGAATATTGAAGGTTTGTTTCATTTTATATTTTTAACAATATAGCTCCAAAGTGTTAAACTTTTCCCTCTAAAAAAAGGTATGCCCCAGTTCATTTTTTTTAACTTCACATTTAAAATAACATTTTCTAACCTATGGGTTACCAGATTAGTAGACTTTATTATACAGTAAGGCACACTTATTTTAGATTTAATATAAGCTTTTGAAAGGAATCCTTTGTATCTCTTTATTAATTTATTTAAAATTGCTTTAATCACATGATAAAAATTAATACATGATTATGGTAGA